>NC_134366.1:22830266-23133296 GCF_035582795.1 Mycteria americana | reverse complement strand
ACAGCATGTCCTAAAACCCAAAAGATTCCCCTAACCTAATCAACAGGATGATTCACTGAATTCACCAGTTTTGGTGGGAAATGATTAAGTTTTTAAATATACTTTAAGTTAAAGTAATCTACATTTCTTGAAATTTTGGGGGAAACAGATAGTACAAACATTAGTCATTAGACCTTCACTCCTACAAATTATGTTAAATGAAATTTTTATTAATCTCAAATTAAGTTTTGTTAAATTCAAAGTTAATTCAATGTCACTTACTCTGAATTTCCTTTTGCTGAAAAGCATTTGTTGTGCTGCTGTATTTCTCAATGAATAGCTGCTTGTCACAACATAAATGTAAAAGTTTCAGCCATTTGTATTTGGTTTTGGTTTCTAAAACGAAAACTTCTAGCACAAGGTTCTGCATAGACAGACATTTGACTGATGAAGGAATGGTTAATGTTTAAAGTTTAATCATTCCTGTTGATTTGTTTCGTTCTTAGACCAATGGGCGTTATGAATGGATTGATAACTGGAGAATGAAGTATACTAAATGGGCTGAAGGGGAGCCAAAGCAGAAAATAGGCTGTGTCTATCTAGACATCGCTGGAGCCTGGAAGACAGGATCCTGCAATGAAAGTTACTTCTCTGTTTGCAAAAAACCTGATGGTAAGAACTTGAATCTAACTATTGTAATTACAGTGATTATCTCTTTAGAGTTCATTGTGCTGTGTGGTCTGCTGATACATACTTAGATGTTGCTTTTTATTTCAAGAACTAAATGGATGAAATAATTAAAATTTACTTGGGTTGAATGGGGCTGCTTCAAAATGAAGGCCCACACATATTAAGAAAGAGCTAGTGTGACTGTGAATAACCATCACTTTACATTAATAATGTTAGATATATTTTGCAAAGCTTAGACTCGTGTTACTCTGCTGTTTATTCTGACACTGAGTAAACATGCAAGACCAAAAACTTCAAAAATCAAAAGGTAATGAATGTTAGGTAGTAATCACATGGGTATGGTGTTGAAGGAGGAAGAGCTGAATGACCAAGCCATAAGGTGTCACAAGGAATGTTTATTTGTAACAGCTTTCTGGGTTTTCCTTTTATAACTGAATAACAAACTACAGGTGGTATAGAAAGGATACTTCTTCAGGCTGCCTTCTCTTATGCTTTTGACCTGAAACTCCTGTTACTATCATCTGATAATGCCTTCTGCATTCCATGATATTAGGTCACAACCTGTATGACCAAGTTCATATGGACCCTAATTCAGGAAAGCAGTCAGGTGTGAAAATATGTTTGTGAGTAAAGAGTTGAGCTGAACTTAAGAATGTGTTTAAAGCATAAAAGTATGCTTGGATTCTTTGCTAAATTAGATTTCTTGAGACTACAGTTGCAGTACTTTTTGTTCATAGATTTAGGACTTTTTCCCATTATTGTGTTTTAGTAAGCAGTATTGGGTACTAAGATTACATTTTTTTAAAGACATGAGTGAGTTTTCCAACATTCCAACATAGGTTACAAGAATCTATTAATGATAAAAGAATGTATAAGAAGCTGTTTCTTTAAATTTTGTGCCCTTTTTTTTTTTTTAACTTTTTTTTTAAACAGTTCAAGCTCCCACGGAGCCCCCTCAGCTTCCAGGAAAGTGCCCTGAATCAGAAGGACACAAGTCTTGGATCCCTTTCCGAGGTCATTGCTACTATATTGAATCTTCATCTACAAGAAACTGGGCCCAGGCATCTTTAGAATGTCTTCGACTAGGTAAGCATCCTCCTTAATCAAAGAGCACATCTTTCTGACTTGTTTTTCCTCTCTGTGGAAAGCTGAACATGTGCTATGTATTTTTGTGATTTCAAGGATTGTCCAAGCGTTGGACAAGGCAGTTGCATCCAACTATTGCCTTAATTTGGGAGGAGATGGAAAATAGCTGTCTACCAGTGGCACACACCATCTTTCATGTGTGTGGGACCAGGCATTAGAGGAGCTGTGTGGCCTGGCGTGGAGATCACAAAAATGGAAACTTTGTCCTTTGACCCTGCTAGGAGGTAGTCAGCCTCATCACAGCAGTTGCTAAATCTTATTTTAATGGCATTTTATATCTTTTGTATTCCGGATCTAATTTGCCCCTTGATTATTGCAGTTTTATGCCACTGGAATGAAAGTTATAGCTCTCTAGGCTGGATAATATATTAGTAAATTAGGGTTGTTGTGTTGTTTCATTCTTGCAACTTCCTTCTCTGGCAAAGTGATGTAAGATTTATTATGCCAGACTTCATATGTCTATAGCATTGGTATCTATAGCATTGGTGGCAATGCAACTTAGGTGTCTAACCTCCCATTAAAGTATGCAGAGAGTTCATGCTGTCAGTGGAACTGAATGAGTTCCACTCCGATAGCCAGCTCAGCTTGTGGTCTCAACCCTTGGTGATGCACACACGCACCTGGCTCACCTGCTTGCTGGCTAGGCTGACTTGATATTCCCTAGTGAACACACACTCACTTGTGTACCTGCACTTGCTCCAGTTGCTGGAGTGGACACAAGGGTCTCTGACTTATGGTCCCACTCCAGTTGCTGGTACTTAAACCCCCATGCACACGCATACAGAGTGGAGTCTTTGACCCATGAAAACAGTTAGAAATACAGTTTAATAAGAAGATAGGACTGTCTGCCCAGATCAGGCACAGGGCGTGGCCAGACAACCATACTGGCCAGCAAACTGTTTACACATGACCAGTCTTTTTATCCCCTTATCCCTCTGTTTTCCCATGCTTGTTCTTCCCAAATCTAGGTCCATTCCTTTCCCTGCCTTTGGTTCCTCCCCTGAACATCTCATAATAAGTCTTGTGCAATCTTGAAATGCTCTTCTCTATCCCATCGTGTGTCCCATACTCGTAGGTAACTCCCCTCAGTCTGAAAGATACTCTGATGTTGACTTGTCTTGATGGGTTTCACTCCTGCACACTAGGGCTGAGGCTGTCCTGTGACAGCCCTAGGAGGGGCCTGAGCAGGATGTCCCATCCTCTGAGTCCATAATTTGGGTTCTTCCCCTGCCATTGTGCCTCTTTGCTCCTCTGGGCTTGTGGAGATTGGCTTTTGACGGGCTGATGGCTCCTGTGATGGGCCTGGGAGTAGCCAGGGAAGGGGTCCCCCATCTGCCATTGTCTCTCTGTGCTCCCTTGTGGATGTGCAGTGAAGCTTTTTATCACAAAACCTAACAGTAACCAAACATCTGATACCATTCAGCAAAAGAGAAACAATTAGAAAAACATAAAGACTACAGTGAAAAAAGAGGAAAGTTCCATGTTCCCTTATATTCTGCTGTCCCTGCTTGCACTCTGGGTTTTGTTTGCAGTTGGAAATTTTCCAATCATATCTTACCCATAGTAGAATTCTAACCCATAGTAGAATTTATCAGTAGCTCAGCAGTGATTCAAATGAATTTTATATTTTCATTCTCTGTAACTGTGCCTTCCTTACCTGAGAAAAAATACCTTCAAAAATTCAACAGCCAAATCAAAACAGTCAAGTGCCAAACAGCTATTGCTCCATACCTATGGACTGGATTCCAGCCCCACACTAAAAAGAGAACTGAAGGTGCACTTTCTCCAGTGTTTAATGCCACTCCGTACAAAGTCGTGTAGCTTCTTCTGTCTGCTGGCTCCATGCTGTGACTTGACTTTGCTAGAGCATCATACAGAATGAATCACTATGGCAGAATGCCTAGTGTATGTGATGACTAACAGGGTACTACACTAATGAGGCAACAGATGACCAAGACGATCCCTCTTTCTCTGTTGGCTACAAAGAGAAAGTAGGAAAATAAACAAGACCTGGTTAAAGAATTACATTAAGAACTGTGCTTCAGAAAGTCAGGAAAGCCTGTGCTATACATGAGCTATACAAAGGCTCAGAAAACATTTAATCATTAATATGCAAAGTTATATGGTGTACAGACTGAAGTTAAACATACTTTTTACTAAAAACTTTTAATTTTGTTTAGAGTGTTTTGTCTTTTTTGGTGGTTTTTTTTTTTTTTAATAGTACCACATCAGTAGAAATTTATGCTTGATACCATATTGGCCTGTTGTATTTTGCCTAGAGTTGTTGTTCAGTTATGTTGCTATTTCCCAGTGGATTAGGAAACAAACAAAATGCTAGTGCAATGTCATGGAAATGATAAGAAATACATCAGCAACAATGCCAGAGTCCTTCATAAGATATTATCCAAAGTTAGTTTCTGTTTTGAACTTCAAACTCCGTTTGGAATTTGGCACAGATAATCAGTGGCAAAAATAAGACTGACATTTGACAGGACAATAAGAATGCTTTCCACTGTGAAAATTATGTCTCTAAGAGATTTTTTTTTTTCCTCTGGGTCTTCAGGTGCCTCTTTGGTATCGGTTGAAGACTCAGCTGAAGCCAGCTTTCTGGCATACACCATTGAACCACTTGAAGGGAAAACATCAACTTTTTGGACAGGAATGTACAGAAATGTAGATGGTAATTTCTTTACTTTTGACATCCCTTTGTTTGGTGAATAATTGTCGGAAGCTGCTTGACATGGGTGCTGAAAATTTCACATTATACTTCTGTAACACATAAAAAGTGAAATTAGAAAAGGTAATATATTATCATCATAGGGGAAGCTGGTCAGTTGTAATCAAGTAATAACTAGTAATATGTAACAGAAAGACCAGGCACAGAAAGTTCATCTTACAACAAGAAAAGTAATTCACAACAAAGTAAGGCGCAAGGTGCATATGGCGGAGTACAGACAGAACTGTGTTGGGAGTTGAGCCAAAGTCAAATGGTTCTTCTCAAATGTGGAGAGGCCCTGGGTTGATACGCTTGTCACTGACATACTCCAATTTTTGAGCTAGAGAATAATGTGGCTAACATCACCTCTAGTCTTTAGAATCACCATCCTGGAACGACCAGTCACCCATCTTTAGTTACAGCTGGCCCTTAGAACAGCTTCACTTTGAAGCTGGAATTGTTTGTGTCTTTGGAATTGTGTATCACAAGTTTTTCTATTTTCTGCCTCACTGTAAGGAAGGTAAGATAAGAGACAACAGGCAATGGGCTGCTTTAATTAAATCTTAAATTTGCTGATTATTGCTTTTTCATTAATATAGTTAGTATTTAATTAAATAGACATTTCTGTCTTTATGATAGACCTGAAAGTTACTTCAGTCTTGTGCTGTTCAGACTAAAAGCTCCAGTATAACAATGTCAGAGGCAGGACTGCAGAATGGTTCAGGTGACTTGGGGTGGGGCTTTCTTGAGTTTTGGAGGGTTTTTTTTACAACTGCTTGCTCAACCACTTCAATGACAAACCAGCTGGGGAGAAAACAAGTATTCAATTACATTACTTGAATCTTAGCCAGGAAAAGGGAAAATTTTCAGTAGAGGAGGAAAGAATTTGAAGAGAGTAATGATTTATAAGCATAACACATAAAGAAAAGCTAAGTTTTACTCATGCAGTTAACTGATACATGAAATATTTTCTAAAGTGGTTCTAGAGCAAGTGCAGAACAATACAGTTCTTACAGTGATCATAAACACAAGACCTGCTTCAGCAAGTACATGTCATTGTATTACTAGATAGTGATTACAGTGATTTCGGCATAACTGCATAACTAAATTTCATATCTTTGGAAAAGCGTTTATATGCAGATGCCATGCCCTGACACAAAGGGTGGCAGGTATTTAAAAAAAAAAAAAAAGGGCAAAATATGAAGAATCTTTTAAGAAAACAAAACATAGCTTTCATGCTGAGTCTTAAGAATTTGTTTGTTTGAGTACAACTTAAAAGTCACAAGGGGCACATTTATTCTAAATAAATAACACTATTAAAAGAAAGAAAGAAAAAAAGGAACAGGAAGGAAGAGACCGAAAGTCCCAGCATAGTTGAACAACAGTGATCACAAGATTTTTGAAGCAGATCTGTAAAAAGGAAAATCGTGTGTGTAAAGTCAGTGGGAAGGAGCAGAAACTGAAAAACAAATGGAAGAAAACTGCAATCAGAAAGACTTCAGTGGGGGCTGAAAAAACAAAACCTCCTTACAAATTACTGAAATAAAGGGCATTCTGTTGAAGATAAATTATCTTTTGACATCACCAATTTCTGTAAACTGAATAAATAATTGACAATGCACCACTGAAATAAATTGTGGGAGATACTTCTTTAAACTTTCTTGCCTTTGTAACATCATAAGCCAGATTGGCCTGCCATTTTCCAAAAATTGATGTATCATTTTCATAAAAGCTTAAGGGCAACATGATGTGTCAGACCAAAAATCTAAATAGTCTAGTGGCCTGTCTCTGAGTGTGGCCACAAGTAGATTTTTCAGGAGGGCAATAAATGTGGAGCAGGTGTCAAGATGGAAGTGAATACTGTCTTGTTTTTCCATATTCAATGTTTTTCCAATTAGGAGAATGGCTGTGGCTAGACAACACTGCAGTGAATTTTGTCAACTGGAATGTAGGAGAACCTTCCCCTCAACAAAATGAGCACTGCGTTGAAATGTACGCAAACTCTGGGTACTGGAATAATATCTATTGCTCTTCCTACAAAGGCTATGTTTGTAAAAAGCCAAAAAGTAAGTGCTACATTTATGAATTTGTTTTATATATGGAGTATGCATCTTGTATGCTAGTATTAGTAGATGGCCATTACACACAGTGCATTTTAGCTGGGTATTTTGAGATTTTATAAGTGCCAAGGGATGCACATTTGCATGCCAACAAAAAGAAAGAATAACTCTTGTCAGAAAGCAGAAGTGCTGACCAGTGCTCAAGTCCCTTCAGAATTGTTTTAAAAAGATTGTGTTCCTGTCTTAATTGTACCTACTGTATATACTTAACAAGTTTGCCTGTTCTGTATCAATAATTGTTGAGGAATCACACTTAGTACTGTGATTTGCACACACAAATTTGTCTCATCTATTTGAAAATATGTTCCTTAGGGTACCCCCTCTGCTCAGCCTGGAGGAATACCCTTTGCTTATTTCCCTCTGGAAGTCTCATGTGCGTGCATTTTCTGAGCATGAAGTAGGGTGAATTGTAGTTCACAGTAGTTTCTGTGAATTGAGTATTTATGAGTTGTGAATTAATGAACGTTTTGTCTCTGTGTTCTCCTGTTTTGAGAAGATGAATGAATGAAAAGCAAAGCAAATAGTATAGTCTGAATGTGCTAAACTGGAAGAGTCCTGAAATAACCGGATGTACAAATGTGACAGTAAGGACATCTAGTGCATATGTGTTCCTAAAAGTCATCCTAATAATTTCTTTCAGCATGTATTGCAGTCTTCCAGCATGTATTGCAATACCAAAATCTCTTACTAATGTTTACTGAGAAGAGTGAAATGCGTGTAGTAGCTGAAATATGCCCACTTCCTCTACAAGACTGGAAATGAGAGAAATTCTGCTATCCTTTCCATAAATTTGCTCTCATGCAAAATTATTCTTACTTACTCAGATGCTTGTAATGATGACTGTATCTTCTACAGAAAATACTGCAGAACTGTCAGATATAACCATCCATTCAGAGTCTACTTACCTGTCTTTTTACATTGTGATTGACAAACAAAAAGGCACTTTATTTTCATTCTCTATCCAGAATAGTCATAGATGTAGGTAACAAGTGTTAAAATCAATGGCCACCTTTCCTTTTTGACTATTCAACTCATCTGTTTGTGCTGGTACTGGCATTCACCTGTTTTGATAGTGAGACATTTCAAGAAACTGAAACAGATGAAAGCTAGTTATTTTTTTTTAGGATTAGCTTCAGCCAGTCTAGCCTCCTGAGCTGGAATGCCACGGAGTCAGCCAAATGCTAGTGTCAATGCAAGGATGATGTAGTTGCTCACTCAGGAACAGGACACAATTGAATCCTACACTGTCATAGAAATGTAGCTTGGCTCAGCACAGTTTTGCAAAGCTGTGATAATGCTCCATTTGCAGAATTGAAAAAATGTATTAAATAGCTATGGGCTAATAAATGGGGTTTTAGAAGCATGATTTTACTTAGTTGCACTTGCTATGGCTCGTTGTTTGCTGTTTTCTGAAGAGGCTGCAGATGCAAACCTGTGACTGAAGTCTTTCTGTAAAATAGATGCTATTTTCTGTTCCATTTTTTTTGAGGTAATTTTTACCTTAGTAATTTGAAATTCTGTAGTGGGTCTACTCCATAAATAATCTAACTTTATTTCTTAAGTAAGGAGGCACTCTAAAGAGCTGCTCAGCAGTTCAACAGGTGCTAGTGGACTGTGCTACAAATAGTGACTAGGTATATTATGTTCATGGCATCTCACTCTCACTTTTCAGGAACAGCAGATTCATACCACTGAATATACTGCTTGTTTAACTGCTTGTAGGAAGGTTTAGCATGCAGTCATCTCATACCAAAACCCAATAGTGATGTGCATAATATGCATGATCAGTGCTATACCAAACATGGTCAGTCAACATTTTTTGGTGAGGAAAAAGGAAAAAGTGTCTAGGTTATTATATTCCCCAAATTTTCCAGTCAAATGAAGCAATGCAGCCAGAAGATTATTTTTCAAATTTACATAATGCAAATTATTTCCACTTATTCCTTGTTACATTTCTGAGACTTTTTTTTACACTGTGCTTTTGGACATAAGGTAGCATTATCTTCACAGAATCACAGAACCACAGAATGGTTGAGGTTGGATACCACCTCTGGAGGTCATCTGGTCCAACCTCCTGTTCAAGCAGGGCCACCTAGAGCCAGTTGCCCAGGACTGTGTCCAGATGGCTTTTGAGTATCTCCACGGATGGAGACTCCACAACCTCCCTGGGCAACCTGTGTGAGTGCTCAGTCACCCTCCCAGTGAAAAAGTGTTTCCTGATGTTCAGAGGGAACCTCCTGTGTTTCTGTTTGTGTCTATTGCCTCTGGTCCTGTCACTGGGCACCACTGAGAAGAGCCTGGCTGCGTCATCTGTACACCCTCCTTTCAGATATTTGTATACATTGATAAGATCCCCCCTGAACCTTCTCTTCTAGGCTAAACAGTTCCAGCTCTCTCAGCCTTTGCTCATGTAAGAGGTGTTCCAGTCCCTTCATCATCTTAGTGGCCCTTCACTGGACTCTCTCCAGTAGCTCTCCTGTACTGGGGAGCCCAGTACAGGACATCTCTCTTGTACTGCGGAGCCCAGAACTGGACATGACATGTAATGTAGCAAACGTGCAATACCTCCAGCGTGCACTTCAAAACTGTGCAAGTATAGAAAGCTCCCAGTTTCCCTGTTTTCCATAGATTTGCATGCTGGTATAGTGCAAACAAGTAACAAGCTGCTTTTTATTGTAAACAGCATTAATAGATACTTTTCTTGATAGAAACTCTTGGAAACATCTAAATAATCATGTCTGGTTTTACTTTGAAAAGCCAGATATAGAGTAATATTTGTCTCTAGATGTAAAACTAGCTGGGCTAACAGACACTCCAGCAGAGTTCTTGAAAATCTTTGGAAGTCGGTGATTGTTGGATTATTAATGAAATCAGGCACTCTAAGTGGAGAGATTGGTAAAACAATTTAACTTCCTGGGCTCACCTTTTTCGGAATGAAACACAAAGCATTGAATCAAGATTTAGTTACAGACTGATTTTATGTCCACATGGCAAAATGTGGATCTTCATCTTAAATGATGGCCCCGTTTTCCAAGCAAGCCAGATTTCGTGGTCCAGATATTAAATTTTAAATGAGCTACAAACATTTCAGTTTGGATGTGATACGTGCTAAGACACTTTGGAGTTCATGAGTGATTTCAATTGTCTGTATAGGTAGGCCATTAAAGTCTCTTGGCAAACCAAATTTATTACACTTGCTATGTTTATATAAGATAACAAATACTGCAAGAATTTGTAATTATATTGAGGATTATGTTTGATCATCTCTGTCCTGAAGATGCTGTACAGATTTTCTTGTGGTTTTACTCTGATGTCAGGATCTGTCTCCATGGAGCTCTGATGTTTCTTCTTTTCTGCTAGTTTATGTAAATACCTACATATGAGACCAGAACGCAATTGACCATTGTGCTATGCCTTTTGATAGGCGTATGTAGCTTTGTATGGACTAAACCCAAGTGTTTTCAGTATTTAGTGGAATGTATTACCATATATTTCTCTGAATATGATTTTCAGTATGTTCCAAATATAGAAATAAATAATAAATAATATAAAAATAAATAACAGAATAATATAATAACATGATTCTTTTTCAATGTTTTGAAATGCCAGCAACTGAAGTGCCACCAGGAGCTGAAATGCCACCAGCTGAAATGCCTACAAAGGGTAAGAATATTTTCTTTCAAGTAGACAAAAACTAGTCCCATGTAAGATCATAAACAGAATGAATCTTATTCTGTATTATGTCTCTTATTTTCTGATATACCTGAGTACCATATTGGTTTCCTAGGAGCATGTTATTTCCTAGTAGAATACAATATACTCCATTCAGTGTCCAAATGCAGATCTAAAAAAATAATAATTTGTGATACAACATGCAATGTTAGCAATTTAAAATAAATTAATTTTATCTTGCTACCTTTGTCTCTCATTATTTTGAAACAAACGGAACACTTTTGCTTAAACATCACGCTTTCTAAAGAAATTGTTTCCAGTAATCAGATAAAGAGTATATAGCATCCTCTTGATTTCTTTGTACTTATTTTCAGCAATGACAAAGGACGAGAAGGCTCCTACTCTGAACCACGGTAAAACAGGAATTGTAGTTATTGTTGTCATCCTCATCCTAGTTGGAAGTGGCCTTGCAGGCTATCTCTTCTACAAAAGAAGAAAGAATCGCTTGTCAACAAATGACAGCTTTGAGAACAATTTGTATTTTAATAGTGATGCAGTTCCTGGAACTAGTGACACAAAGGATCTTGTGACCAACATAGAACGGAATGAACATGCAACACTGTAATGTAATGAAATGAAATGTAATGTAATATGTAATGTAAAATGTAATGTAATAAAATAAAATGTGCCTTGTTTTAATAAAATTATGCAATTAGAATTAAGCCAAAGCTATTTTCTCATGTGCAAATACCGTAGTAGCCAGTTTCAGTGTGTGCGTAATGTTACGTACAGCAGTTACTTTATTTTGTAACCGTTGTATAATGTGTGAGATTTAAGATGTCACGATTTGATGACCCACACTGGTGAGTGTGCGTCTTAAAAAAAGAGATAATATTGACTAATTATTAAATGGAACAATAGAAATGTATGCAATAAAGGAAGTAAAATGTAGATAGATCCACTTGAGAAGGCTCCCAAGATTTGAAGTTTCTGCACCAGATTTATTTCAAACCATGCTAATGCACAGATTCTCCAAGCTATTCAGCAAACACCTCTCTAATTCTACCAGCTTTCTTTCAAGTATTCCTAGGGATGTACCTACAGGGTAGTTGCTAGATGACGTCTGTATTTAGGCACATCCTCTCTGAACCACGTGGGGAAAAAATCCTTTTATGGTATAATTTCAGTTCCCACAATTTCACACAACACAGAGAACCAAGTATGTAGTTCTTGTAGTTTATGTATTTTAGGATTTAATAAGGTAGAATCTGGGGGCAGGCCTCTGGAATGGGAAAGTGTGTTTGGCGTTAACGGCCAGCATTCTGTCTGGCCACAAATAGGTTTGTCTGGGAGAGGTGATGAAGGTCATGGCAAAACTTCCTTCTTATCAGGACAACAGTTACTGAGGAGAGGGAGGAACACTACCTATACATGTTCTGAAGGTTTACAGGAGTACTGGGTAGCTGTTGTGGTGATCACATGTTGGTACTGCTCTCCTACAGCCTCTCAATAAGTAACATAGGTTTGTGAGGTGTGTGCTGAAAGTCCAGAACAATTTAGCTTTACCAATGTATTAGTTACTACTGATTTTATTTCCTTTCTACAATGGCTAGATCAGTTACCATTTACGGAAATCTTAGGTTCCCCAATGTGGAGTTTATATTCCTAACTTTTGTAAATCTTGTAAAATGTAAATCATGCATGATTCTTTACTTGCATACAAAGGTTTGCAAGGTTTGGTTTTATGGTTTCAGATTTTATTCTGTGAAATAAACAGTAACTAGCTTTTATTTTTTAAATAGTTTTTAATTTTATAGTCTTGTCTACGTAAGACTCTGTAACAGGATAAAGTATAAAAGGAGATGATACAACTGTGGATTCATTCCATCCAAAGTTGTGATCAAGTAATATATTGACCATATTTTCCTGAATCTGTCCAGTGATCAGCTGCTTAAAACCAAGACAAAAATGTCAGCTGAGTGATTTAGTAAAAATCTTGAATTACATACGCATGGAGGTAAGATGGGGAAATTTGTCCTGGAATTCCTTTTCTCCTCTGGCTCTGCTTCCTTTCTGCCAGTTATTTCCTTGCCTCTCTTCCTATTGCTGTTTCCATTTTTAATGCACAGTTGTTTGAGCCTGTCTTTTCGAGGAGTAGTACTTCTAATGGTTCTTCATGCCATCTGATGTGGTTTATGTGCCAGAAACCTCCCGACTGACTGATTTATGGTGTTAAGGATGACATCATTTCAATTATATGGAGAAGTGGTGCCAGCTAGAAAGGTATGTGAAAGGGACAGTGAAAGGTCAAGAGGCCCTGGTTGGAATCCCAGCCTCACTGCACTGGCTGTTGTGCAAACAACAAATAGGTGCAGTCTCTACCCAAAAGAAGTTCAGTCCTGTTCTGGGGCCCTGCACGATCTTAGGGCAGTATCTGCACACCGAGTGGTTCTTTCAGATAACGTTTCGTCACATGTATATATGCAAATGTATATTGGGAAGAAAATAAAGATTGAGGGGATGTCTCATTTCTGGTGCTTTGCCATACTTAACAGGTGCATCTCTACAGCTAAAGAGTGTCAGGGAGAGAACCCAGCTACTGGAGCCTGGATAGTCCTGAACTCGTTTACCCATTTACACTGCCTGCAATCCAGCATCATCTTTGAGTTGAAGAGAATTAAAATTGCCATGCTAGTTAATAGCTGGCAGTAGGTGTAGCTGCTTCTGTGAAATGCTGTGTCTGTTCTGCTCTCCTGTCCACATGGGTACAGAAAATATAGAAGAGCTTCCAAATCAGAAGCTCTACTCTGAAGATGCATCTACTTGGCCTGCTCATTTTAGAAAAAGTGAGTGAAAAAGACCTGAAAGATTTTCAGAAGAGGAGGAAATTTACGCTGCATGGTTTCCTGTCCCTCCTATTGCAATACAATGGAATTGAAGCAATTTTCTCACTAAAAAGAGCAAATATGGAAGCAGTGGCATTTACAGCACAGGAAATCATTACAGTTCCATGTAGTAAGCTGAAGATGGGCACTGATATTTTGTACACAACCTCTAATAGGAATTTTTGAATGGAATGTAGAGAAACAAACAACCTTGAAAACTTTACACAACGCCTAATTAATATGAGATTAAATGGAAGGCTTTTACCTAGGGACTTGTAATTATAAAAAATAGGATTTCTTGTTTTTTCATTCTGGTGGGGGTTTTTTGTTTGTTTGGGTTTGGTTTTTGGTTGTTTTGGGGTTTGTTTTTGTTCTTTTTTTTTCCCAGCTAGTACCTTTCAGTGATGGCAACTCATTTATTAGACTGGTTGAATACAGAATCCAGTCCCAGGTTTTTAACATCATCATTCCTTTGGTCATACTTGTGACAAAACTGATCATACAATTTCAAGAAAAATTGAGAGAGTAGTTTCCAAACTGGTGTTCTCTTTCCACGCCCTCATGTTATTTCCATCTTCCCTGGACTGAGTTGTCGTGTAATGGTTTTACCAAACATCATTTGGTGATCTGGCATTATGTCCTCTTTTCCTGCTGCTCAGCTGCGATGTTCCTGACAAGTGATTGACTACATAAAACAGTTTCGAAGATTGGGCTGGGGAAATTACCCGTGTTTCTCTATTTGACTGAAAAAAAGCAGTGTGTCTTCTTGGAAATGATTCATAATCATATGGATGTGATATAATTTGTTATTTAATCTATTCTGATCCATCACCAATTCTTTCAGCGATTCTCTACTACCGTCTGCGAGTCCTGTTGGGATCGGTCAGTTGCCTTAGAACTGCTCTGTTGCTCTTGTGATCTCTTATTTTGTCTCCTGAGTAGATGCCACTACTTAGGGGAGGTTTCAGGCTGAAATACCTTCACAGAGGAACTGGGATCTTGCTTTTCTGAAATATTCTTGCTGTAAAAACAAGGAAAATAATTTATCGGTAAACAAGATGAAATGTAAGTGATGGGTAGAAAAGCAAAGGAAATTTTTAACTGATCACTAATAATTCATATCCATAATCATCTGATTCTGCCAATATTTCTTGTGTTTGGTCTTGGCAGTTTAGATAAATGAAAGAAAAAAAAAGTTGATTATGTAGCATGAAAATATAGTGTGAAAGTGCCTTATGTTGTTCTTTCAGTATGTTTTGAGCCTGTCTAGAGAAATGGAAAGGTTGTTTACTTTCTGGGGTGTTTTCTTTAGGCTAGAATGTTTCTACCAAGGTTTACAGCATGTCTTTCTTTTTAAAAAAAATGTTTTCAGTTGGAAACTGCGATTGTGCTATACATGGGGATTCTGGATTGAAATCTTATATCAAGTTATAGCAGGCTAAATGATCACAAAATTCCTTTCAGATTTTAATACCAGTGTTTTTTGAAAAATAATTATTTAACTTCTGTAGGGAAGCATCTGGTTGAACCTGGATGGACTCACCCACGCATTTCTGTGGGCAGCTGAGGAATGACTTGATGGCAATATTCGACAGCACGTAAAGGTTTGTCTCTTTGCACATTACTACGTTTCTGGATACCCTTGTGCTTAATTTTCGTTTCCCCTTTTCTCCAGAAGAGCTCAGACTTCAGAGAAAAGGTGGTGAATCTGCACACTGTGAGCGTAACTTCCTGCTGGGGAGCAGAGATTGCCGAAGGAACAATGCTGACTCAACACAAAACCCAGCAGCCTTTCTTCCTTGCCACTTCTAAAATTTCAGGCTGTGCCTTGCCAAGTGGAAGATGCTGGAGTGCATCTTTGCAATCTTCTGATTTTCTTTCCCACTGTGTGGGCTGTGATGGGGTCTGCTCAGACAAACGTACAAACACTGAGGTGAAGCTGACCTTACTATGCTTTACTCTTTTTCAGCCTCTCTCAGCAGATCATCGATAACAGTCCTTCACCAAACACTGATCTTTCTTCAAAACGGAACTAGTTTCTTTTTCCCTGTTTTAGTTGACTTGTTGCCTCCCGGTAGCTTTGGAGATGCTGATGTTGTATACAGCAGAACCACAAGGCATTACATTTCTCCTGCTTAAATAATAAATAAGAATATTTTTCTATCCGCACATCTGGAGCTCCTGAACAAGGAAGCAAGGAAAGTTGGAAAGTTGAGGTTGCAGTGAGGCATTCCTGTGCTGGGGAGTACCAGAATGCTTTACTCCAGACTCAGTGCAGCCATCTTTGCATATGCATCATAATTCACTGAGTAATTGACCATCTGCTGCTTTGTTGAGGCAGCCCTCTCTTTTCCCCCACTTTCCTCAGGTCCCAGTGTCCTTCTCAGGCTCCCATTCTTCCCATGTTTTTGGTCTAGCTGTACCTGCCGGCCTTCAGGTCCCACTATTTTCTCTCACTGGTGTAATTCTTTTTCTGCTCTAATTCCTTGTCTACCTTTTTAGACCCAGTGAATCATCCATCTGCATCTGAGTCAGAACAATAGAAGCAAGATCCCACATCTTCATGTAGGCATCTAGGAATTTCGTTGCCTACAACAGCAGCAATTTTCAGGGAAAGACTTGCTGCAAATACAATATTGGGGAAGTTATCCCAAACCAGCCTCTCCTGAAGATATGGGAACTGGGATTTTTCAAAGGCCATATGCAAAAAGGGATGTAAACCTTCTCTGGGAGTGTGTTTTCTCTTCCCTACCCTCTACGTGTTTCTAATTCTTATACCTATCATAAAGGAGAGACTTTTTCAAAGTAAAAATCAGAATTTTGTCAGAATGCCTGCAGGGTGTGCACTTGGGGGGGTGTAAACCTTCACAGACTAGGGGGATGAAAAATGTGGCAGTATTCCTTATCAGTTTAGTTTTCATCTCTAGCAATAATTGAAAATCCACCATTTTCCAGTTATAGCTTATCTTCTTCCTAGAATTGTGTGGTTTCTTTTCAGAATTTCTTCAGCTGCTGCTATCAGTTTGGGTACATTGCTCCTGCATACAGTCAGGAATGGAGCAAAAGAAGGGACAGGTGCCTCCTGAAGAACACAGGTCCTATTTTCTACAGCTCCTTTCTGTGGAACTGCAGACATGGGGAAATTCTGGTTCTCTCTGATTCCAAGGTGATAGTTGCTTGATTTACATCGTGTCCCAGCCCATTTTTCACAGTACTGCATTGCACTCTGGTGTTTTTCATAATTTATTGCTACAGACAAATCTTCCTCTTCTTTTTTACCTTTTTCCTTTATTTCCGGTAAAGAGACATTTATGTCACCTTATTCATAAAAATAACGATCCTGAATTGTAAGGTATGTCTCCAAAAACCCTCACTAAAATGTTACCTCTTAGATCTCATATTTCTATGGAAGAGAAAACTTCTATACAGTAGAGAAACTAGCTTAGAAAGCAAAGTTTATTCATTAATGTATTATTTCAAAATTACTCATGTGACATGATACAGTTCCTTATTTGCAGCTCAGAACTTCCCTGTATCTGTTGGGTCTTAAAAACCGAAAAGGATTGGTTAATCTGTTCAGTGCAGAAGGGTTTTCTTGCAAGGCGCAGATTTGGTCTTCAGCATCAATTTGAGGTGAAGGGGAGAAGGGAGTGAAACATTTGGCCATGGCTGTCTACCTGCTCCTGATTGTCCTCTTTTCCTTTAGTACATCTCTTCAAATGTCTGGTAAGTTTTTGTCCTCTGCTGAGTATGGAGGTTTGCAAGTTCTTTCTCATGCTTTCCTGATGTCCTTCTTGGTGGACAGTGAGTTTAGATCTAGTCACAGCATGTAATTTGAAACAGTTTTATTCAAATCTTAAATTTGGTGGTATCTGTATAGGCATTCTCTTTCCTTAACCCAGTTTTCAAGGTGGTGTATGGGTGAAAGAAACTTGCTAACAGATGTGGCCATAACCTAGACAGTGCTGATTGTTGAAAATCAGCCAGCTGAATGCAGACAAAAGCTGATCTGAAATTACTCCATAGGAGGTTAGAACAGCTGAGACGTACAAGGCAGGGTCCTCTCAGCATGCACAGAAGCACTGGCTGTTGTGTGCTTTGAGTTTCTTAGACAGCTCATATAGACTATGGCATACTGATCGTTGCATATTGGAATCCTGTTTCCAAGCTGGCAGCTTTAGGAAGGACCTTAAAATTTCAGACACTCCTACTGCTGAGAGGAAAACAAATGATGCTGTGTCTGCAGCTCTTTCCCACAGGAAGCTCCCAACCAGAGAACTGTGGGAGTCCAGTGCTATAGCTTGAATGGCAGCAGGGACTAGCCAACGTTGATCTAATCCACTACAGGACAATTTCTTCTGTGCATGTTTTTGGGTGAGACCAAGCTGGCTCTAACCCATCCCCTGCTAACCGTCTCAAGAACCACTGCAGCAGGAGAGCTGTGCCAGAGGAAACGCCATCTGGCTTGTTCAGGTCTGCAGCCTTTCAGAGAAACATCACCGAAGCTGTTTGACCACTCCCTGGCAGCTCTGGGATGCGGGGGTTATGAAGCCCCGTTTAACTATTCCGGCCTTGGCAAGAAACCTTGGGTGGCAGTAAAGCTCAATGGCACGGCGGGGAGAGTTGGATGATGTTGCTGTTGCTTAGAGCGGGGCTAAGGTATGCAAGGCGAGCTGCAAAAATGGTCAAGGTTTGGAGCAGGCTGAAGTTGTGCCCCTTTTTTGAAGCTGTTCTTAAGAAACAAAACCCTGTTTTGTTTCTTGTACCCTGTTGTGTAGCGTCTCATGTTTCTATTTACAAGTGTAGCTATTAATGGCATTTAGGATACTTACTTAGCTTAACTGTGCTCAGAACTGAAGTGATGATGTTGCAAGTTGTGGCTTCCCTCCTGAGAAACTCACAAGCTGAACTCTGTGAAAAAATGCTTTTTGCACAGTTGCCAAAAATTTCCGAAATAATTAACCAAAAATGAAAAATACTCCGCTTGCTTGATGAGCGGAAAAATACAAACTAATTCTGGGCCAAATATAAAAATGGTTGAATTTTGAGTATGTAAACCATTTTAATAGCTCTAAAGCAAGAAGTCCTTTTACTTGCAAAATTAAAGCCTGTTTAATATGCTGTGTGGTGGTGGAACTTTAAAGAACTCATGAAATTTAATAAAGGTCAGTTCTGAATGGCATTTTGAGAAGTGTGCTTTAAGGAGGGATGTGAAGAAGAACAATTTCTCTTGGAAGAGCTATATTTTCAGCTTCTGTGTTGCTTGCATCTTAAGAACATTTTGATGAATATCCTTCATATTGATGATTAACCTCCCTTGATTTCTTTCTCTATGGACTCTATATATTCAATTTCTTGTTGCAGCAGACTGTCAAATAGCAAGTAACTGACTTACCTCGTATGAAATCTCTCCTCAGATGTTTGCATTCTCATTTTATTTTATAGATAGGGGAATATTTTCAATCTATAATGAAGACAGCAAGCTCTGTGCCCAAGCTCAAAACTCTAGCTCGGTCATAACTACTGCTTGTGATGAGCACAATGAGTTTCAAAAGTTCAGGTGGGTCTCTGCCACGCAGCTGCTGAGCATGGCGCTCAAGCTGTGCCTGGGAGTGCTCACCAAGGACGATGAGGCTGCCATCACGCTGGAATCCTGTAACAGGACGAATGAGCTCCAGTGGTGGGAATGTAGAAATGAGACGCTTGCAATCCACGGCAAGGATTTATTTTTCAACTATGGGAAAGGAAAGGGCAAGAAAATCAGGTTGTCCAAAGGATCGGGCAAAGGGAGCAGGTGGAAAATCCATGGAACCACAGAGAGCATGTGCTCCCAGCGCTATGAGGGTGAGTACTGAAAATTAATCTCTACTTCTAGGTAACTCGTCTGCCCTTATTTACAAAGAATTCCACCGCTTGCTTGTCATGCAGCAACCCTTTTCTTACAGTGACATCAGTAGCAGAGCTGACTACAAATAGGGAGTAGAAATGCAAGGCAAATACGACTGTATATATTTCTGCATAACTCAGACAGTGCAATTCTGTCAAATGATAGAATAAAATGACAAAGGCCTATGATGCAATCATAAGGGAGAATGGGAATTCTGTTTGTACAGCAACAGCGGGAGGAAATCTGTGACTGTTTCAAAATATGTCTGATCAATTTGTAGAAGAAGTGGTGATTGTGCTATACTTAAATATTAACTGTTGCTATTGCTTGGATTGACCATGTACTATCTCTAAGAACTTAATTTCTAGTTAACATAGATGTGATCCACTTCTAACAGTGTTTACCTGGTGTTTCCCAGGCCTAGCAAGAAGAAAAAGTAGGAAAAAACAGAAGGAAAAACAGTGCTTTAATGGTTTAGGATGCAATAAGGCCTAACACCCTGACAAAGGAACACTGGAGAGTCTGATCTCCTTTTTCTGCATTATTATCCCTCTTGGGCTATGTAGAGTAGGCATCCAGGCTCAAGTGTTCAACCTTCTTTCTACCGTGACACTGGCAGGGTGGGAAGTTAAATAACAAGGGATAAATTTTTTGCCATGCCCTACAACAGTTCCAGCTGGAATGAAGTTTGTCATAATTTTGTTCAGATAGCAGCAAATTAGACTGCGTGGAGATGGTAGGGTCACCTCCCAGCAGAGTCACTTGCAAATTTAAGATAAAACTTCCTCTTATGAAAATGAATGAAATATTCTGATATCTTCTTTCCAAGCCTCTTCAACCATACAGGGAAAAAAAAAGATCCTAAACATCATCTGAGGAAAGAAGTATGTATGCAATGGGAGAAGCTGAGTCATGAGCACTTCTGACACAGTAATCCAGATAGCAATGAAAAGAAGAAATTAGACAGACATTAGTCTGAGGGCCAAATAAGGGTTGTTTGAGAGTCTTAATTCTGAGTATCTTGCCATAGTCATATCTAATTGGCACAACAGCCTTGGAAAGCTTTGTAGTAACGAAGTACTGATGTGTTGAGCTGTTGCACAACTCAACTGTGTCCATGGAGAGATGCCTATGAGCAGACACTGTGGTGATCATTTGATACCAACTGACTACTATTGCTCTATGTTTCTCTTCATAGATATCTATACACTGGGAGGAAACGCCTTTGGTGCACCTTGCGTGTTCCCTTTTAAGCTCAATGGTAAATGGTACGCTGAATGCATCCCTCGGAGTGACGATGCAGGCTCTCTGTGGTGTGCAACTTCTTCAGATTTTGATAAAGACCAATTTTTCGGAAATTGTCCACTAAAAGGTAATTTATTTATAAAGATTTCAGGAAAGGCATTAAGCAAAAGTTTCATCCAGTGGCATGGCCAAAATTTCCTTGGGATGTGGATATAACGTTGGACAGTGAGCTGGATTCTGGCTAGCCTAGTTCACTGGTGAGCTATGCAATGATAAAATGAGGTGTCTGGTCTTCACTCTCGCTGTTTCTCCAGCAGAGATGAGTGCTTCTCCTATAGTGCTCCTGAGAGTGGTAGATACAGGGAGTATTGTGAGGGTGGTGACTGGGACTGATGCGAAAAGGAAGAGAAAACCCCTAGGACTAGCTGAGAAGAAAGTCAGGGCAAATGAAAGGCAGAAAGAAGTGCAATGGATGAGGAAGGTGAGATATATGGAAGCAGGAGACAGTGGTGTATCATAGGATGGAGCAGAGAACCGGAGGGCTGGAGCAAAGGGAAGGGTGCATGACATGGGCAGTGGCCTCACCTGCCTTCGGTGCTCCAGTGCTCCTTACACCCACAAATCACCCAACACAGCTTCCCAGTAACCCCAGCACAAATACTCTACCCCTTCACCCCTGCTTCACGTCTGATTGGAAATGATCATTTCTGTCATGTTGGGAGGTCTGGGAGAGCGTAAGAGGGGTCCCAAGGTAAGAAATGGACGTGCAGACCAAGATTTTCTGTATAGGGAATAGGGAAATGTGTGTGTACAGGTAGAATATATCAGTGAGTGGGTTAATGTGATCTGAATTGTGAGAGAAGTTGATGAGTTATATAAATAAAAAAGAACAGGGTGAATGTAGAAAAATTAGGTTTATAAGGAGAAATAATTCCTTATGTTATTAATGTATTACTAATATTGAATGAACAAAGTATATATGTAGGGAAAACTATGTGTAAAAACTTAGCAAATCATACAGTTACATAGTTTTAGTCTGCAATGAAGATTTTATTTTCTGCATTAGCAAGTATGATTATCTTGTCAAGTTGCTGTTATCGTGTTTTATAGACACCATCCGCAATGACCTTTGGAAAACAAATCCTGTGACAGAAACCCACTATCAGATAAACTCAGAGTCGCTTTTGACATGGCACCAAGCAAGAAAAAGCTGCCAGCAGCAGAATGCAGAATTATTAAGTGTCACAGACCTTCATGAAGAAATGTATTTATTAGGTAAGGTAAAAAAACCAACAAACAAATTAATGCATATGGTTAAAATGTACGTCAGCTCCAAGAGCTTTAACATGGATACTTATATTTACCTTGTGAAAATAGGTCTTAGTGACATTCTTAAAAAAGCTTGTCATTTTCTCATTAAAAAATGTATTAAAATAGTGGGAAAAAATCTAACCTATATTAAAAAAGGTCTACTACGACACTTTTTCGATGCTTTAAAATTTTATTTCAAGTTTTATTGAATAACTTACAAAATCAGAGGCATTTAATAACTTGACCGTTCATTTCTTTTGGCCATTTAGGGCTCACTAGTGACCTGGGTGTCAATGCAAAGCTCTGGACTGGTCTTTTCAGTGCACTTGACAGTGGCTGGCAGTGGATTGGGGGCAGTCCTTTCAGATACCTAAACTGGGCTCCAGGTAAGTGCACTTTTCTGAAACGATGATCAGTGTCTGGGGCAAAATTCTCTTCTCTTCCCCAAATTCTTGTTACCTAATTCCTTTGGTTTTACAGAATTTTCACAGATTATAGGGGATTATGGGAAAGGTAGGATATCACAGTAGTAGGGATCACACCAGAGGGATCGCCATTAATTCTGAATTTCCCAGAAAAAGCAAGTAGCTTATCTAAGAAAACAGTTAAAAACAAATATCTACAGCTCATTCTATATTTTTTTTCCATCCACAATTTTCTCATCAGGCATATCAAACCAAACAAAAAAATAATGAAAAATTATATAAAGAAAATGTAAAGAAAAGAGAAAAAAACCTAAAGAGAAACATTGCATAAAAAATGTTTTCAATTTTTCTTCTCACTTACTGCTTAGGACATTTATCTGATGTACATTATCTTATAAGTTTCCACTCTTTTCTTAGGATCTAAGTCACCATCTTGCATGTTGCCGTATTACATATTTTCATAATAGCTGTTGTGACTACAGGGAAATCCAAAGGGCAAGCACTCCCGTGGAATGACATATGCATTTCATGTCCAGTGTTTAACAGTAAAGGATGTTGAGTTGTTTGCAATACTACCACCCTGTAAGGAATTTATATAAAGCTTTATTTGTATAAAGTTTTTTCCTGTGTGCTGCAGTACTTCAAACACACTGAATTTCTTCTTAAGCAGTGCATGGGAGAAGAGCAAGTCTCATGTCTGAAATGTCGGCTCTCTCGGCCATTGCAGTGGTGCTCCCTTATCTCCTCTCTTGGGAATTATCACTCTAAAGAACAATACACCAGTGGCTTTGCAGCTGCAAAAGGCTTGTGCGTTCCCTCCTGTGATGAGGTGAAAATTTTCAGTGTTAACAGAGGGATTCTCTGTATGTTGTGCCTCTTCCTTAAAGGAAATCCCTCTGTGGAATCTGGAAAAATATGTGGTACCTTCCAAGGTAGGAACGGCAAATGGGAAAACCAGGTGTGTAATCGGAAACTGGGATATATCTGCCAAAAGAGAAACTCCTCCTCAGATTCCTCCTCTATTGCCTCAGGTAAGTTGGCCAAAAAATAAGGCTATTTTTGCAGTAAATGAGAAAAACTGGGAGGATGCCATCTATGAAATTACAGTATATTGTCAAAACAAAAGGGTTACACTTGTTGAGAAGACTTTAATTTTCTGGCTCATTTTAAAGATGATATCTAGATGTTGTTCATCATTTTGAAAAGATCCCAGGGCACTACAGAAGGCAGGATTATGTGTTTAGTCATGTTATCCAGACCACAAAATACTGATGAATATCCTGTGCTCTGAAAAATACACTAAAGATGTGTTCTGCAAAAAGATGTGAGCCAGGGTTCATGTTCCCCCTGCTCTCTCTGACCCTTTTTGCTCTATTCTGAAATGAAAAATACAGAATATGGGGCTGGCACCTTTTCCCAATTGAGTTCCCTTTCCACCTGGGGCAAAGGTCCTATCTATGTGACGAAAATGGTGTGCAGTTACTTCACTAGGGAATTCCCAGCATGCTACTAACTCTACAGTAACTCCCTCAACTACATATATACTAGTATATAAGATTATTCTCTGGCTCAGGGGATGAATGGCACGTCATAGCTGGCACCTGTACGTTCTGGCTGCATCCAGACAGCTTACTGGGAATGGTTTCTGACCCATGCTAACCTCCAAACCATGCCTGGAAGTTGCCTAGGGGAATGCAAGTTTGCACAGGTCAAAACCATATCCAGGAAGCACTGAACAATGCGGTTGATCCCACGCCAATGTTGGGCGCACATCCTGCCCTCTTCAGGTTACTTTATAGGTGCAGACCATGTGAACCTTCAAAGCAGTGGAAGATGGTTGGCCATACTAAATTCACACCAAGAAATAGCTGCTGAACAAAGCGTGTGGCATTTCTGTGCAGCTGGGCTTTCTGATATGTCTGGTATAACATAAATGTGTCGGGGATCTCTGATATAGGATTTGGGCTGTGCAGGAGCTCCAGCTGGCTCCCAAGCACCTGATGTTTCCAGAGAAAAAATACACAAAATCTACAAAATTCACCAAGATAAAGTCCCTGTGTAGGAAAAGAGGCCCTGTTCTGTAAAACATGGCTGTATGCAGAGCCTCACTGAGGGGGATCTAACACAGAGTTGTGCCCTGAAAGTTTGCATGCCAAATTACTTAGTATTTATTTAATCCTGTAAAAGAGTTTTTCAGTAGCTCCCAGCACAGCTGCAATGGAAAAATCTGTTTTGTATTCTTTGTGGTCCTCAGACTTTTGCTTCTCTCCTCTGCCAGTATGTGCTCCAATATTTCAAATGCATGTCAGTGCAGGTAATTTTCTTTTTGATTAAAAGAAAGCACTGAACAGGACTGCTCATTAATTGTTTGAAATAATTTTTTTAGGTGACTTAAAGCCTTTTAAGTGCCCCAGAGAATGGGTGGCCTATGCAGGTCATTGCTATAGAATTTACAGAACACCCAAAATATGGAAAGAAGCCCAGTCTTCCTGTAGAAAAGAAGATGGAGAGCTGGCGAGTATTCATAATATTGAGGAGTACAGTTTCACAGTGTCTCAGCTTGGGTACAGTGAGTATTCCTGCAGGTCACTTGTTTTATCTGGAATTATACTTTTGCAATTATTCATTTAACTACTGTAACCATGATCTTAAATGTTTTTTTAAAAAGTCCTTCTTCAGTCAAAAATGGGTGTGAGATGTGATTGTTCCATTTTAAGGCATACCTACAATTACCTTTGTGTTCCCAGAGCCAGATGATGAGCTGTGGATTGGTCTAAATGACTTCAGGGTTCAAATGTATTTTGAATGGAGTGATGGGACACCTGTGACTTATACCAAGTGGCATCATGGAGAGCCAACCCACACACGGAATAAGGCAGACTGCATCGTTATGAAGGGAGAGGTAAAAAACACTCTCCCGCTTTCCTACTTTCTTATGTCCTTTGTGCCCTCAAAAAGGAAAACCTCTGTGACAAAAAAATGAAAAAAAGAAAAAAGGGACAGGGGTTTTAAAGGTTTTTGTGAACTTGTGTGGAGGGGAATCTTAGTGTGGAGGGAAACTGGAGACCAGACCTAGGAAGGTGTATGGTGGAGTACCAGAAGCAGTGCACTGCGCTGAGACTTGGTCTGCTCTGTAACAGGTACAACAAATCTCCTCTCTGAAATTGGTTGAATTAACACATCCGCCACATTTAACGTGACTGATCTGAGCTGCATAGTATGATTCTTAGAGCAGGGACTTTCTTATGTTTCCCCCAAAACACCTAAACTATACATTTATTAGAGCTACTTTGGAGGCTCATATTACTGGAAGCACAAGAAAATAGGTACAAAAAATTCCATCTTGTTTTATACTCAGCATAAAATGACATATCATAATACTATGGAAAGAGACTTAAACAATACATTTTTCATATTTTATGTTTAGATCATGCAGCATTTCCTTGCTATTGTCATCTGGTTATATGAACATAACAAATACTTTGCTGGTGAGAATAGGGTGGAACAGCGTGTTTCCTTCCTGCTCTCATCAGCCACTGAACCTTTAATACATGCAACCCTCATTCTCACACCTCTGAGGAAATGTGGCCCTCGCTGTCTTTATTGTGTTCCCTATTTGGGAGTTTTGGAGAAAGCATCAGGGCAAGGAAGAGAGCTGAAACAGCCTCAGCCATATGAAAGGTGAAGGGTTCTCTCTGAGGATGGTGAATATTCCTGTTGGATCTGGATTTTCTCTAGATTTCACTTCTCTTTGTCGTTTCTTCTTACTATGCTCAGGATGGATCCTGGGCTGACAGCGCTTGTGAAACGAAACTCGGTTATGTCTGTAAAAGGAAACCTTTGGCAGAAGAATCAGGGGAAGCTGAGGTTACCTACCCAGGCTGCCAAAAAGTAAGTGTAAACCAAAAGCAGTGGAAGGTTGTTGCATCTTATGTTTGCTCCCATGATGGTGAGTATCACAGAAGTCAATTATTTCGCCTGTTCTTAGCGGAGCCCTAGAAAACTGTTAATTCGTATGTATGGATACTTCTCAGGCTAATGGGGAAATTTTTTATTTATTTAACCAAAATGTAGATCAACTTACTTTTTTCCCTCTCTTACATGCGCACTCCACTCAGCTCTCTCCTAGTGCAAAACTGGTCCCTTTGCCCATAAAAGCTGCTCTCTGCAGAGCATGTCAGCATTTTTTCATGCTGTAACTCACTGGCCTTGGGTTGCACGCAGCTTCTCAGTTCAATCAGTCCGCCACAGGAGGCAGGAATATTTGAGCTGACTGTTTTGCAGATTGTTTGTAGTTTCTTGCAACAGCTATACTTACACAACGAGAAGGTAGAGCAGGCTTTACACAAGGAGCCGCAAAGTGGCTGTGAGCACGCTTGCCAGCTCCAAGTCATAACCACGGTTCGCTGCTCGCAAAGACCCCTTGTGCGTCCTTTATCAAGGGGCAAGACACAGAGTTGTGGATACAAAAGCTATGTTTGATTATCCTCTTTGTTTCTTCTCATGGCTTCTGAAATTAACTTTGAATTGGGGTGTGGTATTAATGTGGCTTTTGAAAGCGTACTGTGCTGCGCAATCTGACAGCCCCTCCGTGCATCTCTTGCTGTTGACACTGACAGGGCTGGATGAAGCATGGCTTTTACTGCTACTCCGTGGGGCAGTTACCAGCAAGATTTTCAGAAGCAAAACAAATCTGTGAAGAAAACAAAGGTTACCTGGCTACTGTGGCAGACAGGTATGGAAACATAATTCTTGTCCTTTCACACATGCAACCAGGATGGAAGGCCAAACAGAAATCTCTTCCTACTTTGCAGTTTTTCATAGCGTCTCATGTGACACCACTCCTTTGCTGGAAAATTTATGGTAGAACTGAAGAAATATTACAAAATACATCAGCGGCTTGTATGTCATCAACACAAACATTTAAGCCATTGCTACTACACACCTACACACTATTGTTGACCCCAGGAATTAAAAAATTGAGTAAACCCCCTAACAACTCTGAACTGCCAGCTTGTTTTAAAACTTATTGAACTAAAAATAAACAGATAAACATGGAACTATTTATTTCTTCTGGATTTGAGGTTTTCAGCCTTTTCTTAGCAACAGGCAGATCTGGAAACACCCTTTTTAGAATAAAAGTGGATTTTTTTCCCCAGAATAACAAGATGTAAAGTTCTAGACCTTATCATAAAGCTCAGTCAAACACTGTAGCGCATATTTATACAGAATGAATAACATATATGCATTAACACAAATATTGTTTGGCTTGTGTTGTTCATTGTGCAGTACAAAATGAGAATAGAATCACTCTAAATTCTAAACATGATTTACATTACCAAAATATAAAATAAAAATTAATTTATATGACAATTAGAACTATAAAGGTAAGACCATTACCCTTGCTTCAATCCATACTTATCTTTTCCCGCACCACCTTTACCAGATTTGGTACAACGAACTGTTTGAAGAAATGAACAAATTGCAATAAAATGTGATACATCAGTTTGGTACTTATTCTTCACAGATATGAACAAGCTTTTTTGACTTCTGTAATTGGATTCAATCCAGCAAAGTATTTCTGGATTGGTCTCTCAGACGTGGAGGAGCCGGGGACGTTCAGGTGGGCCAGCGGGGATGTGGTCACCTTCACTCACTGGAACGCAGGAATGCCTGGTACGTGCCACAGGGGCCACCGAGGTTCTGCTCTGGGGGCCCAAGAAGTGAGGGTTTGGAAGCTAAGTAGTAGTTTTGAAACTCTGCTGGCATAAAGTGGCAAAAACGACATTGCAACTTTCCGTTTGCGCTAAAGGGATTAAATTAGAGATCATGGTAGCTCCTTCCAGTAGACCACCTGGGACTGCATGTGTCTGTTGGTATCATTCACTCTTTGTTGTTTGATGGCTTTGATAGGTGATTCATAGTGTGATGTAAAAAGAATTTGATAAAATTTATTTATGATTTAACTGAAATGCATGTGAGCTACTGTGACCTATTGGCATCCAAACACAGTGGGGACAGGTTACATTTAATTAAGTAGCACATACTTTGAAAAGATGCAGCTATTTATCAATAAGGTTTAAAAATTTTATGTTTCGTGAAGGAAGGGAGTCAGGCTGTGTGGCCATGATAACAGGAGCTTCAGCTGGATTATGGGATATTTTGAACTGTGAAGAAACAAACATGTTTCTCTGCAAGCAGCTGGTGGAGGGAGTGACCCCTCCTCCTCCTCCGACAACGACCCCTCTCCCATCGTGCCCAGAAGGATGGCAATCCATTCCTCAGAGCAGCTTCTGCTTCAAAGTAGGTGTTTAACTTCCGAATGCAAACACTTGTAATTTCAAATGGGAATATGCTTCTTGCATGCGTGGAAGGTGGATTTCACCCTGCCTACCTGATAGGCAGTCTGTGGTAACACATCTCCAGCCCTTCCCAGGTGGTGTCGGGGAAGTGCTGGAAAGTGCTGTGTGTAGGCTGAACTGAAGTTTGGAGTCACAGGGATTCTGAAGTGATAGGAAAAGCAAAGTTGCAATAATCAAGTTTGATAGATGACCACAGACTTATGGTTACACAATTAAATAGTAAGTGATAAAACTAGAGACCAGGAGACGAGAAGATAGAAGCCCAGAATGTTGTTTCTAAATTTCTGTAATAGCCAGCACAGTATTTAGTTGTCCACTTTTTGTAGATTTTTCAGGGAGGAAGGGAGAAAATGCAAACATGGTTTGGTGCAAGAGATTTTTGCAGAGCCATTGGAGGAGATCTGGCATGTATCCACAGTGAAGAAGAACAAAACCTAATAGCTGGCTTGTAAGTATCTGCACAGTCCATTGTTTGTAAAAAAAACATTTTAAAAATGACCTTTCTGAAAGACATAAAGGATTTCTGGTGATCAATTTCTACTTTGTAAAGTTGGTGTATATCTTTGCAAAGTGGCAAAAGGAAATGGGTAGGAAGCCGTGAGCAAAAGGTGGCAGGCCTCTGGGAAGGTGGCGATATGCATTGAAGTAGCCTGAACATACACAAAAATGAAAGAATGATCACCAAAATTGGTTTCAACTGAGTATAGTTCAAAGGGATAAAACTGGTCTTTTTAGCTCATTTATAGTTGATCAGTAGATAAATACTCTTGATTAAAGAAATAGTTTGTGCTGCTTTCTTTCCTTAGTCAAGGGGAAAAATTGGGAGGCTAAGGAAAGCCTGACCTATTGATGTACTTATATAAATGTTTAAATCGAGCCTATGAGTACAGACAGGTCTGAATTTGAATGTGTAAGCTACTTGGTCAAACCAAGACCTTAAAATATATTTTCATTTAAGTCAGTATTTGTGGACTCATGACATCTGTGATCCTTCCCATGAAGCTCTGTGTTTCACTGCTTCCTGCCACATGCAGTGCCAGGGTTTTTTTCCCCACATGGCATTTGAATGATTACTTTATATGACTGTCTCAAATGATACTTCAAGCATCAAAACACTGAGAATAATGTAATGATATATATTCTCCTTCTCTATTTCTCACCATGTCTGATCGTCTATATTTGTAATAATTCAGAAAGAGAGATTATCTTCACTTATCTTACTGGATGGGTTTAAGTGCCTTGGACTCTGACAGCGGATTTATATGGAGTGATGGCTCACCAGTGAGTAAATAATTTATTGTTCCAGCTTTTTGTCTAATTTTCCATGTATATCTTGCCAGACAGCTCTCACATCTCCTCCTGTACAAGCCGCAAGTGACTCTAAGTCTTTACTACCCAATTCCACTCTACTCTAGGAATTAGTTTTTATCTTTTGATAGTTCATACTTATAGATAACAGTATGACATTTAGAGTAATGAAATAACACCAAAGGTGATGGAATACCTCTCCTGATCTAAGCAAATCTGGTTGTACTAATATCTATATTCCCATTTGTCATTTACTGTTAGAAATAATTTTGTATGTTTACACAAGCTAGGCTTTGTTGCCCTCGCCATCTTAAGTAGATCGTGGTCTGCAAGGCCCAAGTCCATATGGCAGCACTGATGGATTGTCTCAGGTTGAAACATCAGAGCTGGATAACCAAGCCAGGGGGTCAGAGGAAGGTACTTAGATACTTCTTTCTCAAGCTTGACAGGAGAACTTAATCTCTCCTGATAACAAAGAGGGCAACAACTTCTTGGTTTACTAACCTGGCTTATAAATACACAGATGAATCGTTATGCTATGCAAGGGTCATGTCCTTCTCCTTACAAGGTCTGGCACCAAAGCACAAGATGGACCATGAAATCAAATGAAGTACATTCTTCTGTAACAGCATGATAGAAGACAATCATTTCACTCTAAAAGGAAAATAGTAACAAAGCTGTGTTTCTACTATAGGTAAATTTTGAAAAATGGGCAAATGGAGAACCAAACAATTATGATGGAAATGAAAAATGTGGAGTGTTTAATGGCTACAATAACATGAACTGGAATGATTTATTTTGTGAACATATGCAGGACTATGTTTGCCAAATAAAAAAAGGTAGGATGACTTTCTTCCTTGAGCAACTTTTAGAGACAGATAAGAACATCCTTTCCAGGTCAGATCACAGTATCTGCATGTATTAGAGCCAGCTGTGCCATCAAGCACAATGAAACACTTAATATATTTTAACTTAAATAAAAGCAGTTGAAAACTATGACTTAATCCATGACATACACATGTAAGTTTGGGATGTATACGCAGCATGTTGACGAAGTGAAATCCAGCAGCCTAAAGTTGTGCATAGTTTCTGTAAGCTTAACTTGTGATCATCTCTAACATGGTATTTTGCTGAGTGTAACACCTTTTTTTCAGATATTCTGAGAAATTCTGTGACAAAAATAAGCATACTGGGTAACCCTTAAGATTAATTTTATTCCTTGGAATTAAAATGCTAACAACTGTATAAGTATACTCAATTGAGAGATGTCTGAAAAACGTAATATACTCAGATATTGATTTACATTGCAGGAGCACCATTGAAACCAGAGCCTGCTTCCACATTCAGTAAGTCTTGTACTTCCAGTAACAGAAATAAATTAACATATAATGATGTTAATTTCTATTACAGACTGCTTAATGTTTTACCTTGCAGATTATGAATATATTGTCAGTGAAGATGACTGGATAATATATAATCACAAGGAATACTACTTCAGCAAGGAACCAATGCCTATGGAAAAAGCCAGGGACTTTTGCAAGAAGAATGGTGGTGATCTTGCTGTTATTGAGAGTGAAAGCGAAAAAAATTTTCTTTGGAAATACGTAAGAAACATGTTTTACTTCAAAAATGCGCCGTTCTGTCCGGTACTGAAGCACCTTTTTCAGCTGGCTTGTGAAATATTAGAAAGTGGTCCCCATCATAAAAAAAATCAGTGCCACCTTTCATGGGCTTATCTACTTAGGAGCTTTACCATAATCATTATTTTGATAAATTGCTACATATAGACAAATCCTCCTCTTCTTTTCAAGAACACTCTCAGAGTGCAACTCTCAAAAACCTTGCTCTGTTTAGCTGAAAGCTACAGTTACTGAGTATGCTTTGTTTTCCAACTCATTCTCCTCACAGAATTCAAGAAAAGATTCTTCTTTTTTCTTGTCAAAAGAAAATTCAGATTTTCAGTAAAACCTTTAAGCCAGAATATTTTCTAATATGAAGAGAATAACCTGATGATGATACACTCTTTTGCAAATAGTTTCATACTATTAAAACCAAATATGATTCCATCCTTTTCTCCACATGGCTAAGTACTAAAACCCACCATTTACTTGTAGCCTTTTGGAAAATTCTAACTATGCTTTCCTAAAACTCTTTTAAAAATATTGCTTTATTTTATAGCCTGCTTAAGAGGTCATTCTTATCTTCTTAACATAGCTTTTTGCTCCATTTCTTTTTCATCCTATTCTGCCTTTTTTTTTTTTTTTAATTTAAATACTGGAAATTGGATGGAAATTGGAGGAAAAATTTTGCATTTTGCAGTTCAGGCACATAATCCCAGCAACTCCCTGCACATTGCATACTATGCAATTGTACAACTGAAACTAAAGTGGTTTTTGAGAGCTTGCTTATTTTATTTGAAATCTGTTTTGTACAGCTCATTAAAATTCTTATTATTTTTTGTGTTTTAGACTTTCTATAAAGACTGGGGAAATAACTTTTATATTGGCTTAAGTGTGAGCCTTGACAAGACATTTAGGTAAGTAAAAACAAATTAAGTTTGTCAGACTCATAATGTGAATATTTGGCATGACTGTCTGTAAGAGACTGTTGAAGTTCAATGACTGACAAAACCTGTCTACAGCCATGTTTTGACATAAAGTTTTAAAATATGATTCTGCTCCTCAGGGGAGCACTTCTCCCATAATATTTGCACTATCTATTTCCCCTTCTTTTGGTTCTGTACTCTGCTTTTGTATTGTAAGGCTGAGATGTTCACTCACAGTGAGTGCAATGTCACCCCCTTTTCCTCATTAGATGAAAGATAAAATTGTTGGAGGTGTCTAGGATGTTCCAGATGGTACTTGCAGACGTTACTGAATATTCAAATGATCAAAGAAAAAGAACCCTCAAAATCTGCAGTGAGAGGCATCTTGGTGGTTTTTAGAGGTGTAATATCAATCCTGGAGAGCCCTTGTCTGGAAGGTAATTTCCAGATGGTTGTACTGTCAGACCCCAGGGCAGGACAGCTTCAGGCTGCATGGAGTCATTACTCTTCTACAAATGTCTTCGGAAACAAAGCGCCCTGGGAATGTCCTAAACCTTCTCTGGAGACTTAGATGATTTACAGACATATTTCTCCTGTGGCACTCTTCTCTTCTCCCCTTCCCAGCCCCATGCCCCATGTCTTTTTCTAGTGCCTTCTCTGCGATTTGAAGCTTGGTCAGATGAGTCTCAGCCTCTTCATTTCAGTCTTTCTTCTGTTGCTTCAGGATGTCTTTCTTGGCCACAAGCCACAGAGACTGGTTAGTCTCATCTCCTGGTGCTACTGCTTTCTACATCACATCCACTGCTCAGAAAAAACTGCTGTTTGTCCAGTTCTCCCTTGCTCCCTCACTAGTTTCATTCCCCCTCCCTGTGGGATGATGGTGCCACTATTTGTCTTCTTATTATTCCTTCCAGTTTATTATGTACTGTTTTTTCCTATTTGGCTCAGGAAGATTTGCAAGGCAAGGGAGCAGCTAGGCATGCTTGTTGAATTCCTTATTTGTAGTTTACTTGCAAAAACACACAGACAGTTGCTTAGTCTCCAAAACACTAAATTGCCCTGGAGCTGATGTTGTCTGAAGGCTCTCAGTCTTGGCAGATTCCCCCCTTGACTCTCCTCCTTCCAGCACACTGAGGCTTTTTCACTTTTTTCTTGGCTACTTTTTGACAATAAATTTGTGAATCGCCAAACTAGGAAATGATTGTTGCACAACTGAAAGTAATAGCTGTGTAATATTAAAGATTTCCTTTGTTTAACAAAATGGTTCCCAGTGGTCCCCAGTAGGTGGTTCAAGGCTCCCTCTTACTCTGCGAGATCTTATTCTATTGCTTTTGGACCCAGGAAATTACTAAACTAGGGTTAGATTTCTGTTTCTCTGCTCCAGAGAAAGCCAGGTCCAGTGCTACAATGGGGTGTTTCCTGTAGGCTATCAATGCTTAGAGACCAAGAAAGGCTGGGACCACCAGTTGAGATGGTTAGTTCAGACCTGGGCCAGGTCAACAGAACAGGTGGTTGACATAAAGGTATTTTTTACTAATTCCAAGTGAAAGGTCTTGTTTTTTACCAGAGAACAACATGTGTTTGTAAGATAGGATATAGGAAACTCTAATACATCCTTTACAAAGAGATATTAACTAATTCAACTGAGAATTATTATTCCCCCAAATTACTTCTTTCAGATGGATGGATGGAACTCCAGTGAACTATGTTGCCTGGGCTCCAAATGAACCCAATTTTGCCAATAATGATGAAAACTGTGTGGTCATGTATACCCAAACAGGTGGGTGCTGTAACAACATTCAGTCTTCACGGTGTGGCATAGGCTTGGGAGGGCTGTAGGTGCAAGGGTGGGTAAGTTATAATAATGAGCAGGCTGATGTTTGACAGAGTGTTTAAAAAGCATAGGAAAATAAATCACGTTGTCTTCTTCCATTTATGCACTTTTTAAAAATTCAACTCTATGTAGCTAACACATTGGATTACATCTGCAATTTGATTCCTAGCTTTGTCAGAAAATTTCAATGTGAACAAATCAGTTAAGTATCAGACCATCTGCAGATAGAGTCAGTATTGTTTTTCCTCTAACCTCTGGCCATTTTATGACTCCCTCTCGAGGGCATCAGCTGTTATCGCTTGTGCCATTCCTAAAAATCTAGGGCTTGGGCATGGCTTTGATTGTTACTGAACAATGCTATACGCTATTTTAATTAGATTAAATACAAATATCCTTTAACACAGAGAGTTGGAAATAACTGTGCTTACGCTAGCCCAGCACTTAGTCTCCTTTGGAGCAGTTAATCTCTTCTACTTTAAACATTTTTGGTCTCCAAATCTATAGCTGAGGTAATCTTCCTAGGCTCTGTTAGAGGTCAATAGAAGGAACTGAACACTTTTGGGGAGTAGATACTATGTCCTGTTTTGGAGGTCTTCTTTAAGATAAGATGAATTATGTCCTTAACTTCACTGAATTATAATGACAATATGTCCATTAAACATAAGGTGTGATTAGCTCTGCTGTAGATAGTTAGCTTGTAACTGTCTGCAGCTAATGAAATGAATGCCATTTACTTATTCATTCCTGATCTGTAAAATGGGGATGGTGATGTTAATGTTATGTTCTTACATCACACTCCTATAGGGAGCAAAGATACCCAGAAGACTAGAAGACTCAGGTAGTAAGGTAACAAGGACCAAGTACCTTACATAGACAGAGTGATCCTAGAGATCTTACAGATGTTAGAGAGGTGAATTAAGCATTTGAACTACAACTCCCCTTTGGCAATGCTTCGGGTTTTCAATATTGAAATACTTCTGTTCTCAGACAAAATATTCGTATTTTGAATTTTGCTGGAAACCTGAATATTTCTAAGGAATATACATAAAAAATACTCATTATTTCTGGGGGAGATAAATACAAATACAGTTATCAGTTCTACTTCCTGTGATAGATTTGCTTTAGGAAAAGATACTTTTTATCCCAGTCTCAGTTGCATTTAATTTTTATTTTATTCTAATTTGCTTTCAGGTACATGGAATGATCTCAACTGTGGCAGCGTTGAGTCATTCATCTGTGAAAGGCTTAACAATACTGTTCGTCCAACTGTTGCTCCCACTTCACCACCACCAAAGGGTGGGTGTCCAGAAGACTGGCTCCTCTTTGATAACAAGGTGCAGTATGAAATGTCAGTATATTGTATTTTAAGAAGAGCAGAATAACAGCCATCTTTGGATCAGTTTTGCAGTTGTAGCAGGGTTTTCGGTTACCACAAAATATGTTGATTGTGTATATTTAAACACTCTAAAAGTACGATTCCTGAAATAGAAAATACAGCCTCTATTGCAATCACAGCAGTTATGAGAGGTCATGAGACACGCAAGAAGAAAGCTTCGTCATATATTTTTGCTAGTGTTTAGTGTTGCCAAAGACGGCTGAGCAACTTCCCTTGTGTGGAGCTGCTGTATGTTCTCATCCACTGTGCTGAGCTTCTCTGGCTGTCACAGGTTGCCTGGACACTTATTTGTCCCTTGCCTACTATCCACCGGCTCTTAAGCCACTAAGGCACCTTCCCTTGAGCAAATTTATCAGGTTTTTTATATAACCAAATACCAGATAAAGTTTTTAAGTAATTCAGTTATAAGCTTCACCATACTTTATTATGTAAGATCACTCTTAGCCTTCTCAAAACACAAAATTTCAGCATAAGAGAGTGTATGTATTTAAAATCCACAGATTGTCATCAATGAAGCTATAAAAGCTATAAAACAAGAGTACACCGTTGAGAACATGGACCTAGAAATGAAGATAATCCTTAATTACATTGCCTCATCTAGCTCCATCTCTCTTTCTTCTGGCTAAACCAAAATATGATTTCAGTTTGATAGAGCTCCTTTGTCTGAGACACACTGGCTTCTGTCTCCTTTTTCCTTCCCCCTCCCAGCCCTGGGGAAGAGAGTCACAAACTCAGAGTTTGTTCCATTTCATAGTGCTCTCTCAAGCTAAAATGTCTCTCTCTTCCTCACGTCCTGGAAAAGGAGTTTCCAGAGGTTCAATCCTTGGCTCCTCTCCGAGTGTTTAGACACCACTTCCGACTGCCATGGACCTACCTCCCTTTTGCCCACCTTGTTCCTCAAATTGCCTGATTAACTTTTCAGTTGCATGTTTCAATCAGCACATTTAGGTTGCTTGACTCTGGCAAAGCTGTCTAATGACATCTTGGTTAAATCTCATAGATCATATTACAAGAAATGGTAAATTCATGGTTTTCTTTGTAATATCACAATCATTCTCTTTCTGTGATTATCCTGTGAGAATCAAACCTGGTATGACAAACAGGGCAACAGAAGCTGAGATGTTTAGCTTCAATAACATGTGTTATCCTTGTTTGTTTTCTGAGGTCTTCTTAGGCATTTCTCCCACAAAGTCACACCTCAGAAGTGTGCTCAGAAGCTTTAACATAATTTCTACTGAAATCGTTAGACTGACATGTTCCTTCTTCTAAGTGTATGCTAAAATATTGGGGTTTATCCTAGTTTTCTAGTACAGATCTTCTCTTTCATAAAGAGCTAAAGACAAGCTAGAAAGGACTGTTAAATCAGCTAATCTCCCTTTTTGCTTAAAATATCCAGCTTATCTTTTTTGTTACAAACAGAGATACGTTCACTGGAAATTAAAACACCATCCAGTTACTGATTTGGCACACTTCTCTTTTTCAGTGTTTCAAAGTATTTGGCCTTAATGAAAATGATACATTGACATGGCACGCTGCGCGGAACAATTGTATTAATTTTGGAGGAAACTTGGCTACTATATCAAAAAAGGAAATGCAAGGTATAAAGTACTAATGTTTTGATACTGGATGAGACATCAAGTAATTCCTGATAAGCAGATTAAAACAGATGTTACAGCTTCTGCAATACATGCTATTATTTTATGCCATATTCATATCAAGTTATGTGGAATGAGAAATTGCGCCTTTTGAAAAATGCTTGCACAGGTTTTAGTGTCTTGATTAACTCTTAAAATCATAGCTCTGGGACTATGGAGGTACAAAGGAACCCATACTGTTCAAATATTAAGATTTTGTATTAGGGGCTTGTCATATAATAAAATGTCCATATTTTGATTTTTTTAAGTGTACATGTAAAAATAGCACACAAAGGGAGTAACGTCCAAAACAAATCACTATGCCCCTAGCTGCTGAGCCAAATGCTGTGGCTGTCAGTGGAGGATGCATCCTCTGGCAGCAGAAGGCTCCAATGCTGGAGTCCCAACTTCCCCCTGTACCCCTTGCTCTGCTGGACCTCAGCCTGCTGCTCTTGCTGCTCAGCATGTTGCAGGTTTTTTAGTAAGGCCTTATGTTTGCTCAGGAAATGTAATGCTCTTGAGGGCTGCACATGGACCATCTCCTAGCTCAGTCCATCAGTGCTTGTGGTTTATGCTTTTTTCTATAGCAGAGCAAGGACAGTCGAAGGACGGTCCTTTAGTGGAAAGTCAGTCTAGGCAGGCGCTAAGGGAAACAGCATCTGGCCTTCCAAAAAGCTGAAGTCTCAGTATACATATATACTTGGTTAATAAGTAGTTTTATTTGTGTTATGCCTGTTTGGAAACCAAGCTATTAAGTCTGGTTAACAAAGAAGTTACCAAAGAAGGAAATGGATTGCACAGTGTGCAGTCTCATTTTCTATGTGCCAAGGTGTAGAGTACTCATGTTAATTTCTGTAATACCATTAAAACATTTTCCCTGCTTCCTCAGATGATCAACAACACAGAAGAGTGTACACATAAATTCCTTAAAAAACATTGAAAACAATTTTATGTATCAAAATTTGCCCATCTTTGAGTTTGTAAATACTTGTTCGGATTTACCATCAGATGACTATCCATTCTTTTTATTTTTATCATAAAATTACCACCTTATTAAAAAAGAGAAAAACAAAACTCATCATCCTGGCTCCAGGCACTCTAGAGTCTGCGCTGTTGGGGAAAGGTGCATTCAGTTTCCCTCCTTGTACAATTTTTCTTTTGTCCTTCAGCGTTCCTCATGTCCCTCTTAAAAAATGCTGCAACTGATGCTTGGATTGGATTGAATGACATAAATCAGGAGCACACATACTTATGGACAGATGGAAGCCCAGTTTACTACACAAATTGGGCGAAAGGTTCCCGAAGTTATTATAGTAAGGTAAACATTAATTTCTCATTATCACTCAAACATTATAACTTTGATAGATGAATGTATGTAGCTACAACTGTATTTTCTGTAAAGTTTCCTTTATGAAGATTTTTAGTGATCTTGTTGTTTTTGAAAGCAGAGTAATCATGCGGGAGGTCTACCTTCACACGTTTTTTTAAACTTCTGTGTTTTGTCATGAATATTTTGTTATGAATCCAAACCAACATTTGGAAACATTATGCAAAACTCAGACAAGTGAGCATTTCCCTCACTTTACCATGACTGATCAGGAGACTGAAATAAACCATAGCATAGCAGCAACTGTATCATTCTGGGATACAGTGAATGTTATTTAGGCTTGATGAAAATACTCAGATAACTGTGTATATTTACATTTCTTGGCACTGAGCTTATTAAGATAAATGCATTGAACAAAATCCTCAAAAGAAGGAGACTCTGGGTCTTCCTTTCTCATTTTTATCTTCTCCCTCCATACCTTCCATCAAATCTTCCTTCTTAAAGATCTCTTCGGCATGCTTTGAAACTTTCAGCACCGCTATACCATTTTGTGTTTAATTGAAAGACAAAACTGTGTGTTACTCAATGACTGTAAAATGGCTAATGTAGAATACTGTACTTGATAGTACTACTTCTGTACTCCTGTGCTATCTTTATCAAGTTTCTCTCTTTTTCATGACAGAATTGCTTTGAGTCCAGCTAAAACGGGAAAAAGTTATGTGAGGTCCAAGCTCTGCTGCCATCCAGACTAGAGCTGGGTTTTGGGATCTCCAGGGCTTCCCCATCTCACACATGTACGCTTTCTGTAGAAGGCTATGCACATTTCCCTACTCAAGTTGCTCCACATGCACCTTCCTTCACTTGCAGCCAAGGCCTGGGCTACTGCCCCTGAGGAGGTTCGGAGGTAGCATAAGGTTAGGCTGATACGAGGTGGGGAGAGCTGCTGCCTCCCGCTGCGGAAAGCCGAGCAGCAGCTTCTCATGCTGTGGGAGGAAAAGGAGGAAGGTAAGGAGCCCGAATTGCTGTGGGAAGGGTTTGGGAGGTGTCCCCCAAAAAAGGTTGTTTCTGATCGCTACCTCTACATTACTGCATTGTGGTGGCAGCTTTGGATCCTAGTGCTGGATCAGGGCAGGAAGAGGATTTCGGCTCTCCAGGCGAGCTTCAGTGCTGAGGAGAGTTTCCCCATAACCTCCAGGAAAACAGCAACAGAGCTGAAATGTCCTGTGGGCCAGACCTAGCACACGCACGTCTACCTGCACGCACACACAGACGCGCATGCGCAGAGATTATATACATACAGATAGTCCCAGATGCTTCTTCCTGCCTCTGTGCTGTGCTTTGCAACTCCATCCATCATCCAAGTACCAGCTTTTCTAGGGCTGAGTTGTAAATGCTTATTGCCTTACTGCTGCTCCTGACCATTGCTTGTATGAGTTCATATATGGGACCTTCATATTATTCATCTGTGTGTGCCTGCGTGTGATAGGTGAGCCTGTCCATCCAGCAGGAGCAGGAAGGTTTCCTATCTATACATGTTTTTCTTGTTAATCTCATTTCCCCTGTAGGATGACTGTGTCTTTATGATGAAGAACCCTATTGAACAGGCAGGGAAATGGAAAGATGAAGAATGTAAAACAAGCAAAAGCTACATATGCCAGAAAAATTCTGGTGAGTTTTCTTTCACCACTTTCTAGTACAGCTGGTTTATTGTGGTTATGTCAAACTGGTGTTAAAAGTGACTTTCCCATATTCAACCCTATTTTAACTGAAATTAATCTGAGAGTATCACGTGCACTACGGACCATTTTAACAAAATGAGAACACATTTTATTTTTTGGAGAAAAACTCTTAACCTTTCCTGTTTTAAGGACTAGACCAGTAAATAAAAAACATAAAACATCTGTGGATCATCATGCATTTTACTATTTTTGGTGATCAGGTGGGAGAGAGAGAGAACAGTACTTTGTCTTTCTATGGGTAAATTCTTCAAAACTGAAATTCTACTGTTACACTTAAAAGCACTGCCACTTCTTTATTTTGAAAAACTGCCCTGCTTGATTTCCTTTACAATCTTACTCAGGCAATTTCATTAGCAGCAGTTACATCCCTCCGCTTGCTCATGGTGTGCTTACCATACCCTGTTCCTTGTCAGAAATACAACAAAAGCCAATATATCATGGAAAAAGTGGAGGAATTGTTCCCTTTAATGCCCTACATCATTACAGTATGCTTTGGGAAGCTCTAGAGCTTACAAGGCATGTTCCTGGGGGTGATACAGATATTTATGCTAAAAGGTCATTCTGAGAGGAATTAGAAACTTTTGTCACAGGACATGAAAACATGGCTTTCATCACTGCAGTGATAGTTGGGACACATTGTAATTTGTTATTCCACCCTCTCTTAATTACTTGACTACTCCAGTACACTAGATAGTCTCTCAGTGTTCTATGTCTAGCCAATATAAAGCATTTGACTTTTCTTTTCTTTTTGTTTGTTTGTTTGTTACAGACCCCAAACTGCAAAACTCCCAACCCATAGTTCCGATGTTTGGCTTTAACAATTATGGTGATGACCGCTATGCAGTCATCAACTACAAAATGAGCTGGGAAGAAGCACAGAGGAACTGCAGAGACCAGTTTGCAGAACTCGCCAGCGTTTTGGATCCTTATGCTGAATCTTACCTGTGGTTACAAATATTAAAGCACGGGGAGCCTGTATGGATTGGTCTTAACAGCAACACGGTGAGTCCATCAAATGCTTGTGATAATCATTCCGCTACCCTAGATCCGCATAGGTCAGCCATACTTCTTGCTCAGAGGTCGAGAGGATCCACTGCTGTGGGTGCTGTTTGCTCCCAAGTGAGTGCTGTCAGTCAGATCCGTGAATGCGTGGCAGGCATCAAAACCTTGCTGAGGTACCAGACTCCCCTCCACTTCAGGGGTTTTGCACATCTAAATGTTTGGCCATAATGTAAGTGAGAACTGCCACAGCCCGCATTTCAAAGGTCACCAAGGATGTAGCTGCAGTAGATGGTGGCTTCAGCGGTAAAAGTGGCTATGGAGTTTCCACTTCCTACGCCAGGGTCTACCACACGCTCACGTGGGGGAGCGTTGCCATTTCTGAAGGCCCATTGTGGAGCACACCATGGAAACAACTTGGGTTAAAAAGAGTTCTTTCTTTGTGAGGTTATTTTAAGTTTTGTTTTAACTCACAGCCTAGCACTACAAGAGCTTGTGCTGGGCAACAGGGGAAATGGCAAGGTACAGTGTAGAGGTGGGAGCAGGCCTCTGGCAATGGGCCGGTTTTGGGAGGTGAAGCCAGTGCCTTGTGAAAAACCGCCAACAAACTCAGTCAGTGAAGAGTGGAAAGGTCTGGCAGGGGAAGCATCTGTTAGAGGCATGTAAAAACAACATGAAAAAAGATGATGTAGCTGGATATTTGTGGAACCGGAGTTGCGAGGAAATCAAGAGGAGAGGGGTAGGGCCGGAGCTTGGTGGGACACAGGACTGAGAGAGGGCACAGGTGCTGAGGTCAGAGGAACCGGAGCTGCACTTCAGTGAGAGCAGGCACTGGGAAACCAGGATTAGAAAGGAATCTGGGATGAAACGTGGCCAAGGGCTTCAAAGGAAAAAGGACAGGAAAGAAACTGGCACAAAGAACTGCACGGGAGCCTGCCTCCAAAGATTGCAGGAAGAAGGGGCTAGGCTGCGCAGGATGGGGTGACAGGAGCCATGGATGTGACTAATGTTGGTCATCCTCTGCAAATAATGGTGAAATCCACTGAAAAAATCCACGTGCTTAGCTCGTCTCTAGTAGCTGGTCCTTGCACGAGCTAGAAACCTATCACAAGCCCTGTTAGCTGGGGTGGCAGAGGTCTGTGGTGCGTGCCCCATGAAAAACGTCATCAGTAGTCCTCTCTCCAGTGGAACTTCTGCTTTTTCTGTTTGCTTTCTAAATATATAGAGAAGCCTGTGTTAGAGGATTGCTAACAATAGTTTCTCTGCAATCTTTATTTGATCTGAGTGTATATGTGGACTCCTTTGATAAAATCTCCTACTGTATATTCACATTTGTTACCGTAAGGCCCTTTGCCCTTACAGGGCATGGGACGGATGGTGTGAATTGAATAACATAGGTTGTGTACTAAATAAGCATCTGTAGGGCCACTGCCCTAACTGCTGAGGAGTGTAGAAGTCTGGACCAGATTGTAATGTATTCATGACAGAGGACAAATTAATTTTGTGCGAGAAACGGTGATTCTGATTTTTCCTAATTTTTACATACCTTCACGTGCAATCTTAATGTTCTCTCAATCTAATTCTTGTATGTGACAGAATCTTTATTGTCATTTGCTTTTAGACTCGTGGCCATTACATATGGTCGGATAGAAGGAGGAGCAGGTATCATAACTGGGCCAGTGGAGAACCAAATAAGAACACAGCCTGTGTCTATTTAGATTTGGATGGTTTTTGGAAGACAGCATCTTGCAATGAAACATTTTTATCTCTCTGTAAACAATCCGATGGTAAGTTGCGAATGGGAGAAATGTGATTTGAGAGGCGGGAATTTAAATTAATGGCTTCATTTGAATTTAGCTTTTCCACATATGCAAAGATTGTGATAGATGGTGTATGCCTTGTGATAAACTATTGCTTTTGTTAAGGAAGAACTCCCAGATCCAGTCTGTCCTGAGTGATTTCCAAACATTTCATTTCACAGGCCAGTAGACACATGCACATCGTAAAGACAACTGCAATATTTCATGCCACATGCAATAGTTCTTTTCTGCATCCTTGTTTGTCAAGAACTGCAGAATTATCAACTTTAGCCTAACTATAAATACATTCATGACATATTTTTACATTTAAAAGTATCTTTTGTAATATTGGGAGACAAGAAACTTCTGTCAGTGTAGCAGCTGAATCGATTAATTTATATTTGTTCAAAGTATAAGGTCCTGGTAAGCTTCTGCTGAGATACTTCAGAGCTCAAATATTGCACCTGATTTTCAAACATATTTTAAATTATATATGAAATTTATGATCTCTGCACCATACTTCACAGCAAATTTTATATTAGTTTAAGCTCTGCTTTGGCTTTAATCAGGTGATGCAGCAGGCTATTAATTCCACTTCTATGTAGTTTAGGATGTGTGTACTAGGGCAGGTACAGACAGCTTCTCTGACCAACCTTGCTACAACCTGGCTGGACAAAAGCCCCTGGCTTGTGGTGGTGGTGTCGAGATCCTTTATGTATACTGACTCATTCCTCATTCCGTTTCACAAGTTTTAAGTAAAAATTGCCTTGCTGAAGACAATTGCAGTTAGACTGGTGTAAGTCTTCTTTAGCAGATTGGATACCCAGCTCCAACCGGTATAGTTTGTTACTAGTTTACCATGTTTAGTTCAATCTTTTACCGTTAGTTAAGTCTATGGGATATTCCTTTCCCTGGAATCACTGTCAAATTGGTAGGCACAGGAGCACGTTTCCCTTGGCTTTAAAGATCCCACTGAAACCTGTGTCTTCTGAATAGAGTTAATCCCTAGTGAACCACCACAGCTTCCTGGAAAGTGTCCTGAACCGAAACGTGGTAGATCTTGGATTCCCTTCCGTGGTCATTGCTACTATGTTCACACCACTTCTGAGGAAAGCTGGCCTGATGCTTCCATGACATGTATTCAAATGGGTAAGTGCCTTTTTTTATTAGGATATTTTACAGGTTGTATGTGTGTTTGGTTTTTTAATCCAGAACCAAGAGATAATACATAGATGTGTGTGTATGTATATCAATTATAAGCTACAGCTAATTTAAATTTATTATCAAGCTTTTCTACCATATGAAAAAGCTGATCACGACACATGTCATGGTTGTTTACTGAGATAATTAATTTCTAAAGGAAAATCTTGCTGAAATTATATGTAATATTTAATTGCTATTTTTAGGTGCTTCTCTGGTTTCCATAGAAGATTCAGCTGAAATGAACTTTCTCTTACTTTATTTGTCTCCACTTGCAAGTGACTTCAGAAAGTTTTGGATAGGATTGTTCAAAAATATTGATGGTAATTATTTTACAATTCATACTGAGATGAAAAGAAATACCAAATACTAATACATAAACAGAGAGAATACTAAATAACACTAACATACTAAATACTACTACTAATATACTAAATATTAAATAAATAATCAGAGAGAAATCAACTGTTAAATGTTTAATAGCTTTTCTGCTAAAATACTTAAAACGTAAACCATGAAGAGGTCTACACTTTTTGTATCTTTGCTGTAATTAGAGTATATTTCAGTCTGTAAAAGGTTCTAGCTTATCACTGCAGTAGCTGATTAAAATGTTTCCTGTTGCTTTTTTCTACTCAAATTGCTTGACATTTAACAAGTGTTAGTCTTTTAAGAAGAATGTTGTCTTGTAATTAAAAGCTGAGGAGTCTTAAGTTGGAATTTATTTCTAAACAACAGAGGGGATAGCAGCTCATATGAGCTGTCTAGCAACATTTCTTAATCTAAATTTCAGGGTTTTTTTCATAAATATTTTGGTGGAACTTTTATTTGCATCCAAAGATATGTCAGCCTTTTTTTTTTTTTTTAACTGCAAATTTGATCCTGTTTTCTATATCATTGTAATTCTGAAGCCCGTTTTTCATGGCAAACTTTGAGGGTAAATCTCCAGAGCGGGTCTAGACTGGGCTGCTGTGAGTGGCCTTGGCCATGGCTGACCAAGTCCCTGTCTCTCACCACCAGCAATGGCAGACACCTTGTTGCATGGTGGGCCAGGTTCATCTGTTCTAGCTGAAAACTAACAGTAGAAAAGCAGTGATTTGTTCCTGACCTGGCCCACTACACTGCCACACTGCTACATGCAGTGCAAGCAGGGGCAAGAGGAAAGTGCAGCTGCAGACGGGGGGACGGAGGAGGTGGCATTGAGGCAGTTGCGAGTTATGTCAGGTTATGCTGTCAGGAAAGCACACCCTGACGGAGCAGAGATGGCAATTATTCCTACTTGATGGGCCTCAGCAGGAGATGAGCAGGGAGTTATTAAAGAGAGCTGATTCAGTCTGCAAAGATAATTGATTAATCCAGCTCTAATAAAGCAGCTATTCACTGATCTTGGGTACACACATAAAGAAAATCTCCTGAGTGATCCTTGAACTGCAGAGCGTGGCTCTCACAGGTGCTCTGCTTTTCTTAAGGCTTTCAGGCACAGGTGAGTCCTGGGCACAGGCTTCAGCTAAAAGTCCTTGGGTAGCCAGGGCATGTCTTCCTTACAGCAGTGACAGCCATGGCCCTGGAGGCTAATTGAGTTAACTTTGTCTGTGAGCATTTACATTTGGTACACTCCCAACTGAATATCTCTGGCTGTTAAAAGAGTGAGAAATGAGCCCTCTGTGATGCTAATTTAATCAACTAATAAATTCCATATCCAATGTCATTGTGCCCAGTAGACTAGAAATAATTCCCCCCCTTCATACACTCACTAGATAATACTTTTAATTTTAGGGGAATGGCTGTGGACAGACAGAAGTGCGGTAGAATTTGTCAACTGGGAGAAAGGAGAGCCTACAGTAATTTTTGATGAACACTGTGTTGACATGGATGTCTCAAGTGGAACCTGGAGGAACTATTACTGCTCTGTTGACCAGAATTTTATTTGCAAAATCCCAAAAAGTAAGTTCTGAATTTTTGTGCACTGGGTTATTTTAGAAGTAGTGGTTAATATATGTCAAGCCAAACTGCATATGCACTGGGTACTCTTTATGCATTGATGCTGATGCATGTGCATCTCCATCAAAGCCAAGAGTAATTTCTGTTAAGGACAATGAGAAATAATGTTGGAGGAGAACCTGAGTCACTGTTTCCTCCTCTCAGTTTAAAAGCACTGATTTCTTGGCATTTGCTGTACCCTGGGGTAGGGGAGAACATATCACCTGTTGAGAGTGAAGAGAAAATTCATAGTCATTAAGGTCAGATTGCAAGTGGCAGTAGATGATGAATAGATGGCTAAACTAGTGCTGAGAAGAAAGGCAGACGCTCTCCTGATAGCTAAGCTGAGGGGCAGCTGTGCAAAGTCATTGAGCTCCTGCAGAAAGCAGGTAGGTGCTGTCGGTGGGGTTGGTACCAGTGAAGTGTGCTGGGATCTGCTGGATGACCAGGAGAAAGCGTCAACTGAGGGTGGGCAGTGGGGCCCAATTCATTTCTCTGCTGACACAGCCATAGGGAGAAACGCCAAGACAACCAAACAGCATAGCACACTTCACTTTTAATGGTTACTTGTGGCCCTGTGGTTTTTTTTGGATGTCAGCCCATGCGAAGTCTGAATGTGTCACAGGCTGGGGATGTGTCACAGGCTGGGGATGTGTCACAGGCTGGGGTGAGTCCCCCTTGCGTGCACAGCAGCGTTGTATAAAGCGTGAAGGATGTAAATCTGCACACACGCAGCTAGCGTGAGTCACCGTATACACATGCATTCAGCTGTGTTTGCACACATCAACTGGGAGACAGTATGAAACAGGCCAGATTTGCCATTGGCAAATCCACTGCACAAATATAATAGATGCAATGTGGAACCAATTGAGTCTCCTGCTTGTGGATCTCCACATGTTGGCAGGTTGGCAATGGAGTCATCCATGAGCTTTGTAGGGCCCAGCCAGCCGGTCCTGCTAGCAATTAACTGAATCATACTCCCCAGGCAATGGAGGGAGGAAAAGGAAGTTGACTAAAAATACAGCTTAAATGCTGTTAAGTACAAATGTGCTTTTCACTTTTGCAAGTGTGAAAAATGGAGTTCTTCAGTGTGAAGTGTGAAGCCTTACACTGTGGAAGTGTGAAAACTTCGAACATCTGTCTTCCCTACCAAAAAAAGTGTTCCAAGCAATTAATAGTGAGACAACAGTTTGGGGTTTTTTTTTACAAATATTTTTAACAAGAATATTTGATGGATTCAGCCTGAATTGTCAGGGAAAATGTTTTCATATATTTTTCATGTCCATGTACTCTGTTCAGCTCTGGGGCCCCCAGCATCAGAAAGACATGGACCTACTCAAGTAGGTCCAGGGGAGGGCCATGAAGATGATCAGGGGGCTGGAGCACCTCTCCTATGAGGACAGGCTGAGAGAGTTGGGGTTGTTTAGGCTGGAGAAGAGAAGGCTCTGGGGAGACCTTACAGCAGCCTTCCAGTACCTGAATGGGGCCTACAGGAAAGATGGGGAGGGGCTCTTTATCAGGGACTGTAGTGATAGGATGAGGGGTTATGGTTTTAAACTGAAAGAGGGTAGATTTAGATTAGATATTAGGAAGAAATTCTTTACTGTGAGGGTGGTGAGACACTGGAACAGGTTGCCCAGAGAAGTTGTAGATGCCCCATCCCTGGAAGTGCTCAAGGCCAGGTTGGATGGGGCTTTGAGCAACCTGGTCTAATGGAAGGTGTCCCTGCCCATGGCAGGGGGGTGGAACTAGATGGTCTTTAAGGTCCCTTCCAAACCAAACCATTCTATCATTCTGTGTTTATTTAAAATTTGATAGGAACGCAAAGTAAAAATTATGTACGCAGTATTTATTTAATCTTTGAATGGTTGCTTACAAACTGTGTATAATATATATTTTTTAATTTTTAAGTTACTGAAGTTGGGCCAACCCATGATTCACCTGTCAATAAAGGTAATTTGGTTTCTTATAAGCCCGTTAAATAGAAATTTCAATAAGTGTATAGGCATTTATTATTTACAAGTAAAATTGTCTCCAGAAAAGTTTCATTTAAATACCCATTTAACTGTCACAGATGATTTTATTTTAAATCTGTTTAAAAGGAGAGCTATTCTCTCAAACTGGATGTCTTATTGATTTTTTTTTTTCTTTATGAATGGTACACTGTAGTACAATATAATGCTCCTTTTAAAAGGAACATAGAAGAGACTGAGCCCAATTTTGCATTGTCCATCCGGAACATGCATCAATTTTAACTGCTGTTATGGTTGTTCAGTACTTTTACAGTTCACTTGGTTTACTTGGGGAGATGTTGTATGCAATGCAGTCTCTGGTCATTTGTAGTAATTGTTCTGTTTTGTCTTTCACAGCATCAAAAAATGAAGCTGCCGCTTCATCTGCAAATAGTTTAGGTGGGATGATTGTTATACTGATCTTCCTTCTGCTAACAGGAATTGGCCTTACATTCTATTTCTTCTATAAAAAAAGACGTGATCGACAAACAATTACAGCCAGTTTTGACAATGCCATATACCGTGGTGATACTGGAACTCATGAATCAAATTGTCTTGTGACCAATATTGAACAAAATGAGCAGGCAACAGTTTAATAAGCAAGGTAATCTTGGGCCTGATTTTGAAAGGAATTAAAGCACTGGAATACAAGAATTCTTAAGACAAAGTGATTTTCTCCTATGGAAATTCTCGTTCATTTTGCACAGGATGCTTCTTATTTTCTGTACTAGCAGGAACAAGCAATCTTGCAAGATAGATCCAGAGATCTGCTCATAAACTGTACTACCTGGGAGGACTGTTGAGCATACACATAGACCTGGAGCTACACTGTGTATTTGAACACTCAGGCAGTTCCAGTCTCTGCATGGGTCCAGCATCACCTTTAGGCACAAGAACCGTGCTCACCACAGGCAATTGTGAGAATATGCTCCTTAGCACACTCCAAAAAGTATATCCAGATCTGTAGGTATCCTGAAAATGCCACCCTGATCTCCAGCACAGGCTGGCAGAATTGCACAGGTTGGACGGGAGCTCCAAGCTCACCTGGCACAGGTCCCTGCTCGAAGCAGAACCAGCTCCCTGCCTCAGCCAGGCAGCCTGCTCCAGTGCTGTGGGTCCACATCTTCCTTTTGCTACTGAGGTACCCACAGAAACCTTTTGTGTTGCCCGTAACATCTAAATTAACACACTTTCCTCCTCTGTATATGACTGATACAAAGGAAAGTGCAAATTGTTTTTCTTCCGCTATAAATCTGTAACATAAGCATTGAAATATCAACTATAATAAGAGATTGAAATGTATTGTGAATAGAACTACTTTATCATTTAAATAATAGAATAGGAATCTCAAAGGATTCTGCAAAAGAGGGGGAATAAACAGGATGAATTATATTTAATACATACCTGAAAATATGATATAAGATTTATTCTTGAAATCTCCAATACAGTGAAGATTTCATACCTTTTTAGGCCATTTTTTCAAAGCCTAACAAAACTTACCATTAGAAAGTCTTTTCTAATTTCTAACCAAATTGCCCCTGTCCAAGTCTGTTTTAATTCTTTGAGTATCATTCCAGACTTCCATCATGACAGAGCTGACAGCATTGCATGTCATACTGGTCTACTGGTATATTCTCTGGGTTCATAAACCCTAAAAATATACAGTAGGCTCACATACAGTTTTTTTTTACTTTTCCAGTGTATTTTATGCCAAATGTAAACAATCAAATGACTCAAAGCTCTTAGTCTAGAGAAGGTCCTTATTTAATTTGATATTTTTTTATATTTTAATCTTTTGACAGATTTTAATTGTGTTTAAATTAAAATGTTTTGCGTGTATATGAAATACATGTAAATACGTTTTTGTTCTATGTTGGTTCACTAAATGGGCATTAAAAGGCTGCTTCTAAGTAAAAGTTTGTGTGTCTTCTTAAACAGAATGATTTATCATAAAAGTAAAAATAACCGGAAGGAGGGATGGGATTCTTAAATTTCTATGCACAAATGAGCATCCACTTTTCCTAGTCTAGCATGTTCTTAAATGGCAGTAGTGATCTGTCTTTACCATCCTGTGAAACAGTGTGTCTCATTGCTTCTTATCCCTGGCATTTGAAAGTTTACCCTAATAAACGTCTAATGAAAGTGTTGTAATTTAAGACTACTTATGTGCTGTACTGCTCTAGCAGTTTCTGAGACAGATTCTTATATATTTGATAGCTCTTGTCACATCTCCTCTCCATATTTTCTGACAGCAACACTAGTTCTTCCCTTTTTACTTCACTGGCTACGTCTTCTAGATCTCTAATCCTTTTTGCTGTTCCTTTCTGGACCCTGCTGTATGATACGTAGGTCCTTCTGACAGTACAATGCACCAATGGATAAGGTATTTCAGGTGAGATCCTAACAACACTGAGCAGATCAAACAGGTTAATCCACCATTGTAACACCTGCCGTAAAGGACCCTTCTGTCTGAATTGTCTGATTTGGTTCTGCAGGATCTATAGTTTTGGATAGAGAAATGGTTACCAGAAAACAATAGGCCAAAGACAGGAAAGATGCCTAATGAGAAGTTAGTTTGTGAAAGTTTCCAAGGACTGACAAGCTTTATAGACTAGTAGTCCTGTTGCATCTGTGAGAACTGAACCAAGAGTTTGCTGGGACTGTACAAGTCTACCAGTGCACACAGGCATCAGCAGAGGATTGTATAACGTGGACCACGTACAAGACAGCAGTGGCTGCTATCTGATAATGAAGAGTATGACCCTCTGAAGGACTTTCCAGACATCTCCCGATGTCTGGAGAATCTCCTGGAGTGCCAGTATGGCTCTCTGCAACTGAGTATACAGCTGGGATTGGTTTCCAAATATTGCTCCAACCAGGTAGCTCTGAGTGACTGTCTGTGAGTGAACTCTGCGAGTGAAGAAGTGAATGTGTTGTGTGAAGAGTTATTTGTTATTTATTACAATAGCTTGATTCTATTAGTAATAACAGATTAGTGAAAAAAACCCCAACCTTGTTCTAAGAAATACTGGTTATGATTTGCATTTCCCCGTCTTGATCCCCTATCAGTGAAAAGGGAATTTACAAGAAACTTTGGTTTGTACATCCCAGTATGATGCTTTTTCTTCTCAAAGTTTATGTTTCCTCTCAGGTATTTTATTCCAAATTCCTCTCCTGCAGCTAGATTTCTGAAGGAAAGCTGTGGCTGCCACTGTATTTCAAACCAAATCCTAGCTAACAGACCTGCTCCGAGAATGCTCCTCAGATGAGACAGATCTAATACCTAGTTTAAAGGCACTGCTTAGATGGAGGTATGAAATAGGTGCCCATCAAGGTGCTTGGACACATACACAGAAACAGATATGGCAGAAATCTAGTGCCAAAAGCAAGCTTTTTACCAGGCCTAGGAACCTTCAGGGTTAAGCTGCTGCTGGGGGACCACAATTTCTCAATTTGTCCAGCTTCCACATAGATGCTGGATTTGGGTAAATGTGCAACATAATAGCATTTATAAAATGCCTCTCCACATAGACAAGACGTGGAGACCTACTTTCTCAGTTACTTGCCCTTTCTTTCCTATATTAGGGTGGTATTTTAGAGAGAATGCCCTGCCTTTTCTCATAATTTTCATTATATCCCTAAATTGTAACTATAACATGGCTGAAAAAGTAATTGATTCTCAGCTTGAACTTACTACAATGTAAGAAGTAGTAACTGCTTTAGGGAAGGAAATGCTGTGGAAGAATTCACCATTTTAATTTTCTGTAATGTCAGACGGTGACACAGCCATGGCAGACAGATGTACAAAGAAGAATGGAACATCCTCCTCCTCCAAAAGAGTACCAATTTACAGAGAAACTATTTGCTAATATCGGTACCAGTAACTTGGAACAGAAAAGAAAATATGAGCTGCAGTTCCTTGGCTAAAGCAGGAATCTAAAAAGAGGTTTATGAACTGGAAGTGTTTAATTTTGTCATTTATGTTTCTGAAACCAGGAGACTGAAAAAGGAAGTGAAGAGTAATTTGGAACAAAATGTAAGAAATCTATAAATACAAACAGAAAAAATAGATAGTTGTGAAATGAACTAGTGCCTTCAGGCCAGATTCCAATGGGCAAGAGCCAGATTTTCTGGGGTCAATAGGAAAGGTTTGAAGTGCTCCATAAGCATAAAGTTGTCCTGATATCACCGTATCCGGACACAGGAACAGTTAGGGTTCATTTTGTCTCTTCTCAGCTGTGTCCTTATCTGACATATCCAGCTTTCTCCCTTCTATGACATTCTGCAGGGCACAACTTTTAATTCACTATCTGTGAAATAATGATATCTAAAGCATTTTAAGGATATGGTTAGCGGTTCTGGTTCCTCTGAGGAAATATTTGCTCTAATTTCAGGAGAATGCACAACAGTGCAACTACTATACTGCCTTTTCATCCAGACTCTTGATCTAGACAGCTAGATGAAATTAATCTCACCTACTTTTAGAACTAGTTGACATAATTCTCCTTTATAGTCAATAGTTAGGAATATACATGTAGGACTTGCAGTTGTTCTGTGGTCCACTAGAAAAGGCTAATCATGGGACAGAGGTTCTGGAGATAGGAGGAAATAATATTCAGTAATGGGAGGAAACAGGGGCTCGTGCAGTGAGAAACATAGACTGAGGTTGGTAAGAGGATGGTACAAAAGTACAGTGTGAGGTGTCCAAACAAAAGGAGATCGAAGGGAAAGGCCAAAGTAGAAATGAAGGAGTTTGAATTGGGCCAGAAGTGCTGACCGTCCCTGGGAGAGCCAGGAAAGGCTGGGCTGGCCAGCAATGGCTCAGCAAAGCAGAGGCCTGGGAAACAGGGGTGCTGCTGGAGAAGTGCAGGAGCTTCAAGGGACGGGTGGTTCCTGCAGGAGGAGAGAACTCCCGGTTGTGGGGAAGCAATGGGGGGGTAGGCGGGCTTTGCATAGGAGAGAGCCAAGAGAAGCAGCCAGCTGAAGTGGACTGTTGCCCCAGGAGCCCAGCTGCACCGTTCAGGCTGGGGAAGAGGGTGTGTGTGTGGACAGGGAGCGGGTGGAGGGTGTAAGATATTTGTGTATTTGTTCCTATTTCCCTGGGTACTCTGTGTTCTTTGGAAAGGCCACAGCTGGGGATCAGGGAAGAAGGCAGGCTGCCTCTCTGCCTTGCCCAGCCTCCTGGTGTCTTTCACAGGGCAGAGCTGTCTAGAAAGATGAGGAGATGGTTTCTTCCTTGAGAGTGGCGAGTGTGCACAGGGTGGGGGGAATGCTTTGGGGCATCGTGCTGGAGTGCAGAGGATGGGAAGGAAACCAGGGTTTTTCCTAAGAGGAACAGAAAGTGGACTTGTGGGGAAGCCACTTGTGGGGTGAATGAAAGGAAGGGGTTTCTCCTAGAGGGCTAGAGAGGAACTGTATGGGCTGTTTTGCAACCCAAGAACCACTGAGAGAAAGCTTACAGGCAAGCACTCTCTCTGCAAAGATACTGTGGAAAGTGGAGACATTTGTTTTTAAACAACCTGTTAGACAACAAACGCCCGGCTGGTGTCCTGGGACATGTTCAGTTTGACGAAAAGGTGCCGATAATTCCACCTGCTGGATCTAGCCAGCTTGGGGTCTGCTCTCAGCGGGGTGGCGGGAAGCAGGAAAAACAGGAAGAAGAAAAGTTATATTGTGTGTGCGGTGCCTGTGATCGGGTCAGGGAGTGAGGGGGATGAATCAGCTGGCAAGAGGCAGGTGGAATAGTAATGAGGCTTGATTACACATCTCCCATCCGCCCAAAGAGTTCTCCTGCACCCCATGTTGCAAGAAAATAGTTCGTTATTACTGGGCACTGGGAACAGCAGCCTTTTCTCCTGGTGATAGTACTTTTAATTTCAGAGCTGCCACATGGGGTGGTGATGGTTGTTAGGCTGCTATCTGCAAGTAAGCTTCTGTTAAAGGCACAGTTTGCTGTGTACTCTGATTTAATGATGCATTTAAAAACAAGCAAAATTTAGGATCTATTCGGAGTTAAATCTGTTTACAACAACTTTTTAACAGGAAATGGGAAAGAAGAAATGTGCAATCTCCACACATTGCAAAGATAACAAATGTCTGGGAAAGAAGAGACCATTTCACTTCTTGACTTATTATTTGTCAAAGCAGCTACATTTAGAGCACATAACAGTGAAGCTGTTCATTCTTCGTTGGATTAAAAATGAAAGGGAATTGATTATGCCACTAAAAACTGGCTACATTATAATTACTTTACTGAAGATGTGAAATTTAATGATATAAAACTTAGCGTAGTGACACAAAATAAGGAAGGGATTTTAATAAATGAGGAAGCTAGAAATAAGATAAAAAGGAAGGAAATCCTTAAATTTTGCATGAAAGCTATTTGGATTCAGCTACAGAATCACAAGAGACAAGCACATTCTATGAATTGTCTTCCTTTAACTATTTTCCATTGCTTCTTGTGCACTTTTATAATTTGACTGAAATTGCACTGAATACTAGAATCATTTCAGTTCCAGAAATTTAATATTTTATCATAACTCACTCCAAACATTCACAAGGTGTTTTTTTTTCTCAATTATTCATATGGTGTTTGATAGCTCAAACAATTAGAGTGTCATTCAGAGTGAATTTTGTAAAGAGTTTCTGCCTGTTCTCACACTTAGTGTGTTGACATAGATGCATTTTTCTATGGAAATGTCATTCTTGGTTGTGGAAATACTCAAAACTCAGCTGGAAAAGGTCCTGAGCAACCTTTGAAACAGTATATAGCTTCGAGACCCTGCTCTGAGCAAGGTATTCAACCACATCACCTTCAGAGGTCTCTTCCAGTGTAAACTATTCTATAATTCTGTGGTCAGTAGTGATATACAGGATTATGCATTTAGGATGGTATACAGGATTATGCACTTCTGATGAGCTAAAGCCTGTGCTGTTGGAAAAAATAAGGAAAGAAAGCAGAAAACATGGCAGAGGCAGGGAAGAGGCATGGCCAACACTGTAGGAAGCAGCACCGCTCTCCTGGCTGCATGACTAGTGGCCGTATGGGCAGTGCTAGCACCCAAGCCAGGCTGAAGCTTTCCACTAACATGAGATCAAAGCACAAATGCCACAAGCACCCTCCATCAATGTCATTTTTGTGGTGTCTAATCAGGTGCTACTAGCTCAAGAACCGTGTTTTATCCTCTCCGCTGTCCTCATCCCTATCCAGAAGTGGACCGATGTCACTCACTGTCCCTGCCAGCCTTGCATAGTGCAGTGGCAGGGACTGTACCAAAGGGAGCAAGAAGAAGACATGCTCCAGGACTACTCAGTCACAGTCATCATGTCCCTGTAGCAGCCCCCCATGCCATGCCAAATTAGACAAGACAAAGGGATAGGCTCTCCCTCCTACCTGTAGGTGACCACAAAATAGGGTCTTGGATCCAAGAAAACCAGCAAGGCTGTTTGGTCCTCCTTGGTAGGCATTTGATATGTGGCCTGGGCCAGAGGAGCTCCTACTGGCATAGAGAGGCCAGCAAACAAGCTGCCTGGGAGACAGGTCAGTAGCTTACTGGAAATAACATTAGAGAAGGGATGAGAATGTATCCCTGGCTGGTCAAGACATTGTTGGGAATGGCAAGTCCCAGCAACAAGTTCAGTCTTGTTCCCTGCCCTTTGAGCATGATGGCTTCTGCCTTGGGTTTGTGAGCCTGGCTTAGCTGATGAGGTGGTTTTGGCTAATCAAAAACCTTAAAGTTTACCTTAGGGGCTAATTACAATGCCCAAAGCAAAGGGAAGTGGTCGGTTATGACCAAAAATTTCCTATTTCTAAGTCCTGCCTGAATACTATTTCTAAGTATTTCTTGGTACCTGCCAATGTCCTCTAAAGCCCATATTAAGTCAGTAATTAGAGAAATTAGGGGATAATTGCTGCTTAGAAAACAATATACACTGAAATTAGTTGTAATGCAGCATATTTTTATATAGTTGAAACTCAGGTAAAGAGTCCTATTTATTGTCAAAACCCAGCAGTTCTATCCATTATTTTTTTAAACACACTTGGAAAAATTCCATTATCCTGAATAGATTTCTAAACTTTATCCAAGTTTGCTTGAAATGGTCTACTGACTGGCATCTATAGAGTGTCCTGAAGTGACAAAGAACAGTAGAAAGGGCTGATTGAAAGTGTATATATGATCCGACTTCTGTGAGATGTTTTCTCCAGTCGTGGCAACACGAATCCCTGTAGAGCCCTATCAGGCCTACACAACAGAATTGACAGGGATGTCTGCTTGAATTAAGCCAGTAAATTTGGCTTTTATCACAACTTAAGAATAGCTCTACTGGGTCAAACCAAAGGCTTGTTTAGCCTAGCATCTTGTCCCTCATGGTGTCCAAAAGCAGGTGCTTAATGAAGAGCGCAAGAGTTGGCAAACATCAAGTGGTAGCTCCTTATTTGCCTCTTGGCCTCAATATTTGCAGTTCAGGGATTTCCTGAGCCAGAAATGGTGGTTTTGCATTCATCTGTATATAGAAATTAGCATGCAATTAACCTTGGGTTTGAATTTTACAGTAAGTTCTCAAATAGACAAATTTTAATGCGCAATAAATGTGAGGTGATTTACTCTGATTTTCATGGAATAGGAAAAAAAAACCATATAGAGACTTATCAACAGGCTAGCTAATACACTCAGTGTATACTGTTACAAAATTTTCCTATATAAATAAGCCCCCAGAAAGCCAGCAGAGAAAAAAATATAGTATTGCAATACTTCTTGGAATAAGTAAAGTATTTAGTATTTCTTCAGCATGCTTACTTCTTTTTTCTTCCTATTGAATACCTTTGGATGTTTTGATACTTCACATGTATCAAGACAATTTCTGACAGCAGTCCTCTTCACTGTGTTTTTCTTACCATTTCAAAATTTTAATTTCTTTTCTGACAAATTCATCCTATTAAATGTCCCACAGAGTCAACAGCTTAAGGCAGTGTAGCATAACTTACAGAGTGTCAAAATATGAAAAGATTTTCTAGTGGTGTGTACATCAGAGGAGAGATATCTGGTATCCTTGAAGAGACATATTGGTTTTTTTCCTCAGAGTTAAAGACTTTTGATACCCTGCGTAATTCCTGTTTTCGTGCCAGCACAGCTTGACTCATGGTTTTTCAATTGATGACTTCTAAAAGAAAGCATCTCTGAAGAAAAATATACTTCTCTTTTTGTAAGTAGCCTCATGGTAGACTATTCTGGTTTAGTGCAGAGAACTAAAATGTTGATTCACACTTTTCCATGAAGAACAGTGGTAGCTGTGTGTGTATATTAGCCTTTACTATTTCTTTCATTAAAGGAAACTTTCTCTGGTCAGTCTTTCCTTCCATAAGAATCTTCAGTTTTGCATTTCATTTCACAACCCAGTTACTGCATATTCTTTATGAAGTTCACTCTGCATTTTAGTCTATGGATGTTTCCTGCCATCCCTCTGTGACGCAGTGTTTGGGCTTCATCAGGAAATGTATGTGTCCAGAAACTGCAGGACTGGGCCTCTTCTAAATAATGATGAAAACAGTCCTCATACATTTTTATAGGTAAAAATACCTGAAATGAAACAGCCACCTTCATGCCAGCGTGAGTAATAAAAACAGTTACTGGTAAAGAATAAGAATGGCAGAAATCTAGTATCTTATCTAGAAGAGCCAGCCTATTTTGTGAATTTGTAGGTAATGTGACCTAAAGATCTCATACCACTGGTAATGCTTTAGGAAAAGTCCCGTGATTGCTGAAAAAGGGCCAGAGATAGTAGTGAAAGAAAGTAATTCCTTACCCTATGCTTTAAAATATTCTTATGGTTTTTACTGTGTTTCAGCGTAAGCTGTCTGTCCGTCTAAGTCACGGTCTGCTCTTGATTAGTGAGTGGGTGACTTTGCTGAAGCTGTGAGTCTGCCGACCAGCCCAGGCACAGACATTCACAGCCCCTTCAGACGCAGAGCGGGTGCGAGGCATGGCTCACACAGGAATGGTGCCCTGGCACCTTTCTCACTCTTTAAAGCAGATCAGCCTGGGCACGAGGCTTTGGCTTGCAGACAGGAGTGGGTGATGCCAGGCCAGCTTGGATCGCTGGCTCTGGCACGTGGACCACAAGCGGCTTCCCTGACATGCTGCCGCCCTTAAGAGCTGCAGCATCTTTTATTTCCACTGAGTGGAGTCCTTATCAAGACTGCAGATGTGCAAGGCTTAATTCCCCAAACTGCTGCATGACATTTTGCTCAGACCTGCTTGGCAGTGAAGCTGTGCCTGGCATCGCAGCCAGACGGTCCAGGGCATGGGTGAGTGCAGGGCTCATCAACAGGGTACCACAAATACAGGGTTACCTTTTTGGGCACTGTTGTCAAATCGATAGTTTCTACCAATAGTTTAATACAGGCATTTTTTTTATTTAGCAGCTGAGAGGTGTGCTTATAAAAGAATATTAATTTCAAAAGACATGTATCTTTACTCATTATAGTTCTCTGGCACTTTCTTTGGACAATGTCCTGTATCAGATACTCATCTTGGATCTCTTCCTGTGGCCATGATTACTACATTAACCCACTTGGAAAGCTGGGTTGATGCTCCCATATAATCAACTCCTGTGGTCAATTAGATGAGTGCTTCCAGTAGGTTGTAAAAGTTGCAGCTGGTATTCCAAATCAGGGTCCAAAACAGAAGTGAGGTTCCAATCAATTGGGCTCCTCAGGAATGAGCATTTCCTCAGGGAAATGTCCTCAGGAAATTCATTATAGCGTCAGTGTGAAATAAAAGCCAACAAGCAAACAAACCAAAGAAATCAACTGAGACAAGAAAGTAAGGAGGCAGGAGTCGAAAGCTATGTTTTCCTCCTCTTCACTTCTTCCTTCCTTTCTGAGTGGCTGTGTGTACATGTTGTTTGTCATCCTGCGGTCACTTATCTTCTGTCTCCCAGTATCAGATTCCTTCCCAAGACTGCTATCTACCTCTCAGTCCTCTGCTTCTTGTTAGTATCTTAACCCCCGCACATTTCTTGCCAATTCCTTGTTTTCCTCAATCTCTTCATGATGAGACTGATGTGCTGGGACCCTCAGTGAGCGCCCATTAGTTGCTGGTCTCTGCAAAAGCAAATTGACATGGAGGACACACGGGGATCCAGTCTCTTCCTTCACATCATTCCTGTCTATGCGAAGAGACAGAGGCAACAGAGGAGAGAAGAGCACAGAGGTGCTTCACCTGGTATATGAGGAAAAGTATGTGATGATTCTGCACGTGGGGTGAAGCAGTTATCCAGCCATTCTAGTCTGTACACAGGAGCACTATCACTCAGAGATACTCAAAATGTGAAGTTCAGCAAGGTAATTGCAAAAATAACAATTATATTTCCTAACATACAGCATCTGTGCAAATCTGTTGTGATGCTGGAAATGTCAAGTTCTTAGCTGATAGAATTGCATTTTACTTCAGAGTCTTATAAAACCAATCAGTATATAAAGCTTCAGTATACAGACACATTGTGTGCTCATACTGGGACGTGTCACTTCCATGTCACGCTAGCTGTATTGTGAAACAATGTCTCACTTCAGATTTGTAAGATTCAAAAATATCTAATTTTGAATTTAGGAGGGATTTCAATCGTGCTTGAATAAACATACTCTCTTTTGTTCTGGATGCCACTGAAAGAAAAGTGCGAATGGAGTTTTTTCTTCTAATGCTAAAGTAAGCAATAGAAGGCGTGACATAATTTAAAGGTTAAAGATCTTAGAATTTTATATATCCTGTGAATAGGGACCTTTTATCATATACATAACAGAACTAGGGAACTAAAAAGGTCCTGCCCAAAGGCAGTGTCAGCTAAAACTAAGCAGCTGCTGACAGATACAACCGCTTATAAAGTTTCCAACAGTTATGATGATTTCACCCCTCCCCTGGGCAACCTACTCAAAGCTTCTTACTAATAATGTCAGTGTGCTTTGCAATGCTGCCAGCTCCTCAGAACAGCTGGGCTAGAGCAGTCCACATCTATGTTAGTAATAAGCTCTTGGTTGCTCCAGAACAGGCTGGTGGTAGCTGTGTTCAAACTGCTTCATGGGAATGGTCCCTCGAATGCTGGACGTGCCAAACTGGACCTAGAAATCCCTTTGGGGGAGTGCTTGCTGGCATGGGTGAAGGACGCATGCCTACATCCATTTACAGGATAGACAACTCTGTAATAATGCCTCTTCCTGAGCACTGTTTAATTTACATTCATTTGCCAAGTTTTAATAATTTATTAAGTACACCTTTTGCCATTATCTATCTGAGCTGTTAACATATAGAATAGCACCAAATCTTGCCACAAAACCCTTGGCAGTACACCTTCCAGTTCAACATAAACTGTTAATTACTGCCCTTTCCTTAGGGTTTGACTATGATTCCTTACTATCTAGTTATGCTCTCATGATTAACAAATAGTACCATTTTTTCTACTACCTTTCCAGGAATTCAGGTTAGTCTGCCTGGCTTATAATTCCTTGGTTCCTCTTCTTTCTCATACTGTTTGTTGTTTTCTGATATGCTCAAACCCTGTCTAACTTTCATCAGTGTTTACTGAGAATTGTAAATCTCTGCAAGTACTCCAGCCAGTCTCTAAGTGTTAAGACTAATCAATCTTGTTTTTAAAAATAAAGCTATGAAAATGATGTATGGGGTTGTCTTGCAGCCCAAACATCACATTTAGTTTTGATCTTTAATCCATACTGTTGTTTTATGCAAAGTTGGGCTGAACTTTTAAAGAACTAATTGATGTTCATGGTATAAAAAATGGTCTTGCAAATATTTGCTCATCTTCCATTGTTCCTAATGAAGCATCTGACAAAAGGTTACTGAAATGAAGAGCATACTTTAAACAGTTTGTGCATATGTTTTGGTATGAAGAATTAAGCTCATGAATGCAGTGACACTGCTTCATATAGAATAACAAGGAAAATGTATTCTGCACTGAAGCTTTCCATAACAGACTTAAGTTTGATAGACTCTGATGCTGCCAAGAAAAAGAGCGAGATTACTAAAAATGTGGGCAGGAGTCCAAACTCATTTTAAATGCACATTGGCTTCATAAATATGGAAATTCAGCTAAGTTAAGAGCACTCTGTATATGCAGTGATACGAACAGCATCCACAAAGGTCTACTTTGATGGAGGATGTGCCTACTTAGACGAATGTTTAGAGATAAGTGTTAACTGAAAAAAGCGTGACGTTGGCTGCAGCGACTGTGGTCTTGGATAGTCCTCTAGTTGGGAACTGGCTGTGACTTGAATTTGAAGTTTTGACCAAGGCTTACCAGCTTTCTAGGGTAATTCAGATCATCCTAGCAGTTTTTAATGCTGTGGATCATGACACAAGGTCTTGTATCTGAGGAGCTGAAAACATTTTTCTAGACGTCAGTTAGACTTCACAATGCCATCACTTTGTGCAGATGTAAAAATTAGAGGATGTATGATTTGATTGGAAAGGAAGAGGGCCTGATAGCTCTGCACAAGGGCAGAGCTGGGAACAGAAACACTAACCTTTAACTTTTTCTGTGTCTGGATATGTTGAAAATCAGGGCAGCTTTGGGCAGTGCAAAATTTTCTTACTCACCATAGAAATTCTGGCTTTGTCCATGAAAATCTGGCTGGAGACAACCAGCTAATTTCACAGCTGTCTGTCAAACTGATGTTTCTACATATAGTTTGTTTCTACATTCTTAATATTTTTCACTTCCTCTTCCATCCTCTTACCTTTCATTAGTTGCAGAGATAGGAATGGCAAGATTCAGCTTTGCAAGTTCCTAAGTTTCCTCTTTCTCTGTCTATGCTGTAGTGAAGAAATTGCTAGTTTTTGGTTACTAATGCAAAGGAACACCTGGTATTTTTTTTTTTCTGCATTAGATAATTCTCCAGGCTATTGACACCAATGGGTATAATCCAGTCTTCCTGTCTGAAATACCCAGGTTGAGAACTTTTTTCTCAATTTTCTCACTTTTTCTCAGATTTCTTTTAGCAGAGAGCTAAACAGTATATTGGGTGCTTCTCCCTCTCTCTACATTTTTCTTGGGATATATATCCCCAGAAAACAGCTTGGTACATTTATGCTAGGTGTTTACCTCTTCCCTGAGAAGGTAGCACTCAACAAGAAGCATTAGATGCCTTCAGCATTTTGTGCTCTGGTCCAAGATGGTTACATGGTGCTAGCAGTGGCTGCAGATTACTGACTGTCTTGTTTGTAACAGTTAAGGTGTTTGTGGAAGACCAGCAAGTAGGTAAAAGGCATTGAATTTAAACCCTTCAAAGTTCCCTAAATGTGGTGCCTGGCTTACCTTAGATGAGGACACTCTCCACCCCTCTTTTTGTGTCCATGCAGCAAGGAGTAGGTGACTCGGAGAGAGAAGAGGCAAGAGGGAGGCTGGTCTAACTGCATGCCCATGGCTGGTGGCTGGGCTAAAGCAGACCTGGAGCCCTGGCCTCAGCTCCCTGCGGCACATGTGGTTTGCATTGTCAGCACAAACTAGACAAACAAAACTTGTCCTGCAAATGGGATCTGAACCATAAATCACAACCATGACCATCACCCTTGTAGCTCTGTCCATGCTCATTAGTGGAGCTCAGATGACCATCTGCCTAATATGGATTACTTTAGGCAAAGGATAAGTGCCTTTCTCTCATTGCACAAATGGCATGACCAAAGTAGGGCATGTTCAGGCTAAGTAAGGTGATAGCTTCAGGATTAGGCAGTCCTGAGAAGTAGGTAAACTGAACTGATGACTGAGCCTTAGGCAAACCACTTTCTGCTCCCATAGAGTTATAAATTCAACCCCCAAAAAGAAATAAAAGAAGAACAAATTGCATTGCAGTGATATTACAACGCTCAGACTATGCCTGGGAGAGCTGTGATAGATTTAGATGCCCTTCATAACAAAAAAATCTGGAAACTATTTCAGATTAAAGCTGTTCACAGACCTCCTTTTACTCTTTAACTACTGTGTATAACTTCCCAGAAAAAAAAGAAACCGAGCCCTACAGATCTTTTTATAGTTTTGCAGTTAAGAGATTCCTTTGGTAACAGTCCATGTGAATGTCTGCTCGTTCTATCTCCTTCTGCGCTGTTAATTATGAAATTTCCTTCCTCGTTCAGAAAATAGGTTTGATACAATTGCAGTTGGAAGGTGTGTGAGGAGGGGAAGAACTACAGTGTCTTCCTTGCCAGCTGATGTAAAGAAAGTTCAGTTACTACCTACTTCCCACCCCCACAGAGAATGACAGGTAGGTCAGGCCATGAATCAGTATTGGGGAGCTGGCATTAGGACATTGTTCAGATGTGACATTTTTTCACACATCCTTGTTACCCATATTTAAAATCATGTTCTGGTCCTCACTAATCCACAGATAGTGGGGGAAGAAAACAGTCTTAAATACATTTTCTGCCAACCTTTCTGCTTCAATAAGCTTCTCTTAAATATTCAAGTCAAATGCTGCATGTAGATATGGTAGGGAATTACAAAGAAAGCAATTAAAAAGGTGTAGAAAATTATCATAGAATCATAGAATATCTCGAGTTGGAATGGACCCATAAGGATCATCGAGTCCAACTCGCTGCTCCTCATGGGACTACCTAATGCTAAACCATATGACTAAGAGCGTCATCCAGATGCTCCTTGAAGTACTAGCCCATGGAAAATATTTTGAAGCGTTTCTTTCTGGAAAGTGGTATGCTTTTTTTTATAAGGAAGGAAACAGTGATAAAGCAAAGGAAGAAAACAATGACTCATCATAGAGATAATATAAAGAACAGGCATTTTTCCAGTTATTTTTATAACTATATACTGTTATCCAGGAAGTATGGCTGGACTAGTTATTTTTTTCTTACACAATCCATTATTTAAACAATGGTCCAAAGATGCATGTTGATTATTTCCAATGATTACTGAGGCATAGTTAACGAGGAGTGGTTAATGGGTAGTACAAAAGGTTGATGAGTGTATCTCTAAATCAGCAGTCGTGGTGCATACATTGGTCTGCTGTTCCTCAGCCAAAATATTGAGGCTCAAATGCTCTTGGGTCATCAGGCAGGGCTAGGCAACGACTGCAGCTGTGACACGCACCCTCGGGTGCAGTATCCCAGGTGGGGGCCTTCCTTCCCTTGAATGTGGCACCTGTGGCCCTGTCACTGGAAACAAGGGCTAAGACCTCCTGAGCTCCTGGTTCTCACTCAGATGTCTATCAGGATGGTGATGACTTTGGCTCTGCAGTTTACTCTCTCCTTTTAGCATGCTATTCTCATTTTAACACCCCATTCTCTTATTGTGGAAAATAAGAGAAGTTTTCCAGCAGTCAGCTGCTTCTTCTCTCCAAGGAAAGCTTGGCTAGGTCTCACCATCCCTTGCGAGTGCAAGGCTGATGTTGCATGATAGACCTAGAGATTTGCCTTCACACCAGAGTTTTTCAGCCCTCATCCCCACCTCCCACCCTCTCTGGGTCTAGTTCAACCTTGTTATGAGTCGCTTCAGCACATTAAGGAAAAAAGGACTACATGTCTGCTTAGTGTGCTGAAACAGCTCTGTATAGAAGCAGGCAGATACAGTGCCAGCTCCAGGGTGAGGGTGGCCCTGCCCAGCTGGGCACAGGCCACAGAGAGGCCATTGCAGACCCTGGGGGAACTGACTCAGGCTGTTGGTGAAGGAAATCTCCTCTCCCTCACCTGTGGCAGGTGCACCCGCCCTGATAAAAGACCGGGGGCATTAGGGCCACTGTGTCCTTAGTTTTCGCACCCTTACTTTCGTGCCTTTATGGGGATGCGTGCCGACCGTAGGCACCTTGGGTCAGTGACTATGGTCACGTACACACCTTGGGCAAGGAGTAGAAGTTGAGGCCCTCAGCTAATCTGAATTGACCACAGGTCAGATTCGACCAGGGTATAAACAGAGCCCCGCCGGAGAGCAAATTTGAGTCGGTTCTCCTTGGAGCAGCGGGTCTGCAGTCGGGGACTCTCCCCTTGGGTCCCCTTGGGCCCAAGGAAACTCCTCGACGTTGAGAGCCCTCATCTTATAAGGTGAGTGATTGCGTGCGTTTTCAATCCTCATTTCTAAAGCCAACTGTGCAGTATTAATTCCTTGTGCAACATCCTGAACCTGTGGTTTATTGATGTTGTTGGAGTGTTGAACAATTTTGATAAGCTTCATTTCTAGTTGGTTTTCCGCTAAACAATTTTGGTTTAAATAAAATTTATTTTTTAATTTATCACCTGCCTAATTCGATTTTGTGAGCCTCCACGACATTGAATCGGTGTAGTTGGCAGGATGATGTCAATAGAGGAATTATTATGGAGACATGGATGTAGCCCTTCTCCCCTGGGTATAAACTGGGCGAAGGAGAAGTGGTTCGACCCAGTAGTGGTTGCAGAGAGAATAGAACAATGCTGCAGAAATAATCGAGATGATAAAGGTAAAGGGACTATGTGTGCCATCTTAGGCGCCTGTTTAATTCAAGCTCAAGATCATCACAGTGAGTGTGAAAGGCGAGCCAAAGACAATTTGAAGAAACAGTTAGAAATCTTGAAAGGAGAACTGAAAAGAGAAAGACCGTTTCTTAGAACAAAAAAATTGAAATTATGCTAGCACAAGTGAAAGAGGCCACCCCCCCCCCCCCGTATCGTCCAAATTAAAAATCTAATTGTGGCACAGATCCTGAGGACTGGGATGGGGACATGTGGGGAGACCCTGATGAAAATAGTTCTGAGGATACGAAGGAAAGGGATGTGCCACCAGAGAGGCACATGGGGTCACGATGTGGGAACCCCCGAGCCAGTGTCCGTACCACCCCCTGGATGGGACCCAAGCTCAGTGAATTACAAACTAGGTTTTCGCATCGACCGGGAGAAACGGAAATTGAGTATTTGTGGCGTGTCTCTTTAATGGGGGGGGATTGGACTCTGTTGAGTGACGATGAGGTTAGGGGATTTTGGGGCCCTGGAGTGTTTCTGAGTGACAGGCTGGCAGGCAACCAGTCGGTAATGTCCCAAGTGGCTTACTGGGCTGGAGGTGTGGATCCCAAAGAAAGAGGAAAGCCTTTTACTATCACGGTGAAGGGATTGTCAGAACTAGCAGAAGGAGTCCAAAAGGCTGCTTGTGTCCAGGCAATGTATGAAAGAGGGCAGCATGGGGTACTGCTGGCTGCACTGGTGGACCCCAGCCACCTTAGACCTCTCATTAGAGGGCTACTGGATGCTTTTAGAAATACATGTTCCGTCTCTCAGAGAACAGATCCAGAGGGCCATAGAACACAATCAGCAAAACCCTCAGAATCCACCCACACACGTGCTGACTTGGGTGGAGACATTACCTGGTATAGTTACTCACGGGTGTGAGACGAGATGGACTGATATGGGGGGTGGTGCCGACGGGAATAGGAGGGTCCAACAAACCAGTCGCAAACCTCATCCTGGACAGCCCTCCCCCTGGGAGTCTGAACCCTCCCGAGGGAAACCGGATCGAACCTACAATCCAGGAAGGAAAGGCCTTTGGCAACAGGCACTAGCATGGGGAGTACCCCGGGCGATGTTGCACAGGCAATCCACTGATCATATCCGGAAGCTGGTGGAATTATTAGAAGGAAAAACCAGGGGCCAGGGAGACATGCGGGTAACTGCTCCTCCACATGATGGTACAGTTAACCCCTTCGCGCCCCTGCGAGAGGAACTGGAAGGGTCAAAAACCTAGAAGTTGTGGTTTGGGGTTTGGGCCGCCCGCTCTGCATGGTGAATTCCTACCAATGGTCCGCTGACAAGGAGCCTTACATACATATCCCCGTGGGTCCGAAGCGAATAAGTTTAGAGTTCTTAATTGATACAGGGGCCCAAATTAGTATTCTAAATAAGCAACAAGCTGATGAGTTAGGAATTAAACCATCGAGAAAGACTATAAACATAATAGGAGTGATGGGTGCAGCAGAAAAATGTCCCATAGCTCGAACTCAGCTTTGCTACCTGGAGAAAAGTGGATGACAGCCTTGGAGGTGGCTCTAAGCCCTCATAAGGGAAATGTATTGGGATTTGATGTATTAGCAGGCACGTGCAAGGTGTGGAGTTTTGGAAGCAGAGGAGCAGAGGCCGTCCACGTTAGGACCCTGCAGCTTGCTCCTGCACCACCGCAATCTAGAGTAACCCATGTCCCCCAGTATCTGCTACCAACCACTGCTAAACAGGGCATTTCAGAGGTAATTAGCGACCTCGAGAAGAGACAGATCGTGTCACACACGCTCCCCTTATAACTCTCCAGCCTGGCCAGTCCTTAAGCCAGATGGGCAATGGCATTTAATGATTGACTACAGGAGGTTAAATAGTAATACCCTACCACTAACCGCTGCCATCCCGAACATAACTTCAATAGGCAGCTGCTCCTCCGTGGATGGCCACTCTAGATGTTAAGGATATGTTTTTCATGATCCCATTAAGAGAAGAGGCTAAACCCCAGTTTGCCTTTACTTGGGAAGGGACCCAATACACCTTTAATCAGCTCCTGCTAAGATGCAAACACTTCCCCACCATTGCTCACAATGCCTCGGCCGGCCTCCTTGACACAGTGGAGGTGCCACCAGGTGTCCACATATATCAGTACATAGATGATATCCTAGTTAGTGGAGATAACAAAGACCAGGTGGGGCAAGTGGCTGGAGCCATCTGGAACCTGTTGACTAAGAATGGATTAGATACCCCCCCTTCTAAATGTCAAGGCCCCAGACAAGAAGATAAATTGCTGGGAGCTAAGTGGATAGCTGGAGCAACTGTGGTGCCTGACAATACCCTGCTGGCTATCGAGGAAGGGCAAACTCCAAGCAATAAGACAGAATTACAGCAGCTGATAGGCACATTGGGCTATTGGAGGAAGCGTATCCTGGGGCTATTGGTGATTGCCCGCCCTCTGTATGACTTGCTTCGAAAGAACAGACAATGGGATTGGACTCTGCAACACACAGAGGCCCTTAATATCCAAGGATGAACTCAAGGCCTACCAGAGGCTGGGCCCGCTGCACCCACGAGATCTGTTGAGAGCGGAGTGGGGATTTGCCACCCGTGCTTCATACTGTGGCGTGTTCCAAAAGTGGCTGCAGGGACTGGTGAGGCCTTTGTTGTTCTCCTCCACCTCATTAAAGGAGACCGAACAATGGTACTCGGACTGGGAGAAAGGGATTCTTTCCCTCACTAGAGCACTTAAAGAGGCTGAGAAATTGCGCACCCTACAAGATGCCATAGTACAGGGCCCTTTCCCCCTCCTAAACTTGATCCTAAATGGATCGCCCCCTCCCGAAGGAGGAGCTCAAAAGGCCATGGTTCGGAATTCATATGCACACCTAGAAGGGATTAGCCAATTGTGTCCCTTGAAAGAAGGCCCGACTAAGGTTTCCAGATTGCAACAACCCGTAAACCCAGACCCAACCTTATTAGGTCGACCCTATAAGCTCTCTCCAATTAAAGAAGCGCCCGAGTTCATGGTGAACTCAGACATGCAGGGAGTATGGTTTACTGATGCATCTGCTCGTCGAGTGAGATCCAGGTGGCAATATAAGGCAGTAGCATTAGAAATTGGCACCAGGAAGACAGTCAAAGAAGAGGGTGAAGGCAGCCCACAAGGAGGAGAATTGCAAGCCCTCCTACTAGCAGCAGAGAATGGTGCTGCCATAATTTACACTGATTCGTATGTGGCCTATAAGGGTGCCCCAGAGTGGATATGCCAATGGGAATCCAATCAGTGGGAAGTGGGACACACAGAAGTCTGGAGAGCTGGAGACTGGCAGCGATTGTTAGAAATATGCAGATCGTGACCCCTAAAGGTGGGATGGGTAAAGGGCCATGCAGGAAATGGAACCCCCATCGCGAAATGGAATCAACAGGTAGATCACCCTGCCCAAATTAAGGTGGTAGATGGTGATAGGGAGGATTGGGGTGGACTAGCTGAATGGCTGCATATTAAGCAAGGCCACTCAGGGAAAGCAGATCTGTATTATTAATGCCGATCTAGAGGTTGGCCAGTGTCTATGAAAACCTGTGAGGCAATCCTCACCGCTTGCCCACAATGCCAAATAAGGCTCAAGGGTGATCGCTCCAATCAAGCTCCAGCCCAGCATATTAGACAAGGCAAGGCTCTTTGGAGCACCTGGCAGATTGACTATGTTGGGTTCTTGAGGCCATCCCATGGGAAGAGATGTATTTTAGTAGGAGTAGAGGTGGTATCAGGACTATCGATGGCTAACAGCTGTTAGCACTGCCACCGGCGACCAGTCAGTCCAAGCATTGAGAAAGTGGTTTAGTATTTTACCCATTCCCGAGTGCATTCAGAGTGATAAGGGGTCACATTTTACAGGCACTGTGATACAGGACTGGGCACGAGGGGAAGGCATCAAATGGGTGTTCCATACACCATATTATCCTCAAGCTAACAGCATAGTTGAACAAACCAGTGGTTTGATTAAAAGACATGCTGATGTCTCATGCCACAACTGGGACACATGATTACCCCAGGCGGTCTTTATTGTTAACAACTGCTGGGGAAGTTATTGGAGCCTGAAAATTTGAGCGTTTTGCCCTATGGGACCATTAACAGCCGACGACCCTATACCAGAATATAAAAGGGATAAGTTCCTGTGTGGACATATGTGGGACATATGTTATGGTAAAATTGCCCTCCATCGGTGTGGTACCGATGACACTGGCAAAACCCAGAGGCTTATATGCATGGGAAGCTCTGAATGGGAGTGGGAAAACCCACCGCATCAGCGCTCGATGGATAATTCCTGATTTTTAACTCTTATCCCAGCTTCACCCAAAGGCTGAGGTTTAGTTTCCCTTTCTCTTCAGGGAAAATGATGGGGTGGACAACCATCATTGTCCCGTTGCTCCTGGCAACTAGAGCAACCTCAGACTTTGAAGATGAGCAAGGCCTGGATGACAATGTAGTGGTGAAAATGACAGTAAGGTTTGCCTGAATGATGAACTTAACCTCTGTAACAGTTTTCCTGCCCACATCCAAGTCAGAGAAGACCCTTTACCAATTTTTGTGCAGGACATTAACGTATTGCTAGCCCATGAGCTCACATGGGAGCAATATAATAATTATAGCTGGAGATTTAGGGAGATCGAGGGAAAAGGCTATAATTACATTGTGTACAGTTGATCATTTGGTGTGGTAAATGCTAGTTTGGTATGGGATGCCAGGTGTGATTATATTCTTCAACCTATCCATGAGGCCACAGGGTGGAGCTGGAATGGCACTACACCATGCCCTGAAATTCCATGGGGAGCTACCATACTGCTCACTGGAGCACTGATGACCTCTCCCTAAAATATACAAAACCATTAAATAGCTCATGGTGGATCAAACACCCTAAAAAGGATAATAATGAATGTTCCAGCATGTGTCATGGAAATCTGTGGGACTGCCCCCTCAACTGCACATGGGCCAGATACACTCATGTGCCCAGCTGGTACGGGGGAAAGGATACGGTATTCCCGGTAGGGAAATCTCCACGCTGGAACTGTCAGGCAGAGATCGGGTGTAAAGGCATAGATGAAATGCCACTGTTATGGCTATATCCTCCTGTTCAGGAAGCTTTAATACAGGGCTGCCTATGTAGCAATACCAGTTCCTTTCAGCCCTCTGCCCTAGATTGCAGTAAGAAAGATTACTGTCATCCCCTTACTACCATGCCATGTTCATGCCAAATACCCTTTGTCTCTGCACCTCCTAACTTAGTGTGGGCATGTTCTGATGGCTGCCTATATTCCTGATTATACCCAACCATCACAGGACTAGCCTGCACATTACCCGTGCTCTCTCTCTGATATATACCCGTGTCCCCCCTTGGGACAGAGAGATATATACTTTCCCAGGGAAGTATACTCCCATGAAATCTGTTCATGTAACTGATGTTCCTTTAGACTCTGTTCGTATAATTTATGTTCCAGTACAGCCTTAAACAACTGAGAAATGATGATTCACCAAGACTGTGCTCCCTTTTGACTTTGGAGGCAGGAGGTGACTGTACCACCACTCTGAGGAAACCAGTTGAATCATGACTGTGGTCATGGGGTGGACTGTGTGGCAGGTACACCTGCCCTGATAAAAGACCGGGGGCATTAGGGCCACTGTGTCCTTAGTTTTCTCACCCTTACTTTCGTGCCTTTATGGGGATGCGTGCAGACCGTAGGCACCTTGGGTCAGCGACTACGGTCATGTACACACCTTGGGCAAGGAGTAGAAGTTGAGGCCCTCAGCTAATCTGAATTGACCACAGGTCAGATTCGACCAGGGTATAAATGGAGCCCTGTGGAGATTAAATTTGAGTCGGTTCTCCTTGGAGCAGTGGGTCTGCAGTCGGGGACTTCTCCCCTTGGGTTGGGATGCCTCAGGGTTGAGGGTCCTCATCTTATAGGTGAGTGATTGCATGCATTTTGAATCCTTATTTCTAAAGCTGGCTGTGCAGTATTAATTCCTCGTGCACCATCCTGAACCTGTGGTTTACTGATGTTGTTGGAGTGTTGAACGATTTTGATAAGCCTCATTTCTAGTTGGTTTTCTCCTAAAAAATTTTGGTTTAAATAAAGTTTATTTTTGAATTTATTACCTGCCTAATTTGATTTTGTGAGCCTCTGCGACATCACCCTTCATTTTTCTCTTGCTCGTATTGCAGAGTGATTGAGTTTTATTTTTCACCAAATTTGCTTGCTTTTTAAATTGAGCCTGTGTCCCTTTGGTTATATGATTGATCTGAGGAACTACAGACCCTTGTCCCCTCCTGCCCCAAACTAGAGTAGCATTAGTGCCTCATGGGGCTGGTAAAGAAGTGAGAGGCCACCGAAGTAGATGGGTCATCTGTGACAGCTTCTCAGCAGCAGTCACTCATCCATTGTCATGCTCTTCTCCAGTGTCCCACAAGGGCCCACGACTTGCTTGTATTGAACTGCAGTAACATGGAAGTTAAGGGTTACATTGGTTTAAGATTGCAAATCAATGTCATAATTATATTTCCTTTCATAAGCATATGTGAATGTTGAACTGAAACCTGGAAAATATTTCTTAATTTCTAGAGATAGGAAGGTAAGCTGGAAAACCCTGAAGACTACTCTTGGTGAAGGAGAGACAAGTGAGTCTGGTTGATTTCTGACAACTATTTTCCTATTTTGTTTTTTAAGTCTCTCACTAAATAATCTGCCCAAGTACTTAATTATACTATTAAGAAGTTTTTTCCTGATACCTAATTCTCCCTTGCTAAACTGACTCCATTGTTTCTTTTCCTGTATTTCTTGTCCTTTTCCGAGTAGATATGTAGGATAATTTATGACCTTTCTTCATGCAGCAACATTTTACATCTTTGCAGACTATTATCATGTCCTGGTCCAGTCTTCCCTCCTGTGGACTAAGTTCTTCCAGCATCTCCCAGAGGTCATGTAATTCTTCTGCATCTTTCTGGGATTATGGTATTCCTTTAAAGGAGAAAAATTAACAGGTTTGACTTTATTTGCACTTGAAAAGTCTTCTCCTTCTATTGAAAGTATTTTTTGTTACAAAAAACCCCAAATACCTAAAAGGCACAGATAGTAAAGAGTCTTTTGAGTTTGTACAGCAGAAATAAGAGAGGAACCCTAAAGACGGAAGACCACATATGATTTTATGGATGGAATAATAAAGTGGCAACGTAATGAATTGAAGCGTTAATTTGGAGTACGTTTAGGCAAGGCCTAAAGATGTTTTAGTCTCAGCTGTCCCTATATTTGTTTATTAAATGAGGCTGAGCTGATACTGAACAGTTCAAGAAGTGAGGGTCTGATAATGATCCAGTGGTTTCCTGTGTCAAATGTGTAAATGTACATCTCAGTTAACGCAATATGTTACTCAAAGCATGTTTTGGGGTATATCACCTTACAGAGTTCAAAAGGATATATATAAATTAGATGGTCCTATCAGATAAAGAGAATGTTTTGGTCTGAAACATGTTTCCTCCACTCCTGCTCAAGATGACATCACTGATATTTGTTAATTGCACCTGCCAAATCTCAGAGTTAGATGAACAATAAGAAGATTGTCAGGATTTTTACTTTAGTAAAATGCTTTCTTGAATTGAGCAATCTTGTTCTTGCTGTGCAAGCATACAATGTATAATGAGTCTAATAACTTTCTGGTAACTGCTGAAAAATAAGACCATTAACAAAGTAGATATTAAAGGAACATCTCTTCATATCAGTCAAAATTCAATGCTATTTCTCATGATGTTTTTATTGAATTATGTGAGCCACAGTTTTCCCCCCTTAAACTAAATTAAATTTATTGTTCAATCTGATTTGAGTATGTGTAACCCTCTTCTCCAATATTCTAAGACGTTATGCATCTTGCATAATTTCTAGGAGATTACCATTAATGATTTAGCATTGCTACATGAAATTTTTCAGTCCTTCAGTCTGAATATAAACACATAAAACAAAGCTGATTTAATTTCAGTTTGCATCCTTTCCTTGCTCTATTTTCTTTTCTTTCTCAAGGTAGTTAACACTGTTGACTGTTCTACCACAATTAAGTTATTTTGTGAAGATTAAAATAACAAAAACTTGATGTATTTCTGTCTTCTCTATGTTATCCCTGTGCTTCATGGAGCTACACTTTCTTTGCATTTTGTTTTCCTTTTTGTTCTAGTATTTTTATAGAGTATATGACTTTTTCTTAATATGTAATAAATTCTAGATGTGAAAATAATATGGCCATTTTTTATTACTAATTGCATTGTATTTCTGCTAGCATGATATAGGCTAGATCATATGGACCAAATTATTCATTCCATTGCAAACATTCACACCATTTTTTGTAGAAAATGTAAGCCAATTTTATGACAATACAACTGGCTTTTCGTTTCCCCAAAAAAAACTTGCTAACATTTTAAAATTTTAGTTTAGTTAATTTAATACTTCCTGCTCTGTATAAAAATAAAGTGCAGACTTTTCATGCATTCCCTTGCTAACTACTGAAGATTAATTTCATAATTCCCTATTAGGGATATGGTTTTTTATTTAAAGTTTCATTTTACATTTGTTTGTCACTAAATGTGCTTTTAAAAAGTCTATTGTCTGTGTAGTTCTGATGGGTTGACCCTGGCTGGATGCTAGGTGCCCACCAAAGCCGCTCTATCTCTCCTCCTCCTCAACTGGCCAGGGGAGAGAAAATATAATGAAAGGCTCATGGGTCAAGATAAGGACAGGGAGATCGGTCACCAATTACCATCACGGGCAAAACAGACTTGACTCAGGGAAACTGATTTAATTTACTACCAATAAAATCAGAGTACGGTAATGAGAAATAAAAACTAAATCTTAAAACACCTTCCCCTCACCCCTCCCTTCTTCCCGGGCTCAACTTCACTCCCGATTTTCTCCACCTCCTCCCCCCAGCAGCTCAGGGGGACGGGGAATGGGGGTTGTGGTCAGTTCATCACACGCTGTCTCTGCCGCTCCTTCCTCCTCAGGGGGAGGACTCCTCACACTCTTCCCCTGCTCCAGCCTGGGGTCCCTCCCACAGGAGACAGTCCTCCACGAACTCCTCCAACATGGGTCCTTCCCATGGGCTGCAGTTCTTCATGAACTGCTCCAGTGTGGGTCCCTTCCACAGGGTGCAGTCTTTCAGGAACAGACTACTCCAGCGTGGGTCCCCCATAGGGTCACAAGTCCTGCCAGCAAACCTGCTCCAGCGTGGGCTCCTCTCCATGGGTCCACAGGTCCTGCCAGGAGCCTGCTCCAGCACAGGGTTCCCACAGGGTCACAGGCTCCTTCAGGCACATCCACCTGCTCCGGCGTGGGATCCTACATGGGCTGCAGGTGGATATCTGCTCCACCATGGACCTCCATGGGCTGCAGGGGGACAGCCTGCCTCACCATGGTCTTCACCAGGCACTGCAGAGGAATCTCTGCTCCAGCACCTGGAGCACCACCTCTGCCTCCTTCTTCACTGATCCTGGTGTCTGCAGGGTTGTTTCTCTCACATATTCTCACTCCTCTCTCTGCTGCTGTTGTTTCGCAGCAGTTTTTTCCCCCTTCTTAAATATGTTATCCCAGAGGTGTTACCACCATCGCTGATGGGCTCAGCCTTGGCCAGCGGCAGGTCCGTCTTGAAGTCGGCTGGCATTGGCTGGCTCAGACATAGGGGAAGCTTCTAGCAGCTTCTCACAGAAGCCACCCCTAAACCCCCCCCACCCCCCGCTACCAAAACCTTGCCATGCAAACCCATTACAGTAGTAGCCATACGTGTAGTCTCTGACAGCGCATAATGGCCTTAAGATGTGAGGACATCATAATTGTGCTCTCTTGAGACTCTTTAGTAACTACTTATTTATGCAATACCATTTATTCACAAGGGATGCATATAAATCCTCATTATTTAGAAAACATTAATAAATAAACAATATCCTTCCTCAAACAAAGTTCAAACTTGGTTTTCCCCAGGGAAATCTTTCTGTTCCCCTCTTTGTGACGAAGTTGCCTTTCTGCTTAATTAGTCCATGCTTTGTGGTTGCTTTCACTAGGTATGTACAAAAGCCAAGCAAATTAATGCGATAGCCACAGTATTTTCAGCCCAAGCACATGTTTCCCTAAGTTAGTTCTTATTTTGACCTATGTGGATTTTATTGTCTGAACTTTTGATAAACAGAGCAGCTTTAAACTGATGCCTTTATCAGCCTGAATGAGAAGGGTTATGAAGGATGGCAAACAGTACCTATCCCCCTTGCTAGAATCTGACCAGAAAAATAGCAGGCTCATCTCACCTCTGTATCAAAATATTCAACTAAATTTCGCACAGCAAGACCAATTAATGCTATAACCCATGAGAGCGATCACCTTGCAGTCAGTCCCCAATGGCTGTGGCTGGTCTGCAAGTGCAGGAGTTCATCAGTTGCTCTCAGCCACTGCAGCTGAGTCCGTGGGGAGACCTGCCCTGGTGGGAATTGCTTTTTCAGCAGAGCGGATCCTAAAGGATCTTTGCTCTTGAAGGATCCCAAAGCACTTTACGGGTCTTTTTATGTCACTGTAGCTGTGAACACCTGGCATCAGCAATTGGCAAACTGTCACCTGAAAAGCAACCATTGCATGGTACCTCCCACCTGTTATTCATTTAGACTCATCGGATAGGCTGAGGTAGAGGGTGCTGTTGATATTGTGTTGCTCTTTTCCCCTTAATCTTTGAGTGAGTAGAAGTTTAATGAACTCGGTAGGATTTCCAGGAAATCCTTAACAAGTCAACTTTTACACTATTGGTAATCTCTTTATGAGACTAGTGTCTAGGATGTAGATCTAGTAATTGAATTTGAAGTAACAGAGAATTGACTAAATTCATACCAGGGAGTACAACTTTGCTTTTAGCCCAGCTTCTGACCTTCCAGATTGGGACTGGCCAACCTGCCCTTCATGGCTGGATGCAGCTTGCGCTGAGGCTACGCCCGTGGGCAGTGGTGAGATGAAGGTGCCTGACATTGCCAGACTTCTGAAGTGCAAAGGAGCGAGAAGGCAGTGCCACCTCCTGCCTGGTGCTCCCTGAGGTATGCGTCTGGTGGCTCACGGTGATCAGGAGGTGTCAGGCACAGGTGAGGTAGTGAGGTTGGTCCTTTGGGCTTTGCTTTTCCTTGGAGGCTGGCCTCAGGGATTTCAATAGCCTCGAGCAGCCACCCCTTTCCAGGACCCAGCATAGCACCCTGTAATTCACAGTACTGGCCATACGAGGAAAGGTGCAAGTGCACAAGGTGTGTTTGGAGTATCAAGAATGCAGTACAAATTGTTCAGATTTTTAGCCCTAAAACTGGTCTGCAACCTGGCTGAAGGGATTCCTATCAAGCGCTTGTTTTTTCTTAATGAACCAATGTTTGTTTTGCTGCCAGGCTGCAGTTGGCTCTGGTGTGGCTTGAGGAGCAGAGGAGGGTGAAGAAAAGGGACCGTTCCCTTTTGCTTCTTTGTTATTGCACAATGTCCAACCAAGAAGAAAGTGGAATTCCTCTTGGCCTTGTGCCGTACGAGCTCCAAAATAAAACAAGGCTGTTAGAACCCCTGGCAATATAAATGACAATGTATCTTTTATATAAATAGGCCACATGCTGTAAGAAAATGCTGTCAGTCTAAGACAAATCAGTTCAAGCCAAAGCAAACTTTCACTCTTTCTAGGCAAGGTCTTTGGCAGCTGATTAAGAAATTATGTTTAAAAAAAAAAAAAGTTCTAGAAATATCTTCCAGAAAAAGCTGTTGACTTTATCGTTGTTGTTAGTATATTTTGTCATCATCTGAAAAAGAAAATTCAGTTAACTTTGCCCGTAACTTCCTAACATCTGTACCTAGCATTTCCTTGTAATTTCTTATTTCACAATTCAATTCCTCCTTTTTATTTTAATTCTGTAAGACTTTCTCAGGGAACTAACTCTCTTTCTTGCATTGTCTTTCTGCTGAGCAGCCAAGTAGGAACAAATCCTGTACTTAGGAAATGCAATCATCTTGGCAACAAACGGGAGATGATGCCAAATTTCCTTGCTATCACATTTTTGCTACAGGTGCTGAACAAATATGTTACTACACTTCAAATAATATTTTCACACCACAGGTTGTTTTTTCCATTTAGCAGTTTTTCTAAACAAAACAAAATATTTCCATGGTAAAAATCTACATTGATAAAGTCAGGCCTTTATGCAATTATAGGGACAGACTATAGTGGTTGGGAGAGGAGTGCTGTTTCTTTCAGGTTTCCACGTATACGTTTGGAAACCAAAGTCCTGAGTGCATGCTCTGTGATCTGGGCAAGAAGAGATACATGGCATTTCCTGAAATTGGGGCTGGCTTGTGGTATGACTGTCTGACAAGACTGGCCTACTTCACAAGAAAAATGGGGCTTGGTTTTAAAATGAGCCATTTTTCAGGTAGCTTTGGTGCTGGTCTCCTAGTTGCATTTATGCAGAAATGAAGGTCAGTAGGACAATGGCAATCTCAGTTAGAAGGGAAGAAATGTTTGTAATTTCCTGCAGAGTGAATTTCACTTATATCCTCTAAAATTCAATCCTGTCTTATCTCACACATGAAAATATGAGACTGACGTTTTCCTGATGGTATTTTTTCACTGTGTAATTAAGGTTTAAGATTTCAAAGCTGAGGCTGAATTTTTGTCGTTGGTATTTCACTGTTGATTTGATCCCATGAGCTTCCCAGATGTCTCTTCAGGAGAAATAGCAGGAAAGTATTGAGATATAACCTTCTGTGTATCACCTGCTTTCCCAAGGCAGCACAGTTTGCTCTCAGTGAGAAGTCATTCTTTTTTGAAGGCAAAATTTGTGCTGTGTAGTCTTGTTTTTTTGAAATGTGGCATGTGACAGAATATTTCCTTATTTAGCACTCAGAGCTTTCTATCCAATCATCCAGCCTTTGAAACCAAGGAGGACCGGTCACTGTCCTCTCTTTGGCAGGACTTTATTGCCAGCAACTCTCATCATCCAGCTTTTGGTGAAGGGAAGAAAAAATTCAGCATTTACAATTATGTTCTCCAGGCTCTTGCTTGTTCTTTCCCTTGTTCACAGTGCTTTGCAGCTGGCGGGTAAGTGCCTTCCGCTTGCCTCCTGTAAAAGTGTCTGTGAAAGTGCTTCCATGTCCTCTGGCATTTCTGGGTGATTTATGGTTTTGTGGCAGTGCCTATATGTACATTATTAATTTGGAACATATAAATGGAAAGCCTCTTAATGGCAGGCAAGAGGCAAGGGCAGGGTCTAACAGAAAAAAGAAATGGATAGAGAAGGAAGCAAAGACTGAATTCTTAATGGCTTTATTCATATATAGTGGCACTATCATTTCAATAACGCCAGAAGATCAGACCTAAGAAAATCCTGAGTTATGTTTACATGTCTGTTTTGTTTTTTTTTTTATTATTCTTTACTCCTGTGTTCTGATTTTTGAGCTGTTTGTGTCTGGGTAATGGTTAGCAAAATCAGGCAGGAAAAACTTCAGGGGTGGTGAAATGTAGAATTATTTGTAGGACATTAAGATGTTCACTGATGATGGCTGTGCAATCCAGAGAGACTTAGTGCTTATAAAGAGGATTATTTTCATTCACTGTTCTGAACAGACTCACCGAATTCACTGGCATTGATAAAGTGGATGAAGTAAAATTTTTGTGAAATAAAGTTGGATTAAGTTTAGGAAAGTTATTGTAGAATTGCAGTGACAATATTACTGACATCCCTTTAGCTGCACTTCTATTGTAGGTGTGAAACAGATGGCTTCTGGAGACCTGAATCCTTTTAGCCTTGTAACTCCTGAGCGGATTGCCTCAGTATGTGGTGGTTTTTTTAGTCGCCCATGGTATCACTGCAAGCCAGAATAATTATTTTCAGCGTACTGTATATTATCAACTAAATTGATTTCAACTTCTTGCAGGCTTTTTAATGAAATTTCTTTAGCTTTTTAAATATATTTTAATTAGGCCAGTGATTAAGAGATGTATGAGGGACCAAAATTGGTTATGAACCCCACAAGCTTTGGAGGGAAATACAACCAGGTGGGTCACAAAGTACACCACAAAGCCGCAGAGCAAGTTCATAGGCATGATTCACTGCTGCTAATGATAAACTCACTGTAGGACTGAAATTAGCTCAGCTACTTCTACTTCTACTTTACATTGGAGCCAACATTGTAGACATGATCAGAGAAACTACCTGGAGAGCTAGGGACCCAGTTTCTGGTACAGGTGGACCTTCTAACTTCCACCAGCCTTTCCACATTGCCAAGTGGTGGTCAGATGCCACTACTACCCAGTCCTTGCTACTTTCTCAGACTGTGATTGGTTTCCCAATGTCATTCCTAGTTTTACATTCCAATGGCTCACAGTAAATACTGCAGGTCTTGTAGGTCAGCAAGCCCAATGAGCCCAGAGAACCTCCTGTGAGGCCCAGAGCTGCTCACCCACATTTATACAGTGAAAAGGAAAGGAAATGTGGATTTGGCAGTGGGGAGACAAATGGCTCAGCAAAGACAGCTGTGACCCACTAGGAGACGTGTAAGATCTGGCAGGGTGAGGAAAGTTTGTAGAGGTCAGAGGTCTACAAGGCCATGCATCTGTGGATGGACGGAAACAGCGTAATGGTAACAGCAGTGTGGTTGAGGGAGTTCACGTGACTGATGTAAATCAATCCAACAAGCTGTGCTCAGCTCTGCTGATGCTGCTGACTGCCACTAATCCACAGTATGGTGACATATAATAATGAAATACATATCCTATTGTCTTCCTTATTGCTTTTTAATCAGTAAAATTGATGTTGCACTGGACTTTGTTCAAAACCATCACGTTTTTATCTGATCTGAACGCAATGACTCCTTGTTCATATGAATGGGAAGCAGAATCATGTCACATATCCACTATACATATATTCTATATTAACCATTTACAATGTATTGTTTTGTTTTACAGACATTGAAACATTTTTAATATATAATAAAGTCAACAAGCTCTGTCTTCAGGCATCTATCGCTCAGGCAGTTAGAACTGCCACTTGCCATCAAGACAATGAATCACAAAAATTCAGGTGGATCACTGATCATCAGCTTATGAGTGTGAGGCTGAACCTATGCCTGGGGGTGCCGTCAAAGGAGGATCAGGCTGTGATCACCCTGTATCCATGTAATCGAACAAGTGAGCTCCAGTGGTGGGAATGCAGAAATGAAAGCTTCCTTGCAATCCAAGGGGAAGATTTGTTTTTAGGTCCTGGTAATGAAGAACATGACAATGTTTTGTTAAAGAAGGGGCTGAGTGCAAAGAATAAGTGGAATATCTATGGGGCCATGGATGTTTTATGCTCCCAGGGATATGAAGGTACAGAAAATTGATTCTTTCATCCTTTGCACTAATTTCTTTGTGGGTATTTGAGTGTTTTGGATCTTTGGCTCTGGCTATTCTGATTCCTTGGGTGACTATCAGAGTTTTAGAAAATCAGTGTACTGAGGGAGTTAGCCTTGAATTTAATGTCATATTTATGGCCAAGTATGTATTATATACATATTATATATTATATATTATATATATATATATATATAATATAATACATACACTATTTTAGTATATGCATTATAGTACCTTAGTATTACAAATATTATATGTATTACATATACTATCTCTATATTCTCTAAATATATCTTATATATTAGTATATACATATATACATACTTACTTTTATACTATATACGTATTATCTAAAGTTGCTCACCATACTGTGTCACTACATTGTTAATAAAGAGTATAAATACTGATAAGTTTCTTATACAGCAACATGGAAATGAAATTACATCCTCAAGAAAGAAGCGCAACATGGGCAAGCTGAGAAAGGGCTGGAATTTCCAGCGTAGGTGGAGGAAGTGTGGCTTTTGTGACTCAGCAGATGAGGATGCTCATGGAATAATTATAATTACCAGTGTAATCACCCTCTGTGATTAGCTGAAGTCTGATTGTTATTAATGGCTTTCCTACATCCAGAATGAATGTTCCAAAAACCACCTCACAGGGTATTTGAAGTATTAAACCCTGAGCCTTGCATGTGGGAGCTGCTCCACTGTATGTGAGATACTTAAATGGTCACTGGAATAAAAGCAGAGATGGATTGTCTAACCTGAGATTTACTTTTTCCAGGAAGCAGGACTTCTAAATATTAGTTCCTCCTCTTGCACATTTTATGTAAATCTTAACATAGTTTGAAATAGTGGTATCTTAGGGTAGCACTCTGGAGCCTTATTAAGTTTGTAAAAGCGTCTTGGTCAGAATAAAAATCTAGTTGTAGACCTCATCTATGCAAAAATTGCTTTACATCAGAATAGCACTGCTCTAAAACATGTGTCAGCAGCTTAAGTCTGAAGAAGTGCTGAAATGAATTTTGTTATGGTTATGGGAAAGGTAACACGGAAAGCACTTTGAGATGCAATCCAGCCATTAGCATAGGCTTCACATTTTTCACAGTTCACATTCATTTCTTATTTTCCATGCTATCTTTATCATTTTGTCTTCTCAGAGACTTTTACACTGCTAGGAAATGCTTTCGGGGCACCCTGTGTATTCCCTTTCATGTACAATAAGCAGTGGTACGCTGAGTGCACAGACGCTGGCCGGTCAGATGGCTGGCTCTGGTGTGCAACCACTGCAGACTATGACACGGACCAGCGATATGGATTTTGCCCATCAAAAGGTAAGATACCTCTTCCCACGCAGTTCCCCTCAGTGTGGCATTGGCAAACCAGCACTAGCAGAATATGAATATCTTTATAATAACGCATAGTTTACAAGAATGTATTTTAGTATATGATGTATTGCCACATCCTGCAGCTCTCTACACAAGGAAATAACACGTTGCATAAAGACGTGCAGAAAAGTGTGACTGAAGAGTAAAACAGCATGCAGTTCCCACTAATTGTGGGGGTGTTGCTGAGCAGCACGATAATTTTGAGCTCCTCGCTGTTTCCCAGCCAGGATGTGTGCTGTCACCGTTGTACAAGCATTCTCTGAGGACCCCCGTTGCAATGGATGTGGGCACAAAAATGAGTGCTGCAGGAAAATTAATGATGAAACTAACGTTTCAGTCTACGTGATTCTCACGTGAAGATTTTTTTTACTTAAGTGGAATGTGTCCTTTTATCCATGCTATTAAGCCTGGGAAGCAGTCTTTCCACCCCTTCTGACAACTGCCTCCCATCCCTGGCATTTCTCTACAATTTCAATTGCTTTCCGAAAACTGTCTTCTGTTTCTGTGGTCGCTTCCCCCTCCATCTCCCTTTATGGCCTTGTTCTTGACAGGGCTTTGCATTTAAGGCGTTGAAGACTCCTCCTGACACTTCTCAGCTTTCCCCTATATTCCTCCCCATTGCTCCTGTTCAACATTACGTCTTTTATTATTAAAACACCCCTTTACTCCAGTTGATTAAAAATGTGAATTTGGTGTGGTTCAAATCCATAGTCAAATATGCTTTCCAGGTCCCTACAAAGATACCTAGGACACTGAGTCCAAAAGGCATGTGACATAGGATCAAGGAATAATTTTCAAACTTTTGAAAGCCAGTCCCAGCTCTCAGTTCTTTTTTTTAATTCAACTTCATACTGACTTTTGGGAATAATCAAATATCTGATTCAATTTTGTATTGTGCTTGATTGAGCATGTATAGATCTTCAACAGACCAAAGACGCAAAGGTAAGCAGAAGAGAAGCATGATGCAGCTCAGCACCATTGCAGTGCCCGGGCTCTGAAGCTATGTGACAGGCACATCCAGAAGCTCTTTGCAAGATGGGAATTTATGTAAGAACAGTTTTGATGCTAAATTCAGGTCTAGAGCTGGTTCTCACAGCTCTCAGTGGGAACTGCTGTCCAGAAAGAGAAGAAGATGTTGCATATCTTTTTATAGATTTCATCTAGGATTTCTGCCACAGCACTCCATGCAAGATATTTTTCTATGCAATCACTTCCCTTGTAGTAATCCCTGAATTGTGTATCTTCACGGAACAGGAGGCAGTATTTGCCAGCTCTACCTGTCAGTTTACAGGCCTTAACTTCGTCCTTCCCCATCCTGCTCGTAACATTTTCAGTGCTCTTACCTGCAGCTCATTTTTCGGTGGGTGAGTTACTATCACCCCCAAAATAATTATTTTCTCCACAGATAAAGACACCACGTGGACTACAGATCTGTTAACAAATGTGCACTATCAAATAAACTCTGAATCGGCTCTCACGTGGCACCAAGCCAGGAAGAGCTGTCAGCAGCAAAATGCAGAATTATTGAGTATTACAGACATTCATGAACAAACATACCTTAAAGGTAAGGAAGTAAAGCAAACCCTGACTTACATTCAGAATCTGTTCAGTCCATCATCACAGCTAAGAACTATTCAGTATGGTTTTGGCTAATGTCTATGGACCTAAATATGCATGAGTAAGTAAACAAAATCTTTTAGAATTTGCAAGTTCATATCAAAATCACTAACAAGTTTGAACAGAATTCAAAGTATTCCAGCATCCTCCAAGCGTGACAGTTTGACTTTCTATTTAAAAATGTTACCTTATATTAAAACTTTGTTGATTTTTTTTCTTTAAAGAGGAAAAAAAATTCTGAAAAGTAAACGAAAGTTTCATTTTTGGTCAAAAGGAACCTTTAAAACCAATTGAAAATAAGAGAAAAGAGGTATCTGTGCTAAAAGAAAGATATGTTTTGTGTCAAATGCAGCTTGACATCTGATTTTTTCATTAATTTGACAAACTGAAAAATCAGTTATTCACAGATCCCAAACCGTGGCTCTATCTACCCATGTATTGCTGGAGGAATGGTATGGAAGAAACTCTCTCTTGTTATTTTTAATGGTGAATTTAACTTCTAAGAGCTTTATTATTATTGTTTATACTTACACTGTACCAATATTTCTACTTAAATAAATCCAATGTTGTACAGAATTTAGCCTGTTCTACAGAAACACTTTCATTTTGGATATGCTCTGTGGCATCTCATCTGTGCTCATTTTGCATTAGGTGATAGAATAAGAGAGGGCTTTTTTTGTTTGTTTGCTTTTTACAGTAATCAAGAGAGACATTATTAGTGACTATTGCTAATAAAATAGTGATTTATAAAATCATTGATCTTCCTTTGGTTACTTAGAGTTAACAGAAGGGACAGATTCTGCACTGTGGATTGGACTCAACAGACTGGACTTGAGGAGTGGATGGGAGTGGATTGGAGGCAGCCCCTTCCAGTACTTAAACTGGGCTCCAGGTAGCTGTGACTTTGTTTGATTCTGTATTTCTGAAGAAAAAATATACATACCTCAAATACTGCTTTAAATTCTATTACCAGATAGATATGCCATGAGATATGTATTTTAGCTTTTCTTGCTTTAACTTTAGCAAAAGCCTTTTTTCTATAGCAATATAAGCCAGAAACTTCTATGGATTGCAAAACTATTTTAGCTCTGAAAGCAGTACTGTCTTTCCCCAAAATATACGGTCTTCCATTTCTTGTCTCTAGCAACAAAACTATGAGGGGGTTACATGTTCATATCCACTGAAATGATACTACATTTCACACAGACGTTCCCACTACCAGAGACCTACCTCAGTTCTCGCCAAAGCTGGGAAAGACGTGATCTTTTGGGCTCTCACTTCAGCCAGGAGTGATTTCTCCTGTGCATTTTAGAGCTTAGAGCTCTATTTGCCTTTCAGAAAAGTTCACTTCTTTTTTTCTGTATCTTTCCCAAAGGAAGTCCCTCTCCAGAATCTGGAAAACTCTGTGTGGTTTTGAATCCTGAAACAAAAGCTAAATGGCAAAATTGGGAATGTGATCAGAAACTTAGTTACATTTGTAAGAAAAGAAACTTTACCTTGATTCCCTCAGGTATGTTGGTATATGTTGATAATTAAAAGTAGAAGTTGTTATCTGAATTGCTCAGCATTCACATTGACAAAGATAAGCAGGAGAACTTTATTAGAAATAGAAACTATTTCTTGTTTATTTGGTTTGCTTTTTACAACCATTGCACCCTTTCTAGGCTGATCTCCAGCCCCACAACACACAGAATAAAACAGGTAAAAGCAAAGAAGGTCCAACTTGTCCATCTGTCCGTGTTTTGGTGGTCAGGTCTCCCCTATGAATACACACACTACTGAGCATGAAAAGGGAGGACAAACCAAACGGTGGTAAAAATAAGCAAAAGAAAGAAAGATCGACATATTGCAAAGATAAAAGATATTTAAGATATTTTAAGTGTATAAAGATTTCCCTGTTGGTGTTTCCCTATGTATATGTCTAGTTGTAAATCTGTCTGGATGATTTTATCAATATACTTAATCTTTTAAAAATTCATAAGCATTCTATGTTAGGTGCAGATAATTTCTGATTTCTTTTAGCTGACAAATAAGTACTAATACAGAAGATGTTAAAATTAATACATTAGTGTATTTGTTACAGACATTTGGCGATATAAGAACCTTAGAATTTGTATTAAATAATATTTGTATTAAAAAGCTTTCCTTTTCCAAGCTAAAAAAATGCCAGGTTTAGAATCATATTTATGTTTACTATGTTTTGTGTCTATCGTTTCCTTATAATGAGAATTTCCCAAGAAAATTCTTAGTTTAGAACTTTTGCACAGAAAATATTTTCCATGTCGTGTCCCTTGCATGGCATTTAAACTGCTCTAAAACACTGATATTTGTTCCTAGGTGACACTGGGCCTGTTACTTGCCCAGATGGATGGGTACCGTATATAGATCACTGTTACAAGATCTTCAGGGAGACCAAAGGATGGGAAGAAGCTTTGACCTCTTGTCAGAAGGAAGGGAGTCACCTGGCCAGCATCCAAAGCCTTGAGGAGCACAGCTTTATGGTGTCTCAACTTGGGTACAGTGAGTGTTTCCAGGGGGGGCTTTTGTCTTTATCTGCACGTAAGAAGTACCAGCTAGCTGAATTGAGATGTAGCAATTGTATGAACATGAAGCACTGCAGCCAAAGACATGCAAGGAACCAGAGGTCCAGTGGCGTTAGGCTGGTGCAGTGCTCTCCTTTCTGTTTCAAGACAGGTGCCACCTTCTGTGCTGCAACTTGCAGACTTACTCAACTGTCTTGACTTGTGCTTTGCTTTGCATGAGGGTAGAAGGACATCAGTCATCCTGGTGAGAAGCTTTCTTAGTGAAAGGATTATGAAATATAACTTCCTCTTTGAAAGAGTGCTTTTTATGGAAAAACCACATATTTGTACTGCTTTCTATACATTTGGGGAACTTACAGTGTGGCTCTAAGTCATTCTCTGCGTCTTGTGGTCAACCAGCACCCAGATCAGCAAGTTCACAGGTCTCTGCAGAAGTGATGGAAGAAACCTACTAAAGAAAAGTTTAGCTCTCTACACTGCCAGATGGAAAAGATCAGCAAGGTTAGCTAAGATGGTTTCCAGGCAGCAAGCTGTGAAATTGCCTGGGCTGCCTGAAGAACTGTACTCAGGTCACTGGATCTAACATGTCAGCATGGTCTCGCCATGGCCTTTTTAATGGCAGAAACTGGCACTGGCAGAAATGTGAGGAGTCTGTAGGCATGTTGGTGCTTTTTGCCCCTGTTAACTACTTGGGGTTTCTTTTCATGCTTATAGGTAGTGAAAGTCTTAGTTAACTATTGAAACAGTAAAAGATATTCAAGACAGGAAGAAGTCTTTCTTCAGAAAGAGTAATTTGCTTAGTGTCCAACGATACAAGGAGACATTTTTGGTTTCTTATACTTTTTGATTCTGGTATCATACCCCAGTTTAGTGACTACTGAAGAAATTGTGAATATCCTTCCATATCTTTCTTTCTCATTTTTGTGAATGCGACCTAAATTTACCTTTCATTTTCCTTGCTTTCGTTTCATTAAGAATGCCTAAAACCACAGGATCATACACTGGTTTAAGCCAGAAGGAACACCGGAGGTCATTTGGTCCAGCCTTGGCTTGGAGCAGGGCCAGCCTCAAAGTTAGATCCCATTGCTGACAGCCTTCTGCTGCTGAGTTTTGGATGTTGTCGAAACTCTGATTTTCCTTATTGACGAAACAATTGATCTAGGGCTGGGGGGCTGAGCTTGGGGGGTTTCTCTGCTTTTTTCATTTTGTTGAAAGAAGCTTAAAACATTCACGCTTCAAGTCACATAAAACCAGTATTTTAAAATCTGACCAGGGCAACAGAACCTAAAAAGTAACTATTCACACAGGTCTATCATACCACCATAGTGTATTAGCATTAGGCTGGTAATTTACTCTTCTCCCACTGCTATGAGGAAGAGAAGCAAAGTTTTTTCGATCCAGTGCAGGGATTTCATTACAGCCTAATTTTCCAAAGCATACTGTCTTTATTCTAATATCTATGTGAAAATATTAATTTGTAAAATGGTCATGCAACACACTAAATAATTTTATGTTTCATAAATTTATGAAAGGGATTATATGTTCTAGAGCTTGAGCGTGCTGTGAAAAGGACGCAGTGGCATAAGAGGTCTTTTCTAGTTGTGTGTTTCCATGTTTTAGAGCCAACAGACAAGCTATGGATTGGGCTGAACGATCATAAGGTTCAAATGTATTTTGAATGGAGTGATGGTACACCAGTGACATACACAAAATGGCACCTGGGAGAGCCATCCACCACAAACAACAGGCCAGAAGACTGTGTACTGATCAAGGGCCAGGTAACATTATTCAACACATATTTTACTTCAATATTGAAACTAGCTTCTTAATAAAAGAATAATGTGCCTCGCTACTTCAGCAACTGGCTAGGGCCAGAAAAAGGGATGTGGGGACAAAGGATGGCATTAAATATGACCTTTCATTAAAAAAAAAAAGAAGAAGAAATAAAATGAAAGCGTTACTGCATCACTGATGAAATTTTCTCTTTAAGTTCATCTGAAAGTCATCAATGAAATTATTAGGGCTATAAAACAGGTCTCTGAATGTAGTTCGAGTACATTCTCCTCCTTTTCCTCTGGTGGTAATGGTGGCATGTGGGGATCCTGCTCATTTGCCCATCCCCGCATGGCACAACTGCCTGTGCAGGGCCCTGCAGAACAGGTTGTGGACCAGCTCCCTGCACCCTCATCCATTCTCATCACTACCAGCCATAGCTGTGCTACTATAGCCCAGTCTCCTATTTCACTGAATGTGAGCAGATTTACTTTTGTTATCAACTAGGGGAACTGGATAAGGAAAAAAAATAATTTCCATTTCAAAATGAAAGGAGAAAGAAAAAGAGTAGTTTGCATTATAAAGAAAGAAATCATTCATTTTCTTTAGATTATTCATCTTAATCTCATTGTTATTTTATTCTTTTTCCTGCCACAGGATGGCTATTGGGCAGACTCTCTCTGTGAGAAGAAAGCTGGCTACATTTGTAAAAGAAAACCTATATCACGAATAGCTGGAGAAAAGGAAATTACTGATGCAGGTTGCAAAAAAGTAAATATATAAGAATGGAACATCAATTTCCCAGATCAAATAAGTACCTTGTCTGAGAATCATCTAGAATTATTTGAATTATTTATATTATTTACATATAGATTTTTTATTTTTATTTATTATGAAGTTTCTCTCTCTCTCAGTTACTTGAAACTTTAGAAAGCCTTTTACAGAAACCACTTAGAAGGAATCTGTAATTTCATTGCAAAAGGTTTCTGATTCATAATATTCATTATTATTCTGCTTCATTCATTTTGAAGTGGTATAGCTCAATATATGATATCACAATTATTTAAAAGTTATATGAAAATCCTAAAATCATGTTACAGGGCTGGAGAAGATATGGGACCTATTGCTATTTTATTGGAAATGTTCCAGCAACATTTTCAGAAGCAAACACCACTTGTGAAGGAGAAAAAAGTTACTTAGCCACAGTTGAAAGTAGGTATGATAATGACTTTTCCTTGGCTTTTAAATAGGTAAAGGTTCTATGTTCTGAAATATTCCTGGAACTACAATTCTAACACAAAGTCAAACAGCAAATTATCTAAGTTACAGACGACGTCTCTAGTTGAACAACAAAAAAGTCTTGCTTTTGTTTGTTGATTTATAGAGTCAGAATGCTATCGTAAGGTCCTCTCCCCCAGTCTGAAGCAAGGAAAAGGAGAAAAGGTTTCATCATCAGATTAGACAAGTAGGATTTGGATAAATGACTTTGTTTTCACTTGCATCTTTATGAACCCTTTTACAGGTATGAACAAGCCTATCTGACTAGCCTTGTCGGGCTGAGGCCTGAGAAATATTTCTGGCTTGGTCTGTCTGACGTGGCGGACCAAGGCACTTTCAGGTGGGCCAATGGTGAAGCTGTGTCCTTCACACACTGGGATGCAGCAATGCCTGGTAGGTGCCGTGACGGTGGATGGTAGGTGCTCTCTGAGGTTGTGGTCCCTATTTGAGTTTGCATTGGCAATGTCCTCTGAATTTTAGGCTTTAAGTTTTCAGTATATTTTACAAGAACTGGCAGTTCTCAAACCCCATATTTTAATTTCAAAGGTAACAATTTGAACTGCAGTTTTATATTAGGACATCTGATATATTTACCCTTGAGAGTAACCTTTTGGCTCATCTTCACAAAGAGATAAACAGGAGTTACAGGTAGTTCCTGAGACTATTCCACTCTCATCCCTCTAGTGGTAAAGTTATCCTGGGAGAATAGTCTGAAACAGAGCAACTGTAATAAGGATTTTAAGTTAGAATTACAAGATCACAGTATCAAAAATGATCATACCATTCTTTTTTTTACTTGTGATGCTAAGAAAACTGCATTCACAGGATCATACTGTGCAGAAGCACAGAAAACAGGATTTCAAAACGCCATGAGGGAGTCTGCTCTCCCCAAGATATACTATGTCCCTCCTCGTGATCATTTGTCTGAAAACTTTCTCAAAAAGCTGCAGTGAGGTTATAAAATGTAAAATAAAAGAAAAATAATAAAAAAATTGCAAAAGACATAGAGTAATAATACTTCTGTAAATGCCACAAGAAGAAAGCTTGCCAGGGAGTCTATGGTGCCAACAGATCATCAGAGTATAAAGGGAGCACTTGGAGATCAGCCTGGAACAGTGAAGAAAAATTAGTTTCCTTGCATCTATGTTCACTGAGGAAGAAAATGGGCTTTCTGTGCTGGCAAATTTCTTTGTGAGGGTATGGTCGGAGAGTCTATTTCAAGCTGAAATACCAGAAGACTAGATTATGGAACAAATAGATGACCTGAAGAATAGCAAGTCAGGACTAAGCACAGCTGCAAAAGCATCCAAGAGCTGTAAAGGTTACATTAAGTGAACTGTTCACTTTAAGGTGTAACTAACTACCTGCTAAAACTGCCTTCACAGCTAGGCAAATTTGGTGCCAACATTTAGAATGGTTCCAGGGAGATGTGGGGAAATACAGACCAAGAAGTCATTGGTAAATTAGCTGAATCTGTAATAAAGAATAAAATAAAGAAGATACAGTGGGAAAGATATATAAAGTTGTTTGTGTAAAGGGAGGTTATCTTCACAGATCTCCTGGAGCTCCCCACAGGAGCCAAAAGCATACAAATAAGGGAAATCTGGTTAATGTGGTCTATCTCAATTACCAAAAGCCTTTCAGCTAATCTGACCTGACACAGGAAAGCTCTTTCTTACATGAATAAAAATTTTGATCAAAAGGCAGGGAATGGAAGGTGGGGTTTTTTATGGGGGCTATTTTTTACTGGGGAAGAGCGTTCACCAACAGAGTCCCATAATGATCTGTGCCAAAGCCCACGCTGTTCAACATATTTACAGACAATCTGGAAAAGATGAAATAGTGAAGTGACAAGATTTACTGATGATACTAAATTATTTCTGATAGTGAAGAACTGCCTGTGAGAAAATGCAGGATGATCTCAGGAGAATAAGCGACTGAGTATGATCTGTAAAATGGCAGGTGAACTTTGAGGCAGGTAAAGTGATGCTCATAGGAACAAACATATGTCTTGAATTGACATAAAATAGTGGCCTTAGAGCTGACCATTTCATTTCAGGAATCAGTTCTTGGCACTGCAGTAGACAGGTCCATTAAAACATCAGGTCTGGGCTCAACAGGAATAAAAAAGCAAGTAAAATGTTAAGAATACTTAGGAAATGAAGAAAGAACACAAATAAGCCATTGTATAAGCCCATTGTGTGCATTTGATTGTATCGTGTGATGTATGCACCTCTGTTCCCTCTGAGAGAATATAGTAAAATTACAGCAAATGTCATGGCATAAGCTTCATCATGTCTCTGTTGAGAGACATAGTATTTCTGTACCTATGTATGCACTGAGGGTTTTGGTTCCATCTATATGAAAACCATGAGTGACCGAGATTATGCTACCTGATATAAACCAGGCTTAATGTAAGTAGGAGTGAGTTCCTCACTTGAAAACACAGGTTTTCACTGTAAAAAAAACCCCAAACCCTTACTTTCTACTCATAGAATTAATTATGCAGGGCATTCAAAAAAAAAAAAAAGCAGGATCCTGAACTGATCATGACCTCCTCAAACAGAAAATATTACTCTTTGCCTGTGTGAAAAACACCTAAAATATAACTCTGCTATTCAAGTGTTATTGTATGGCAAGAAGTGAATGGCCGCTGCTCAAAGATTTTAAGTCAGAATTAACCAATTTAGACTGTACAAAATATCCAACTTGTTTTTTGTTTCTCATAAAGGAAGTAATCCAGGATGTGTAGCCATGAGAACTGGGACTGCAGCTGGATTATGGGATGTTCTTGACTGTGAGACAAAACAAAAGTATATCTGTAAGCAGTGGGCAAAGAGTGCAACAGCTGCACCTATTCCAACCACTGCTCCGGTCCCCACATGCCCTGAAGGTTGGGTATCAAACAACCATAGTAGCTCCTGTTTTAAAGTAAGTGCCTAAATAGTTAAAAGAAGAAGAAAGGCTTTGAACTGCTTGGGGGGGGGGGGGGGGGGGGGGGGAGGGGAGACAAGAAAGAAAATGGAAGTGACATCTTCATTTTGCAATATCTGATTGGAATATAGCAAAAAAAAAAAAAAAAAAAACAACCCCAAAAAAACCAACCCCAAACATCTCAGGGAATTATCCATAAGAGGGGAGAAATTAAGAAAGACGAGGTTGAAGGGACTGCACACAAGGGGAGGAAGAAGGACACAGGAAAGAAAATGAGGAAGTTTTGCCCCAGGGACTGAATGAATTGGAGCAGAAAATGGACGAAGAGGAACATAAATATCAAGTCCCCAGAAAGACATAAAGAAAAGAGAAAAAAGAAGAAACAAGAAACAACTTAATATTTGCAAAATTATTGGAAGAACAATGTCAAAAATGTATTAAACAGCAGAAGCTGCAAGGCTTGGCTATTAGCTTGGCTCTTTATATCGGTTGTGGTCACTAGGTTGTGCAAAGATCCCATATTTACCTGAGGTGTATGAGAGTTCAGGGAACAAAGTAGAGAAACAGTCAAGTGTATCCACAAGCAGCACAATGCCTAAGGCTGGACCTTGCTAAGATAAGCACATTACCCCCCAAAATAAAGCATAAGAAGTCACATGAAAGGTTAATTAAACCAGTGTTTACAAAGGACATCTATTAGAGAGTTTCTGATGCAAAACTACAGATAACTCGTATTTGAAGTACACTCCGCTATGTCTGAGCAGACATACAAAAGGACTTTGAACAAGAAATGAGGGTAATATGCAAACATTGATTTGGGATCATGCAGAATAGAAATGTGCTAAGTAAATGTGAGATGTTAATATTTCTTATCATTTTATTGAATTAATGAGTCCTTCTCTTTTTATTATCTTGTTTTTTTCATTTCTTTTAAATTCAGCTGGAATGCTATTTACTTGGGCTTCTTCATCCCCAAAACATCATTTTTAGCTTTGGTCAAACTTGTGCTTATTCTCTGTTAAACTACCAAAATGTTAGACATCATATTGCAAATGTAAAGTGAGAGTTGTAAGCCACCAGGAGGTCATTCTTTTGCCTGTATCTTCAACTCCTCCCAGGCCACCTTGCCCCTCCACAACCACTCTCTTTTCCCTTCATCTGGAAGGTGGCCTGGGCTCTCCTCCAGGTCAAACAAGTTAAAGGGAATTGTATTCCCTTCTAGCAATTCCTTCCCTTTGTTTGTCACCACTACGCTAACTGGCTAGACAACTCTAGTGCAAAATTTTTTTGAACAGAGTAATTAATGCTATTTCTCTGATGAAGTTTTACTTGGCTTGTATGAAACCTCATTTATGGGTGAGTGAGACTATGATTCTTTATTTTATTGTAACATATATAATATGATTTAAAGTAGTTTCTCCATAGTGTTTTTACAGATCAGATATTAAAAAGAAATCATGGCTTGAAGCTCGAGATTTTTGTAGACAAATAGGAGGGGATCTGGTCACCATTAACAGTAAAGAGGAGATACCATTACTAAAAACAGCAATGTAGTGAGTATCTGCTGTATGTTTGTCTTACCAGATTGAAGATATGTTTCATATGAACTATTATGAAGGATCTCAGATGATTTCTGAAACATACGGATTCCTCAAAAGCCAAAAAACCTGTGATACTTTGAAATTTTACCTACTCATGAATGTTTTTAACTATTTCATGAAAAAAAAGAGTTGTTTATATCCAGGAAATTAAAAAAAATAGTATCATGATTACTAGATATAATTTAGAAATACATGAAATTGTGGGGGGTGGTATTTTTAGTAGGGTAGAAAACATGACAATTATATTTACTTTTGACTCACCTTGAAGTAGTCAATGCTGAGACCATTTTCTGAATCTGTGAAAGCCTTTCTTAGGAAAACAGAACATAGAGGAAATACAGATCAATACTACTACTAAGTCTGATAAATAAGCCATTGCCACTGAGCCATAGAAATATTAGATATTTCTATGAAGAACATATACATCTGTACGCCCTTCACCAAAGGTAATAGGGTAATTATTACAACTTCACTGCGCTTTACATGATGTGCTCTAGAAAGTTTAATCATGTGTTTCTGGATGTTTTTTGTGTTGATGTTTACACGCTGCCCTGTCTTGTAATTTCTGTTAGTGCCAGTCGCTGTAGCTTTAAAAGAGTTTGGCTCGGTATATTTTCCTTGAATCCGGATGAAGGATTTGCCTGGAGTGATGGCTCTCCAGTGAGTATTTTAATTTTTCATCAAATTTGTTGGCTTAAGATGTTTTGGGGTTTGTACACACACTTTTTGATGAGGATAACAGTAAAAACCCAAAGAAAACACTAATCCTGAAAACATTTACATGGCTGTTAACCTTTATTATCATGAGTAAAATCACAGCAACACATTTGAATACATGGAAATCAGCTGTATCTCATCAGGATCTGTAGCTTTCTGCACAGCACTCCAACATATTTTCTTTTCCAAGAATATAATATGAACACATAACACCAGAATATAAAAATTCATCATACTGGATCATGTATCCTGTCTCTGGCAGTGGCCAGAAGCATATTAAGAGCTAATCAAACAGCAAGCATATTTCCCAGTACACTCCTGCATCCCACAGTAAGTGATGGCTCAGGGTCTTTCAGAAATGGAGCTCAGATCTGTAATCTTAATTTATTTATTTCCATGAATTTATCCAGTCATCTCTTGAGCCCATGTAAATATCCACAGATGTGTGAAATGTTCCTGCAGGATTCCACTGCTTATTATCCTCCCTTTACTCCTACTCTCTATTCCCTATTTTTTAACCCAAGCAAGGACCTTTCCTCTTATCCTGTTGCACATTAGTTTCCATAAAAGTTTTGGGAAGCGATCTTATCAATAACTTTTTGAAAATCCCAAGTAGGTTAAATCAAATGGTTCTCCCTTCCCATTTGGATGTTAGTTTCTTCAGAGGTAACTCCACTAGGTTTGTAGGGCATAATTTCCCTCCCAAAAGCCACACTCCCATCCTCATTAACCACAGGGGAGGGAAGATGTGAATGCTGAATTGATGCACGATATGGTCACTGCCACCAGACGGCTGTTGGACGATGTAATTTTGAACCAGGTTACAGCTCATGAAGTGAAAACTGCCTTGTCTGCACATGATTAGCATGGGTGGCATGGGGGTGGAGTTCATAGCTAGGTGAAGTTCATTAGAAACACTCCATTTGCCTGTTTCTATTCTGGCTGTGTCTAGGGCTTGAGGTGCAAACAAGAGGAAAAGCCCTCCATGGCAAGACAGCCTGATGTGCCGATCACTGACATCATTGCCCCACTGTAAAAATTCTTACACCTATTGCTTTCCTTATATTTGCACCTCTTTTTAGTGAGAGACAGAATCTTTCACACAAAACCAGTTTGTTTCTGTTTGCCAGTGGAGAGTACAACTACTGAAACAGATGAAAAGAGTAACAAAAATTATTTCTTCTGTAGGTTAGGTACACAAACTGGGATGATAGTCCAAGAAATTCAGGAGGACGCAAGGTCTGTGGTGTACTCAACGGTGGGAGTCATTCTAAACGATGGTTTCTTTCGGTCTGTGAAGTACAGCTTGATTGGGTTTGTCAAATAAAAAAAGGTAGATTTATTCTTCTCTTTAAGCAAGTAGCTTAAATAACTTTATAAGTAGTTGCTTTCTAATATAAGTTGCTGGAGAAAGACACAAAATTTTGAAGAACTACTTTTTCCAAATTTCCAAATTCCCAAACTACTTCTTTCAAGAGCATTGGGTAACATAATATAGGCCAGGATTTTTCCATGATAGATGATGAAAATAAATAAATTTATCTCTTCATGTAAATTAGGATGTACAGCTAATCCATGTGTTTGCGAGGGTTTCATAGATTGCAAACTTTTTGAATATTAAGAAGTTTTTGCTTGTATTTTTTAATGTAGGACGCAAGGAGTTGTGAATTCCTTATAATACTGATTTTTACACTAACACAGGTAAAGCTAAAACCCAAATACAATATGTTTGTACACCAAAGATTTAGTGGTGCTCCAAGTTCTCCTTTAACATTATTCAGGATTCAACTGCTTTTGGAAAAGCAATGGTTCAAAGCAGTAGCATTTCTTTTTCTATCAGAACCAGAAATAACTCACAGTCAGTATATATAGTCATATTTCCTTTTGCTTACGGATATTTGGGACTGGGAGAAGTTTTTGATAGAGCTAAAGTAAATCTAGTGGAAATTTTCTCCCTCTTGATGAGAAGACCCCTCTGGAGGATTATGGAATGTCTACTGATGGGTCAGTGAAGGGGCTGTAAAATCAGAGTTTGAAGTGTTTCAGATAAAGCTACTGTGACTTACAGACTGAAGTGCAATCTTCCCTTACATTGCTCTGTGCAGGACTGTGATCCAGCCAAAGCTATGACTTTGCTGACTTGATGCACAGCTTACGATACAAAATTATAAGTGGATGACCATGCATATTGCATAATGTGTCGCTGAAATGTGTGGTTCAGCCTGCTTTCTAGTCAATGGCAAAGGAGTGCAGAATCCTGCTGTGTTCCTCACTCTGCTCCTTGCGGTCAGTCACAAAACACGCTCCGGAGATGCGTTACACCTTCTATTCTCTTGTTTTGCAGGAGTGCCATTAAGATCTGAGCCAACCGACACATATGGTAGGTTTTTGCGTAAATTTATTAATCTTGTTCATTATTTTTTATCAAAATCTTTATTCCAAAATGAGCTTTTGTGTTCTACAGATACAGAATTTAAGGCTACCTTATTTATCTTCCAGCATATAAAACCACTGCGGATGGATGGGTGATATATGAAGATAAGCTATACTACATCAGCAAAGAATATGTCTCCATGGAAAAAGCCCAAGAGTTTTGCAGGATGAATTCTGCAGACCTGGCTGTTGTTAATAGTAATAGCGAGAGAAGGTTCCTACAGAGAGCGCTAAAAGAAAATGTAAGAATCATTATAAACAGACAGCCTACAGTAGAAATGCTTTTGACAATCTGCTTGCAAAACATGAATTGCCTCAGAAGTAGAGCCATCAGCGTTTTCATAAATGAAATCCACCTGAGATGAGATCTATGAAATTCCCCCCAAACGCACCCTTAGGTCCCATGGGACTTGATCTCTCCTGCTCTGCACCAGCTGTGCTGAGGTGGTGAGGCAGGCCGGTGGGAAGAGCCATGGGGGAAGGTGTCAGTTGTGCTGGCTTGGGAAGTAGGTGGTGTGAGAGGGAGACTTGAGGTCAGCATTAGACGGTGCTGCAGTCCTGGAGGGAGAATGAAAGACGTGTACCAGTTTCTGACTCAAGATCTGCTTCTCTCCTACCCCATCCTAAGGGCCCGCAGCGCTGCAGGACTCAACTCTGATGCTCCGGATAAAAACCTGGCTTCTGCGCTTGAGTGTGTAAACACATCGCTGTGCTTAACTGTAAGCGCGTGCTTTACTGCTGTCGGCTTCAGTGACTGCTCTGTGAACCTAATCAATGGCATATCCGTTTCTGCTTGTTTCATTTCAAAGATTTTTTTTTTTTTTAATTAAAATATCTCTCTGTTTTAGGAGGAATCCTGGAGTCAGTCAAGAGGATACTTCATTGGTCTAAAAGTGAGTCTTGATAAAAAGTTTAGGTAAGTTAAGATGATCACTGCAGCTCTTAGCATGTAGAAACAAATACAGTATTTTATGTAGCTGGAGGTACTAAATGTGTTGTTTTCAAGGACTGAAGGCAGTTCCACATAACGTGTACAAAGCAGAACTTCTAGAATATTCTAAAATCCAATAGTTTTCCACCAAAAGAAAAAGGAAAAGAACATTTTTTTCTTGAGTAAACACTTACCCAAAGAAAGGCTTGGCAGCTGTACTCTCCATACACACTTTCTCAAGTTTCTTTCTCGAGTCTATAGATTGGAACGATGCTTTATACCTATAAACACACACACTGTGTGTGTGTTGTGAAAAATATGCTCCATACCATAGAGCCTAGCTCTTATGCTTTTTATCTATATATCCTAGCTTCAGAGACATCCTCCAGAATTAGGAAGGTATGGACAATAAGTACAAAAGCTGTTTCTGACAGAGACTTTTAAGGTAGCCTCTGCAAACTCCCGTTCCAGGTGAAAAGTCAGCAGAAGTTTACAGTACAGTAAAATTAACAAGTATTGCGAAAAGACCAACACACAAATAAACTCAAAACTAAAGTAAAAGATACTGAAGAGCATGATACTGACACTGCCTACCTTCCCATCTGCTAGTTAGGACACGTCTGGGAGGTGAAAGACCATGCTCCTAATCTCGACCTGAAACAGGTTTAGAGGAGTTTTGAATTTGACCTTCCTATTTTAATGCTGCTGTTGAGTGTCTGTAAATCACTAACCTTGGAAAGGGCAGAAGAGGAGTGGGGAGAGACAAGCTGGTAGTGACTGAGTCAGTGTATGATTCTAACCTCCTGATTTAGGACACAAATTAGGGAGATAGGGCATTGCTTGGGTCCAGTGAGCATCTCCTCTATTTAGATTAAGTGGATCATCATCAGCAAGAGATAGATGAGGGAGCTGATCTTGTTTCCCACTTCAGGCTGAGTGACCTAAATTCTGAAACATTGATTAAAATGCAATGCCAATCTCTTCTTCCTTTAATAGCAATGTATTAAAGTAAAAAGCACGTAAGCATAAAGAAAAAAATGTCAATTTTGGTACTTAAGAAAGGATGTTTTTAAAGATGACAGAACATCCATTAGATTCCAGACACAAGACTTAATAGAAATAACCTATGGAGATACTTCTTTTCAGGGTAAAATCCACAGAAAAGTATTTTTGTCCTTGTTTGCATCTATGAAAACATCAGGAATGCTCAGACCAAGAAGCATAATAATAACTAGATGATACAATGAAATCAGTTAAGATAAATAAAACTTCTACTATTCTTCTCTGTATTGCATGTTACGGCTAACTGAAAATAGTTTCTGTTATTAAATGATGTCTGATCACTCCTGCCTGTCAATGGAAAATACGCTTGGTGGGTTTTTTTCTATTTTGCAACCAGTAATATTTTACATAATTTTCTTCAAATTAGAAGAATCAGGTAAGGGGAGGAAAATCTGTAAGAGTCCTTCCAGTTTTAGCCAGTTCCCATTAATGCTCATGGACCTTCTTAATTGTGAGATGTTAATTAGGATTCTCATCTCACAATTGAAGTGTATTAATTAATAACTATTTGTATATCTTTTCTTTAAGCTGGATAGATGGGACTCCGGTAACCTATGTGGCCTGGGCTTCTAATGAACCCAACTTCGCAAATAATGAGGAAAATTGTGTGGTAATGTTGTCAGAGCAAGGTAAGTTACAAGGCTAAACTATTAGATTTTACTTGTCTCTGCTTGGATTATAACTGGTGCTGTCAAACTTCTGCTGTCAACTATCACACAATCTTTTATGGCTGTTTTCTGCAATTCTGTTCCAGTGACAAGCCACAAGATGCAGTAACTGGTGTAACCACCAGTGACAGAAAAGTCCATGTCCTTAGAATGGGGAGACTTCAGTACCATGTGTAATTTAATGCAGATGTCTCTAGATTTATAAGATTGATATTGCACCTGTTTACAGGGCCTTTCACTACTTCTCTAACTAAAAAGTTGAGTGGGGCCTGTCTTTGCTCCCATGAACTTAAGAAAACATTTACGACAGCTACAGGAAATAGGGGGGTTGAAGGTACAAGCCAATGAGGAGACGACAGAGACAAAGACATCCAATGACCTAAGACTGTCTTACATGCTTATAAGTACTCTTACATGTAAATACCTTTCAAATTCTAGAGCTAATTTTTCCTCTTGGTTGTATTTCTGTAACTTAGCTGAGGCTAATGGGAATTCAGAAATATATGTATAGGGAAATCAATCTCTCAACTTATGTTTTATAAAGAATTCACTCAGCAATCCCAGCTGAAATTCTGCCTTTATATGAAGACACCAAGAACAAGATTCACTATTAAACATATATAAACATAGGCATCTGGTCTGATTGAGATGCATCCCTCCTTCTTTAGTTGTTGATCCAGAAAGAGGCAGCTATCCCACCGGTCTCTGCCATATCTACCAGCTCAGCATAGATGGCTCAGCATTTCTGAGCTTGTCTCAGATGATGCTAGAAGTTTACATGTGATGATGCTAGAAGTTTACAACGGAATTGGACCATAAGGGAAGCATTAAGCTTGAGTTGACAACAAAATGTAGCTAATGTGAGCTAGACCTCTGAAGTCTCATAATGGTCAAGTGGAGATCTCACCTGCACAGCCACTGCTGCCCAAACAGCAATTCAGTTTACTCTAGCACAGCATTCAGTTGCCTACATGTAGGTGACTGTAGCCACCTGCGATGTCCTAGAGTTAGCCTACCTGACTGAAAGTTTCCCCCAGAAACAGTGGCATATCTGTCAGCTCTCTGCAGGTACCTTGCATAGCCTCTCAAATGGCGCTAAGCACCTCTGTTTAGACAAATGAATCCTGCCCTAGCTCTCTATTGACCATAATAGTAGCTTAGAAACCTAGTGTACATCTTGACAACTGAAATGAGGTATTTTAATCTGCAAACTGAATCCCTAGACAGCATTATATTAACTTGAGATGTTGGCCCCCAGGAGATGGCACATATTCCATCATGTATGTTTGAACACTATATTGTGCCCTCAGATTGATCCAGTATTTTCTCCCTCATCCATTTCTGACCCATTTTCTTTTCAAATTTGCTTGCTGGTATATTTTCCCTGCTGGCTGCAATGTGGTGATGCCATAGCTTGAACAAATCATAAACAGGTAAGCACCCTGTGGAGAGCCCTGGATGAGGAGCAGAAGGGTCAGGCAGTTCAAGTTACGCACAAGGGGCTACAGCTGTGCTACTATTAGAGTTTCAACCGGCTCATTCAAAGCTGCCATGGTTACTTTGCCTTCAGATCAAGCTGCAGCCTGAAATATAAAATAGAGAACATTGTGTTCTGCTAAAAAAAAAAGTTCTTTTTTTTTCATCCTCTTTCTCCTCTAATTCTCCTACTCAGACTCTTTGATGGGTAAGGGTGGGGAGGGTGGACAAAGTAGAATGAAGTTAACTGATGACCAGAGCATTTCTTCTGAGTCACTGGCCCTTTCTTCTCAGTCCTTTATTCTTTTTTCGATTGCTAGACAGTAGCCCAGTAACTAACAGTGCTGAGCAACTAAAGCCTATAAATATCTTCTGTTTGTAAAAAATAGTTGAGTGCATAAATGTAGTGCGTGTCTCTTTTACTCACTTTTACAGTCTAAACAGTAGAGCTTAGCCTATTTCTAACTCAAAATAAGAAGTGATAAGTTATTGTTACACATACCAGAACATCTTGACCTTCTTATTCAATCTAATTATTTTTAGGTTTGTGGAATGATGTAAACTGTGGTTCCTCCAATAAATTTATATGTGAAAAACATAACAATTCTATTAATTCAACGTTTCCTTCTCCATTGCCTCCTGGAGGATGTCCAGAAAGTTGGTTTTTCTTTAACAACAAGGTATGTCAACAAGTATCTTCAGTAAATTGTGTAAAGCAGTGGTACTGAAAAAAAGAACTGCAAAAAATATGGGGTTTTTTGATTATAAAATAATTCTGGAGAGTAATTATCCAGTCAGAACATGCTGGCTAGATGGCTGAGCTTTTTTGGAGGTTACTATAGACATTTAACTTTGCAGATAAATACAGTAAAAGTAGACGTATGCTGAATAAATTTCAGAGAACATAGTTTGCGCAGGCTTAAAATACACTGTTACTGTTTAAGAAAACCCCTCCTCCTCCTCCTCTCTTATTTTATGTATTTATGTTAGAAACTGAAATTTGTAATGGTCAGTCTTGAAAAAAAAGCCCTTCAGGTGGAATGATTTAGAGAGAATGTATTTGAGCAATCCCTTTGGCTTGTACAGGGTTCCCAAGCTGTGAGTTCAGAAAGATGATGTCAAACTACAATTGTTTTAAGTAAAGTTTTACATTCAGACATGGTCTGGAAGTCCTCATTGCTGTAACAGAAGAATTTGTAGCAATTTGAGTGGAAGTTCCATTTGCCAAAGGTTGTTTTGTCAACTTCATATACACTGTGCTACTATTGCATCCTCAGAGTGTTAGGTCAACGTGCCAAAGGGTATTTCGTACACTTTGGCAGGAGGAACAGTCGTAACCACAGTCACTGGAAGCAGGACAAGGCACAGTAGAGATCATCCCCTGCATCTGTGTCACCCAAAGCCACATTTTCTTGGTTTTAAATGATCCCTCTGTTATTGCAGGAAGCAGGCAGATGAAAGTCTGGAAAGGGGTTATGTACTTGGCATCATTACCATCAGTTCAGATTATACTAGGCTCCTGGGTTACACCTTGTGCAATGAGAGGGGCTAAGTATCTCCCTGGGTCGAGGTACATACTTCCTACCCTTGAGCTCTGTCACCTATTCTAGCCCCGATTTCTTTTTCTGGAGAAATGTACATCCTATAGCTAAATGATATTAGTCACATACAGCAGTTCCCATCTTTGCTAGTTTGAATGAAATGCTTGCTTTTTTTCCAGTGTTTCAAAATATTTGCTTCCAACATAACAAGAAAACTCATGTGGCATGCTGCACGAGATGCTTGTATCGATTTGGGAGGAAACCTGGCTACCATAGCAAATGAACAAGTGCAAGGTACATATATGGGCTCTATTGAAAGAATAAAATATTAATCTCTCACTAAAGAAATGGCTGCACTCTCCAAAATAGATTATGGGATTATCTGCTGAAAATTGCTTATGAGCCAGGCCAGTTTATGCTTCGTTTTAACTCCAAAGTGTGAAACAATAGCTAAATTATTGCATATAAGAAATAAAGTGTGTTTTTCTAGTTATTTCAGTTGCTCAGTTTTCATTAAACTTCCAGTCTGTTTTGAGTGTGGTTGCGTAGATCCCTCAAACTCGCAGACATCTGTATTTTCTGTCTCTCTCATTGGCAATATGAGTTGCTGGAACACTATGTGTGCATACACAGTGGGGAAGGGGACATTTCCTAATTTGCTCCAGAGCTTTCTTTTTGGCTATTTTTTCAACCTTAATGCTTGTGTAACATATGTTCCTACAGATGCTTATCTAAACATTTAATTAAAGGCAGATGAGCTCTGTAGTGGGAAATCTTATCTTTTTAATACGGCCCCAGTTCTGGGCTGTTGCACATTTTTCCTGTTTTGGGTAAGTCATGATGAGCTTTCCTTAATGAGAAATCTTTGCTTCCCTCCAGCTTTCCTTTTCTATCATTTAAAGGATGCCACAACTAACGTTTGGATTGGGATGAATGATATCAACCAAGAGTCCACATTTCTTTGGACAGATGGAAGCACCGTTTCCTACACCAACTGGATTAATGGTGCACCAGAACAGAAACAAAGCTACTTTGACTATTATGACTTTGAAGGATTGACAGACATCACTGTGGAGGTACAGGAAATTTAAGTAACCTGTGTATCTTAGGCAGCTAGATGATTTTCCTAAAAGGGAAGTTACAGCAGCAATAACAAGATGCTGAAACAAATCCTTTTGTAAGCAGAACGGGCCTTAGCAAATCACCTGATAGCAATTCCAAATACGCCAAAAATGTTTGGCAGAGGTTCTGAAAAAGAGGGACCTTGTCCTTTCCATCTGACCTATTGCAAAATACCAGTTCTGTAAAACAAGCCTGGAGAGGCATATATTACATCAGGTCCCCCACAAACTGCATTACCACAAACATTAAAGTTGCAACACCAAAAATAGAAAAGTTATGATAAACCAAAATTAAGGTTGTTGGTGCAACATTCATTTGTCTATGTATATGTCCCATTCCCGGCTAATGTGCTCCCACACTGCTTTACTAGTTTCTGACGGTACAAAAGGATATCTTCAATAAAAGGGCTATTTCTCTGCTGAAATTCAATCTCTTTTCCAAAGGAGGTAAACACGTAGTTTCTGAGGAAATGATAGGCAGCTAGTCACCAGAGATTTTTAACATCTACCATCAGTCAACTTGCTTATGACTAAAACTTGTTTAAATCAGCATAAGAGAGAAACTCAGATGAAATGTTGAAAGACGGTCATGGCCAGTCTTGAAATCAGGGGAGCCATGAAGGAAATCTTGAAGCAATTAAACATAAGGAAGTAAAGGGAAAATTTGGTTCTTACTAAAGACATCTGACAGTGATAACTTGATAATGACTACAAACCACTGGTAAAGAGTACCTGCTTTCTGCAAGACAGTCTGTTTCAGTTAAGATAAATCCAGACTAGTGCTTTTAATAATAGTTCTTGTATTATTTTTCTCATTGATGGAAATGTTTTGAAGCAATTCTACATAATGGTAAATCAGAACTGAGAAGACATATATAGGTACCCTAGTAATTTCTATAGTCATTAAAGGATTCTTAATAAAACTTGTAAGATTATTTTTTATACACCTTTCTTTCAGACTTTGACTGGCATCAGTGGAAGCCTGGTTCAAATTTAAGGGGTCACTAATAAATACCAGGTCAAGCTGTTTGGCAGAAACCTAGGAAATTTGGACTAATTACATAGGTGCTCAATGAGCATCTCTCCTCTCCTCTCCTCTCCTCTCCTCTCCTCTCCTCTCCTCTCCTCTCCTCTCCTCTCCTCTCCTCTCCTCTCCTCTCCTCTCCTCTCCTCTCCTCTCCTCTCCTCTCCTCTCCTCTCCTCCCCTTTCTCTGCCATCAGGCTTGCACTAGGAGTATAGGAGCTTCAGCTCACCACCTCCTGATTGCCTTTTGTAATGGCTGTGTGTCTTCCCCTCTCCTTCAGACAGATTGTGTCTTCATCATGAAGTCAGATGGGAAATGGAGAGATGATAGCTGTGACAATGAGAGAGGCTATATATGCCAGATGAATTCACGTGAGTTCTGTTTAACCCAGTCTCCTAAATAGAAAAAGTATCTCAGTTAGATAAGCTGAATATATAAACTGATGTGATTTCTTTCAGCTTTGAGTCTCATTCTGAGTCTCTCAGGCTTTCAGAGCTCCACCAGTCTTAAGGCTGTACTGTTTTTAAAGTACAATTTGTTCCACAGAAACTGCTGGAGAGGAACCACTATCTTAATTGGGGTTTTGTACCTAAATCATGAACAATACTAGAGAATAATTAATGGAAATGGATTTATCTCAGTGAAAGATGAGGTTTCTAGGCATCCTCTTTAAGTGCAGTGTAAAACCATGCTCTTGCAGAGATCTCCCCATACTCCTGGCTGTCTCTGAGCAGAGCATTTAATCCTCTCTTAACATTTCTGCTGAATGCCATATGAAGTCTATTAAAATGTACAGCCTCTTGGCTGTGTCTTTATTGTAGAAGAATATTGATTTTTTTTTTTTTTACACCAAAATGAGTAATGAATGTTGACTCTCCTGCTGTAGAACTGTAATGATGCAAATCCCTGCTGCCCAGCCATATAATGGGAATAGAGAAGGCAAAACACAGGTAACAAAAAAGTTTTGCCTCACCTTTATTACAGCATTAGTAAAAACTATTCCCCCCCACTTCAAACAGCTCCTGCAGCCTGTTCACTCTCAGCATAGCTAACTTGCTTGTAAGAACCCCCTCTCCCTGCACAGCAAACATATAGTTTTAGGGAGGCGTTTTTAGTTTGCTTAATCCCAATTACAGCTCTTCTGAATACATTTACATTCTCAAGGGTGGAAATATACACTGCCTGACTCAAATGTGCAGGCAATGTTCAGGCAGCCCTTACAGACAGGCTAATGACTTTGAGTCAACAGCGAGTGGGGATCAATTAACATCAAGTATCAAAGTCTCAGGTTGTGACAACAGGGTACAACAGTAAATGCCTTAAACGTCTTGCCCTAAGTCCTCTCCACCAGTGATCTGAAATAGGTGTATACTCAGACACCTAGATTTAGTCAAAATATCTTAAAGCACAGGAAGTCAAATATCCAATTTATGAGTCTTAGTCCGCACTAGTCAGGCCTCTAGCAAGTATACTCTCTACTTCAGGGCATCCAGGATTTCACTCTGCTTTTTACATTAACAAATTTGGTTCATGTTTTACAACAAGTTTGTTTTGGGCTTGTGTGGTTTGGTTTTGAGTTTTGGGGTTTGGGTTGGTTTTTTTTTTTTTTCATTAACAAATTGTTCATGAGCTTAAATAAAGATTTTGACTTATTGTTAATACTGGACCTTTTGACTTATTTTTTAATAGCTTCCATGCTAGACATGAGTGGTATGTTGTAAATTCATACATTCAGTTTTTCCTCCATAGTTACCACGCAGTCTGAAGTCCCAACAACAAATCCACCCTCTGGCTTTGCCCGTTATGGTGACAGTAGCTATTCGGTTATCTCATCTGAAATGCAATGGGAAGAGGCCAGAAAAAATTGTCAAGACAAATCTGCAGAACTTGCCAGCATTTCAGATGCCTACATCCATTCATTCCTTTGGATCCAGATGTTGAAATATGGAAAACCCGTATGGATCGGTCTTAACAGCAACATGGTAAGCGCTGGACAGATGAGAGGTGCAGGTGCTTGGTGAGCTCTTCTCTTTACAGACCTGCTGGATGCCCAATTTCTAACAGTGCTGAAACAACTGTACTCTGAATGGCTTTACTATGTATGTGCATAGATTTCTAGTGGTCATGTCAGAGTTACTAAAAGGCTTTCATGCACCAAATGGAGTCAAGAGTCACAGAAGAAGTTACGCAGGAAGCAATAGATGAAAGTAGAACGCTCTAGAAATGGTAAAAGAAATAAAGGTGCAGACTGAGAGTCACAAGCCAGGATGTGCAGCTATCATGAAGCAACCATTAGCCGTTCAGAAAGTCTAACTCCCTGCTATATAAAGGACTACTTATAACTATTATTATATTAATAAAAGTTTTTATGAGTATTAGAGAGACATTTTAAGATTATTTTGATTGTTTAATGCCAAGTAATCTTTACTCACCAAATAGCTCCCAGTTTTAATTTAAATAAAGCAGAGCAGAGGGGACGAATTTTCTGTAATTGCTTCTCTTGATACGGGATTTACTAAATGACCTAAGATGGACTCATCTGAGTTTCTTGCCATGTTGTAGAAGTTTGTGTTACTTCACAAAAACCCTCCCAAAAGCAATGCACTGTTGAACACTGTTCATACGTAGTTCTTCTGTAACTCAGAGCACTCAGTGACACTGCTTAGAACAGTGAATGCTGTTTAAAAAAACAGAGCAGCACAGGGCTTTTTTTTTTTTTTTTAAATCTCAAGTAGACATAGGACACTATATTTATGTACCAGAGCTTTTTATGTAAAAAAACTCTGTTACCAGAACTTCTTTGTTTTCAGACTGGCAGCTATTACAAATGGACCGATAACTGGAAAACCAGGTACACGAAATGGGCAGCAGGGGAACCAAAGGAGAAAAATGCTTGTGTCTACCTAGATCTTGATGGTACTTGGAAAACAGCATCCTGCAATGAAAGCTACTTTTCAGTTTGTAAGACATCAGACGGTAAGTAAATGCATGTAATAATTTTAAAGACACATTCCTAACTCCATTAGTCTGCCTAATCCTAGAGATTTTGCTCGGGCTTGGGCTAAAACCCTCAGAGGAGTATGGTTCAGGATGCCGTCTACCTCCCTGCAGAATCTGAAGGTTTGCTATTGCATGATATATGAATTCAAGCACATAAAAGCCTCTTGTGCAAACAGATACGGCTGCACTGCTTTCATGGTAGTCGTAACTGTTTGCATAAGATGAAGCTCTATCTTCAAAGTATTTTGCTCTTTCTGAGGTGTGAGCATAAATCACACTTGAGATTGTGTGTGATATAAGTAAGTGCTGGGAACATGCACTGACTGCGCGGACTGCAGCAACTGGATAAGTTCACACACAGGTGTCACTGAGCCAAAATACAGGCAAGAGTTTCACTCCCATTCGCTATTGCTAGAGCTAAAGCAGTTCTGATGTAGGTGTAAGAGCCTTGGGAATGTGAACGATACTTTAGCTCTTTGTAGAGGTATGGGGAGGCATGTTTGCTTGTAGATTTTGTAGAATTGTTTCGTTTTCCCTCCTTGAGGTTTTAAGGCTACATAATATAGTCTGTTCCTGATGTGAGATTCAAGATAGATTTTGCCACTTGAAGGTGGCTTCCAGTTAAACTTTCCAGCCATACATTTGGTCTGCATATGCAGTGCAAGAACCGCAGACCGATGGAAGTGAACTGGAGTTGCACACACGATCAGAAATGGAGACTAATTTGGCAGCGGCATGCTCCACTGATGGCTCCTTTGTATAAAGTGACAACATACAAAGACCAGGCAGCCTAACAACATGGGACTGTGGGATCAATGATCCATTAGCCTACGACAGCTTTCTGTGTTGTGAGAATGCAAATTTGAGATCTATATCATCCCTCAGCGTTTGCTTTCCTCACAGTACTGCCAAAGCAGGCAGTTAGATGCTGCAGGATGTGATGTTTCCTTGTCCTAAGAAATGTGATTGGAGAAATAAGGTGTTTCACACTCTTGACTGCTTGGCTCTCCCTGCTGTCTGAGCTGAGGGCCTGTAGGAATAGTCAGGAGTAGAAGTCCAGATAGTTAAAGCCGGGTAAGAGAAATCCCGCACTATTTACACACATATCCTACCTAACAGGTTACTCATAATACAATACCAATTTCATATCATATGGTTACTTTAGCTATAGCTCCTACTGACCCTGCTCAGCTGCCCGGAGACTGCCCCGAAGCACCTGAACTCCGAGCTTGGATCCCTTACCGCGGCCACTGCTACTACCTCGAAGCATCAGCTGGGACAAGCTGGGCACTGGCCTCCCTCGAGTGTGCTCGGTTAGGTGAGAGCCTTCATTACCAACTGAGGAGTTTTGTATGAAAGTTTATACAAAACTCACATAAAAATATAAAAACATTGATTAAAAAAAAATTAGAAATACTTTGTTTACCTACCAAGCTATTCTAAATCTGGCATGATGAAAATAAACTGACACAAGCGACTTTGTGCAGCCTTCTGTCCTCCCAGGGGCTGCAGCCTCCCCAGGCATAGAGTTCCTCATCAGCTCCTGGCTTCTGGGGCACCATCCTGGGGGCGGCGGTGGGGGGGCCATGGCCACTAAGCACCTCCAGGGCTCTGTCCTCCACAAGAAGCAATGGGGAAGCCAACAGAGTAGCATGCATAATACTTTCAAAAGTTATTGTTTGTATAGACTTAAAAGAGGAGGTCATTCCAGTAGTTGCTCATGTAGGTTATGGTTATTTGCTTGCTAATGCCTTTCAGGTGCTGCCTTGGTTTCGGTAGAAAACATGGATGAATCTGACTTTCTGATCCATACAATACAACCACTTGGAAATAAAATAGGAGGCTTCTGGATAGGACTTTACCGAAATGTAGATGGTAATGTCTTACTTTCAATATTTAATTGAAAAATGCTTTGCTAATATGAGAAAATTGAGGATAACTGTATCTTTACAAAAAAATGATGTGGTCTTCTGCTGAAAAATAGGTTACTATTACATTTTTGAAGTCATTTGCTGAGCTAAGGAGTTAAAATATCCATGAGATACATTTTACATTTTTTTTGTTCTGTATGTTGCTCTTAAGGCCAGTGGTTGTGGCTAGATAATGCTGTACTGGACTTTGTCAACTGGGAGGAGAAAGAGTCTGGTGTGGAGCATCACTGCGTCGAAATGACTGCACCATCCGGTTATTGGGACGACACTGATTGCTCTTCTGAAAAAGGATTTATCTGCAAAAAACCCAAAGGTAAGTCCTTAGTGATTCCGCCCTTACTGACGGAGCAGATCTGTTTACTAGTAACTGTTACAGCCCTCCACCACATGTCTGGAAGTAATTTCTGACAGTTTTGTTTGGCACATCCCACTTTTTTAAACATTTGTAGTTGCCTGTTTTTGCAGACTGTGAGCTCTTCACGTCACTGTCTGCATTTGCATGGGAATATGGTAACGTGCTGTATGCACCCCAGGTTGAGAACGAGACTTTCAGAAAACTTTTGAATACCTAACACACACATTGGTATGGCACTTGTGCAAACTTACCACTTTTCCAGGAACTAAGTATCGTAACAGTTATTATACCCTGCAAGGAGGAATTACTGTGAATTATCAAGCTTTCTCTTCAAGCTTGTTACACTCAAAAACTATGTTACTGCCGAACATCAAAAAATGGCTTCATTGGACCTGATTCAACAACCTTTAAGTCAGTAATGCCTCAGGGTTACTAAAAGGCCGGCTGTTTGTGTTGCAATAATAATATAAGGAGTGCTTCCCTATTAAATGAAAACTTCAAGTCATTCCAGAAGCTGTCTTACCAGCATTTCTGGAAAATTTCACGTAGTACTGTATATGCCAGACTAACGTTTCAGAGGTAAAAAACCACATGTAGTATTCCCAAGGGGAGATGCAAATGACATAATTGTCTGAAAGAAAGCGCTATCATTCCATTCGCTTAAGTTAGGTGTTAAAATCAATCTTACTTAAAAAATGGTAGGTTGCCATCTTTAGACCTTTGTACTTTCTTTTGTAGTAGCTGTGAGATCGCGTTTAATTTTCCAGCTTTTGCATTATGCATTGTCCCCAGTAAATCATGGGGAACATCTCTGTCCTATGCTGAAAACATAATTTCCAGTGTAAAAAAAATTTAAGATTCCTTTATTTGGATGAAAAGTTGAAAGGACGTGATTTCAATAGTAAGGATCGCAAGGCACAGTAGTTCTCAGAAAAATAATTGAAAATTTGGGGTTAGCTTTTAATCATTTTGCAAATGTAGTCTTTAATTAAACAAACTGAAATGTAACCAAGAAAGAGTCTTCTCCCCTGCACTGTTAATTTCCGTGCTTAAATCAGCACATGCCCATGGCAGTAAATCAGTTAATCCCCATTAAAGATTAACTAAGAACATCCAAATTATATTCCATCCCATATAGTACTAAAATAATAAGGAAGCACTAAAATCCATCCATTGAATCATAAGATGCCCTCATATGTAACTATTTCCTGCCTTAATAGGGGATACTGTTGCTTTGTAGCTATTCATTTTACATTCTGTTCTGCTTTCACTTCATTTTACGTTTTGCCTTTATAACTTCCTCTCTGGGTAGCAAGTGTGTTTTCAACCTGTAATGTAAAATAGCAAAGAGGAGAAATATTTTCATGATAATTTAGGGACTCTTGATTCAGAATAGTTTTTCTTACTTTATAAGAACATCCAGTATGTTTAATTCTTCTTCTTTTCTGAGTGTCAAACATTTTTTGCACCTCGTCAACAAAAAAAGATTTTACACAGGTCTTTTCTTTTTCCCTGTCTCTCTCTTATGCATAGGCAAATGGGAAGATTACAGCCTTGATTCAGAGGGCATTTTCTAGGGAAGACACTTAAGAATCTTAAACTTAATTGTAACAGCAGAATCCTGCTGGACATGCAGAGCTTCCTAAAATGTGCTATGTGAAATTAATCTCCAGAGTTGTACATCGTGTTCTTAGTAAATTGAAATTAATATTTCAGGAAAAACGTGAAAAGGTATTTTTGAGTGAACGTAGAAAAGAGTCAGTATTTGAACGTTGGTAGATATAAAAACAATATAAAGTTTTAAATGGATGAATATTATAGTTTGGTAATGTTTAGGAAGGTAAAACCTTAGGAATGTATTTTTTGCCTCACTTATGTTGCCTTTTATAACAGACATATATGTTATTAATGCAATGATAATACTTCAGGGGGTTTTGTTCCTGTATAATTTTAGCAAAACAGTCAAACTTATGAATTCTAATGAAGTGTCATATGATTTCTCTCTGATATTCACTGAAGTTGAGCCAAGTGGGAGTCCTCTACAGCAAAAAGGTAAAAGCTTTCATAAGAAAATTAACAAAAATCTAAATACAAGCACTTAAAATGAGTTTTCCCAAGTCACCCCCTTTTAGAGAACAAGTCCTGCTGACGGTTACTGGGATGCATGGTTGTAAATCACTCAGGGTAATCCCACGGTGCCTTTTACATGCACACGAGTCTCACGTGTTCTTGGTCGACTGGACTGCTGCAGGGCTAACCCTGAGCTGACAAGCTCAGCATTGACCCAGCTTGTGACTAACTGTGAGAACAGGCACAGAGAGCTTTAAGGAGGCTGTCAAAACCCATGTAGGTGTACACACAAATTTCTTCCATAGGTATTATTGTAAATAATGTAACATAAAAATATTGTAAAACTAATTTCCAAATAATTAGCATCCCGATCCATATCTAAAGCATGCATTTTCATTAAATTCTTACAAGCATCGATTACATGCATTGTATTTCACTGTAATCCAGATCCACTAAAACCATGTTAGCTTTAGCAACAGAGACCTGGCTACTGATCAGCAACAATTCAGGGCTCAGATTTACACTGAACAGACTCCAAGTTCAGGCAGGAGAGAACATCTCCTCCATGTTTTTCATGTTGTATGTGGAATAAAAAATTACTAAGGTTTCTCACAGTTATATGCATTCATTTCAGGAAAGGAAGAGAATGAAGAGACTCACCCACCTGTTCATGTCTCCATTTGGCCACTCGTTTTCTTGGCTATTCTCACTCTTCTTGGAGCTGGCATGTCAGTCTATTTCTACAAGAGAAAAAGACAAAACCAACTATCAACAGATTTTGGCAATGAAACACTTCTAAAATGATGTGTCGGTGACTGAAGAATTGGTGAGAATGGGTCCTGTGGCATGTACCAATTCAGAGGAGCAAGTTACTTGCTGAAATTAAAGGATGTATCTGTTAAAAGTCTCTAGTGAGGCTATCTGTAATCTAAAATTAAATCCCTTTTCTCTGCACTAGCAGACTCTTGTATCATGCGTATTTTACAAGATCAGAATTACGGATTGGTGTTACAGTTTTGTAAGAGTTAAGATGATATTCTCAAGTGCCTTAGCAAAACCACTAGTGTAAACAACTTGTCAAGAACAAATAAATGTACTGAAAAGGACTATAAAAGTCAGCTAGGGAGAATGAATGTGCAATAAAGTGTGATTACTGTTTAGAACTGTATTCCCATGACTTCGTGGACACTGCAGAGAACTCAAAAAATAAAATCTGCCCCACTCTGTTGCAACCTTGAACTTGTTTTGCCCCAAAAACTTCACTCCATCAGACCAGCACTTTTATGGTTCCTTATAGCTGTATCCTATTACACTTATAAAATGGTGCTTCATATACTTATCTAGATAACTTTGGGATAGAAAACCTTGCCATTTTCATTTTCTGCCGTGGAAAATACAGTTCACACCAGCAAAGGATATTAAGTTCAGGTGTAGGTTTTGGTCTTTTTTCGATCTGATAATATGATTGTTAACTGTAACATGTTCACTAACATGAATTAAAATATTCTCACCTTTGCATTCTTCCTTCTTTTTGTTAATGCTTTGAAATAACTAAAGTTATTAGTATAATTTTCAGCTTCAGACTTCCCTGTGAAGTGAGAAGAAAGGGGAAGGGAGATACAATAACTCTTTTGTCGAGAACAAGGAGGGCTTCTCTGCCCGCCACTTTGAATTCAGCTTGAATAAGCACCAACTTGCCATTTTTAAATGCGAGAAAAAGGAACTGAAAACTAAGGAATGTAGCAGATGATGCTGTACTAGGACTCTGCAAGAAGACTAAATTTAAGATGTTAGAAAAACAGTGGAAAGTAGTATAAAATAGCATGCAGGTGAGCTGCAAATATAATTTCGACACAAAACACTTCATGGGGAAGAGTGCTTAGCAGATAGCCCCAGCAAACAGCCTGCCTTCCCCAGGCTGCACAGGGTCTACTGAGCAAGCTGGAAAGTTAAAAGAAATAATAACAAAAAGCAATGAAGTTTCTTTCCTAGGCGCCGGACTTCTGTTTTCTTGGCGTAAATACCATCAAGAATTTAGCACACTGGTGAGAACAGGTTATTGCACAAGTGAAATGCAGCACCCAGGACACTGACCCCAGAAAGTCTGTAACCAGCATCAAGCTGGTTGGCCATGTGAAAGGGGCAGCTCTGAAGTTCTCAAGTCTTCTTTTAGCCTACCCCAGTGTCTGCACTAATCTACCCCCCATCACTCTGCAGCCGTGGGGAGCTGAATCCTTACAAGCATCCATTTACACAACAGAGGGACTAAAGCCCAGTTTGGACCGGAGGGTGGCTGGCACTTCGTGAGGCAGAGGAGGGAACTAGGCAGGAATTATGTCCTCCAGGTATTTTCCCTTGGGATCCCCTCTGTGGGAGCCATTTCATTTTGTGATTTCAGATGTATCCGAAATACGGTTTCACTCAGTAAACTCAGTTTCTGTTTCTCTCCCACCCCATAGCTGTCTGTGGCACCACTCAGCTTTACGACTTTGGGCTGCTCTTGCAAGCCTTGCTCATGCTAAGCTCTCCCTGAATGTCACCTGCAAATAGAATAGTTATTATTAAACAATTTATTCAATCCTGACTTTTACTGAAATCCAGCCATTTTTTTCCTGAAAATGTTTTTCTCTCTTAGTACTTTCTAGCAGTCAAGTTTAGCCAGTTCTTGCAATAATTTTCCCTAACACCTTATAAATAAAAGCAAAGATAGTTGCTCCTTGTATGACACCTTCTGTTCAGCGTCTATATATATGTCACTACTGACTATTTCACTTCTTGATTTTTCAATTTCGTTATCACAGCTTCTTTTAATTTCACTGATGTAAATAAACAGAAGGAACAGTAAGACTTGTCTACATGTGAATATTTGCCAGCACAGCTTTGCAGCATAGTTGTACAAGAATTGCCATGCCAATAAGCCTTCAGATGAGCACTTTGCTCACAGATGAAAAGGACCTTTTCCAATTTAGCTTATGTTTGGCTTTGTCCTTGAACACCCTCATTAGGAATTTCTGAGACAGATGAACACATCCTTTTGCTTGATAAAAGTATTCCAGGCAAAATTTTCCCTCCTGTTACAGGGAAGCCTATAGCATTGAACTGAGGAGGAATTAGGTATAGCGGGAGTGAAAGGGTTAACAAGGTCGAAGTACTAAGGGCCCAGGTTCAAGTAATGAAAAGCACTGATAATTACAATCAACTGAGTTACAGCTGAGGTGAATTAGCTCCGTGTTTTAGCCAGGCACAGTGTGTGCCCTGGCTGCAGTGGAGCATCCCCTGCCTTGCTGCTGTCTGGGGTGTGGCTGGCTCATTAAGCTTTGGAGTGGGACAGAGCAGGAGCTCTTGGTGGTGAGTTCCCAGAGACCTGAGGGTGACCAGGAAAGGTTAGTGAGAGGCTGAGCAGGGTCTGGGAAGCACACATACAGCATCAGAAAGAGGGTCTTCGATTTACCCCTTGATCGGAGTCTGTGCATCAATCCGCCGCATTGAACGTCTTCACTTCTTTCAGATCTTCGACAAGTAGTTATAAACAGTCCAGCCTCAAACTGCGATCAAAGCAAGCAGTGTAACAGGGCAGAAAAAAAAGCAATTTTAGCCCTCAAAGTGAGCAATAATTCATAATGCACTGAATACTGCAGATCCTGTGAAATTTGCTCTAGATATGTACAGCTGTGACATTATAGCGATGTACTGAACCACTGCGGTTTTGTCACCCTTTATTTCTGAGCTGCAAGGGTTAAAGCAGAGATTGAGTTTTTAATAATGATATTTCACTACAGGGTCTTGTCACCAATTCTCAAGTTGCTTTTTTAGTGGTCTATCCTGTGTAGCACGCCAACAGCTGACCCATATATAATACTAGCAAAGTCCCAGAAAAAGACAAATGTCACCACCTCTAGTTACAAGGATGGAGACTTCAGTTTTGGCAGTGACTCGCTCTTCAAAGAGAGCAGTGTTCGCTATGTGCACTCTAGTTATTTCAAAATACCATGTGACAGGATATTTCCTTATTTAAAGTACAGAGCTTTATCCATCAACCCTTTGACACAGAGAAGGACCCGTTACTATGCTCACTCAGAAGGATTTTATACACTGCCAATCTTATAGTCCAGCTTTTGGTATAGGAATGAAAAGCAAGTTACATTTGCTATGAGTTTCTCCAGGTTCCTTGTTTTTCTTTCCCTTGTGCATGGTTCATTACAGTCACTGGGTAAGTTTCCTATTGGTTTTGTGTTAAACTAGATATGAAAGTGCTTTTCCTTGGGCAGCTTTACAGTTTTAATGCATAGACTGATTATTTCGTATTTGTTATCAGATTTGATACATGATCTAAAGAGTATGTTGGGTATTATCCTGGCAGTTCTTGATTCACAGAATAAAAGAGGGGAGATGTAGGGATGTTGGGGGGGAATGGAGGTAATAAGAGCAGGATCTTTAAACTGGAATTTCTTTCTGTGGAAATATTAAACCAGATGGCACTATACGGGAGGGCGATGAGAGATGAAGAAGCATGGAGCTCTTTCCATTTACCCTCCCGATCACGCCCATGGTGCAGTGAGCAGTCAAGGGGTTTTAGAGCCATGTTTTCATGATAGTTGTGCAAGTTTCTCTTTCTGCTCCAAGACATGAGGTATAAGAAGGAAGAACTGGCTCCTCCCCTCCAGCCTAATGAAATTAGAAGAATAGTTCTAGTCTGAAGATGTATATCACTCATTGGGTATAGCTAGAGAGAGAAACGATAAAGCAGTCATGTATGTAGAACTGAACAGATGAATGTGTTTGCATGAATGTGAGATTCGGAGCATATATCAGAAATTTCAGGATAAACGAATGCTCCTGTAATACCGTGATAGTTTAAAAGAGGAAGCATTGCTAACCTTAAAGAATCTGAATTGAGGGTGACTCTGCAAGACCTCTCCAAGTGCAGAAATGTGCAACTGAAACCTAAAATTTTGACTGTGTAAATGTGCTCATGACAACCTGATCTTCTCTCTGGTCAGCTATCCTTTTCCTTTAAACAATTAATGAAAAGATGGAGTGATAAAGTGAACCTATTGAGCCGTACAGAATACAACAATGCAGTGAACTCATCGTTGTCTGAGATCTACTTGTGGTTTTTCTGTCTTCAGGAACCACAATTTATCAGCAACTTAGCATCACAGAATTTGACTTTCCTACAAGGTATATATATCAAACTCCAAACACAGTATTTAAAACCCAAATTTTACTAAAACGACATTTTATTTAAAATCTCTAGCTACACAAGGGGGAAAAATGATAAAAAATAATTTAAAAAAAGATGGTGTGACCTCTCAATTGAGATAGATAGATATACTGATAGATAGATCAATTACTAGGAAGTCAGATTTATGATTTTATTATTATTTTCATATGTCCTCTTAACCCTTTCTTCCCCCTAGATACCTTTACATTACGAGGAAACGCTAATGGACAGCCATGTGTGTTCCCGTTCAAATATGAAGGCAAACAGTACAATGAGTGCACAGATGCTGGTAGGTCAGATGGCTGGCTCTGGTGTGCGACAACTGCAGACTTTGATGCCGATAAACTGTATGGATTTTGCCCACTAATAAGTAAGTCCTGCGTTTTATTTATTAACTTGTCATGCAAGGTTGTTGAGAAAACCATCTATTGAGCTACCAGGTTCTTTACCAGCTACCAGCTGCACACCCTCGTGACAAACCTTGTCAGAGTAGCCCAAATGAAAATCATCTGACTGGGCATTAGCCCCAGTAGCCAAGTGCTGCCTCTCTAGGCAGTGGAGAGGAAGAGGTGCCTCCAGAGTGTGGTTCAGCCCAGCCAGGTTCTGACTCGCCTGCTGGAGGTGACTGTTTCTCTTTGTGGACCAGGGAGGTGAGGAGGCTCTTTGAGATCTCATTTTATGTGACTTAAGTGCATGGCATGACCAGCATGAATTTAGACTGATATCTTCCCTTCGAAAAATTCCCACTGCTCTTTAATCCTCAGGCATGCCCTGTAGGACAATTCTCACTTAAACTGCTATATGCTGTTTTTTCCCCTTAACATCCATTTCCTGTCTTGTTCTTGTCTCCTATTGCCAGCCTACACAAAAATGCTGCTGCTAAAATTGTCCTCCTCTGCCATCTTTGTACTGTCTTCTGCAGCAGACTTATGTCTGGATCCCTCCACCTCAGGACACAAACTGTTTCACTTTTCTCACCAACTGCCTTCCCAATAACACAACAGTTTCACAAGGTTTTGTGAACTGTTCTGCAACCAAAGACTGCAGCCGATCTGTACATTGGTGCTACACAGACTGGTTTTATACCTCCTCGGGCTGCCAAGGGCCAGGTTCTGCCGTTTTTTAAAAAGCTGCTTCTCTTGAAGAGGAGCTAAGGAGTTCCTGCCCCACGGGAACGAAGAGCCTCCAGGGCCATAGTTCACCTACACGCTTAGTCAGTCTCCTCTGACTTCACCCTGGAATCTCTTTATTCAATCAACAGATATGTCTGGTTTACCTAGTACTACATTTTGTGTAAAAGAAAATTTAAAAGCAAATATTGGAAACCCATTCACTCCCTTCTAAAAACTTAGAAATTTAAAATAATTATTTTAATTAAAAAAAAATACACTTTGCTTTTGTTAATTGATGCCTAATCCGATTTCAATTTTTCTGATGCTTTAAAATTGATGATAGCATACAGTTAATGATGTGCATTTGTAGAGATTTTGCATCATTACATACTTCATTTGTTTTTAGTTGGTGCACTGTCAATCCTGTAACAGCAGCGCTCTATGTCACATCTTCTTCCAGATGACACAGAAAGATTTTGGACACAAGATGTTTCAACTGGCATTCGCTATCAGATAAACTCAGAATCAGACCTAACATGGCATCAAGCAAGGAAAAGCTGTCAGCAGCAAAATGCAGAACTATTAAGCATCACAGAGATTCATGAGCAAGCATACATAGGAGGTAAAATGATAGAGAACAAGACCTTAAAACATGCTACCCCAGAGCTTTAGACGATAAAGTTGGCTGCCTTGTCTTCTGCCTCAGCGAAGAAGACAGGGTGTCAGGGGTGGTCCAGCAGCCGCCAAAAGGGAGATGGTCTGAACTGCCCTTCCACTAGCTAGTGGGTTTTTATGAAGGGTTGGTGCCAAATCTCTATAGGGGGGAAATGGCCCCATCCCACCTTTGTGCTCCAGGTGGGAGCTACGGCATCGTCTGCAGCCTGTCCCGGGGGAGGGTTTTCTCTGCTTGTCTTTGTGCCAGTGCACTCATTCCTGAGCAGGACTACGGTCTGGTCCTCAAATTTACCTTTTTCCTCTGTGTTTCAAGGATTATTAATGTTTCAGGGAGAACATATGATGATGGCTAGATTGGTCCTAATAGGGGTACATTTGCATACATAAACTCCAAATAACTCCAGTGGATTCCAGATACAAGTATCATGGTATCAGTTTGGTTATAAATGCTGCGAAGGAGGCTTTGAAACCACTCGCATAGAAAAAAATCTGGAAGCAACTGATTGGCACACTGTCTTTGTCTTTTTGATGTGTTTACTCCATGAAATCTGTTACAGAAACATTTTAGCACAATCCCCTAATGAAAAGAAGGTATTTTTTACATCTTTTATGTTGTAATGAAACAAAATGAGAGAAGTAAACTCTTAAGTACTGAAATGAGATGTTCATTTGCCCTTTTAACTACTGAGATCTCTGCTAAATCAATATTTATTCACTTACATATTTTACATTTTCAATCTGTGCACCTCAGTAATGCGGAAAGTACTAGTTTTGGCCTGGTTTAAACTAAGAAATACAAATTTCTTACTTTTGACTTTATTTCTTTTAGATGAACTTGCTAAGAATGAGAACAGGGAGATAAAACAGGCTTTTTTTTCTAATTTAGATCTAACTAAAAAATTCAGTTTTGCATTCTGGATTGGATTGAACACTTTGAATTTCAACAGTGGATGGCAATGGGCTGGGGGCAGCCCTTTCAGATATTTAAACTGGGCTCCAGGTAAGAACTGTATTTTTTAATCTTTGAATGGATTCTGATAAGACACCAACTAATAAAAACTGCCCTAGCTACTTTTATTTCAGGAAAGCCCATTCTGATTTACAATAGCTGAAAATCTAGATCTTTATTTTAAGAATTACACTTCCAAATTACAAAGTTCACTGTGAATATCAGCTATAGCAAGTTCTTTTATTTTCTTATATAAGCAAAGAGCTTGTTTATGAAAGCAGAGTATCATTTGGAGTGATATATAACCCTACAGACCAGAGATCAGAATTTTTCCATAACATGTTGCCCAAGAGTATAAATATAAATCAAATCTTCCACAAGTAGCAAAATATTTAGAAAATAATGGCACTACGTTGTCTGGAGAAATTCTAAATATTATTGAGAGGCTTACAGAGCCATCTCATAATTCCTTAGCAGTTTATGCAAAATTGCACTGGGCCATCTCAGGGAAGGGAGGCAGGGCTGGGTTTGTGGTGGTCCTCACACGCGGGGAGTTCTTCTGTTTGCTTGTTGGTTTTTTGGTCCCGTGTTTTCTCTGCGCCATAAGTATTTCAAGCCATCTCCTGTTTTGGAAAAGTTACAAGGTGGTAAAGGAATAATTAAACTCTAAGTTTTCAAAAATTCTGCATGAGGCAATTTCTTTTGCTGCCTGCAGAGGTTTTTACACACTGCAACAGAGAAGAGAAAAGCTGTTTTATAGGAAAGTAGAATTGTGAAATTCTTGAGGTATACTGGTGGGATGGTATAATTTAAAACTGAATATTTTTAAAGTTTGGAAGCTTTTGACACAGCATAACTGTCTAGCTTCAGCTGTTCTGTCTGTGAGAACTAGGATATCAGGAAAAGAACCAGAAATTTGCCAGTACTATCCTGACACAAAGCCAATGGAGGGTCATTACATCGCTCTCAAAGCACAGGCTAAAAGCAGCATCCTATAAACCACAACCCCAGTTATCCTATGGGAGAGGGCTTCTTCATGTTAAGCATCGAAGAAATCAGAATAAGTTGATGTTTCTACTGATAATATGGTGGTTTTGTTAATCTTTTTATTTATTTTTGTTGTGGGATTCTGTTTTCTCTCGTACTCAAAGGAAGTCCTTTCCTGCTCCCTGGGAAAATCTGTGGAGTGATGAATCCCAGAAAGAATGCTAAATGGGAAAACCAAGCATGTAACCAGAGACTCGGCTACATTTGTAAAAAGAGAAACTTCCGTTCAAAGTCTGACATTATACCCAAAGGTAGGTTAGTGAAATAAAAAGATTTTTCTTTGACTTCTAGAAAGAGCAATCTGTAAAGATCTGCAAATGATAAAAGGTATGCAACACTATTTTTCAACCAAGATGTTAGAAACCTCTGAAAAACACAGCTATACATGCACACGCAGACTTTTAGATATTGCTTTTCTCCTCCCATTGTGTATTAACCATTCTTAGGAGGATATTATTATTTTGTTCCATCACTCTATCATTCATTCTCGCAAGACAGATAAAAGCTGCTCTGTCATGGTAACCGGTGCCAGCAATCAAATTTGCATAAATACAGTAGAAATTTTATGCTTCTCATTTTCTTCTCATTTGCTTCAAATGAGCAATTGCAGTTACGCTAATATTAATGCAAAAAAATCCTCCTCTGATGACAACAGTATGCAACGCATTGGGTTCATACGAGCAGAGCAGGAGGAGCAGCAGTATTCATCCGTATTCATCAGTATTCAGCATTCACACAGGCTGCCTTTCATCCCTGGGGCAGCCCAGCCTGAGGTGGGCTCATGGCACAACGTGGCTGTGACCATGCCACACGCAGGAGGGATCTGCTGGAGGCTGTCGTCTGGGAATGTTATAAAAGCTACTTTTAAAGAAGCAGTTATATTAAAGAAAGTAGAGAAATAATTTCAGTGAATCTTTATTCCCCTATTAACCTTAAAAAGAAATACAGGACTCCATTTTTAAAGCAAACTTAAGGTAAGCTTTTAAAGATATTTAGAAATCTAAGTAATAAAAAAGTCACTGAGTTAATATGAAAACTACCAACTCTGCACTAATTTACACTGTTTACTGACCTGCAGTTCCCAAAGAGTTACTTCACACTCTTCCGTATCTGAAAATTATGTGTCTTTGCAAGAAGACATTGAACAGGAGACAGAGCCTAACGTCAGCCACCGCGTGCAGCACGGGAGACCATGACACACTGACCGAACTGCTCTGGGGGCAAAGGGGAGAGGCTGACGTCTGCTTTGGCCTCTCTTGCCTCCCAGAGCATTATTTCAAATTGCATTTCTGACACAACGTGGGCATTTTTCAATGATTCTCTGCTAAGGGGACATCATTCTATTTGCATATTTAGCATACTGTGCCTTAATATTTGTTTTTCATTTGAATGTATTTGCATCTCTAACTACAGCTTTATGTTTATTCATATAGTCCCAATTTTGTAAAAAGTGCTTGGGAGACCTCATTCTAGTGTCCTTTATTTTCCTCTTTTACAAAATTGCTCTGAAAAATTGTGCTTTGATTTTAGAGGAATTGAGACCTATTAAGTGCCCAGACGGCTGGTGGCCATACGCAGGCCACTGCTACAGCATTCAACGGGAACCCAAAATATGGAAAGATGCTCTGACTTCATGTAAGGGGCAAGACGGAGATTTGGCAAGTGTCCACAACATTGCTGAATACAGCTTTCTAGTGTCACAGCTTGGTTACAGTGAGTATATATGTAGGCCTGTATTGTGTTTGCCCCATCTGTAACATAAAAGCCGGGCTTCATATTAAATATTAATGCTTTCTCTGAAATGTCACAAGTGGAAGGCTGAATCTAACTTATGGTGCTCTTTTATGCTGTTGCTGTTGCATAAACATAGAAGTATATTTATATTTATCAAGAAATATCTATATTGTAAAACATTATAAAGCAGGAAAAGAAAAAAAATGGTATTCCTAACAGAGGCACATAAAGATCTCTAAAAATTGCACTTTTGGCACCTTTATTCTCTGTTCAATATCTTCAGAACTGAGCTCCCAACCTAGAAGAAATGTAATTTCTTCCTGCACTTAAAACCTCTTGCTGAGGTTAACGTCTTGCTATATCTCCTTCTAAGAAAACACTATCTTTTAACTTCTGATTTTCCCTGGATCTGTAGCAACCAGTCCTGACACTTGCTGCACGTGCTGGACTTGGTGAACACCCCTGACAGGCCATTACAAGCCCTCCAATGCTTCCCCATTAAGGAGATGTGTTGGCAGATGGCTTCATGGCGTGGGCTCAGTACGATTTCCTGACAGGTGGGACACTCACAGCCACTGGCTGTCCTACCCTCCATGCCGGGGGCCATTTTGCTGTTCTAAGATACTCAGAAAGTTTGCAAAAATCTTATGTCAGCCATAAAGAGCCCTGTGTTTATTAAACTCAGGATTTCTGGATAGGATCTGAGGCCTTTTCAGCACAGACCAAGACCATCTCTTACTGCATATCTGAGAGGAAACCAGCATTTTTGTTAAAGCAGGAAGACCACGTCTCACGTACCACATTCCAAATGTATCAGTCCCTGTTTGTTCACTGTATTGCATAGCAGACCATAAGCAAACTTATTTCTTTTCATGCTTCAGAGCCAACAGAAGAGCTATGGCTGGGTCTGAACGACCTGAAGGCTCACTTCTATTTCGAGTGGAGTGACGGGACTCCTGTGACGTTCACCAAATGGCAGCGCAGGCATCCTACCTACACAAGTGGTCTGGAGGACTGCGTTGTTATGAAGGGGCAGGTATAACCATGCAGTCATTTTATAGCAATGCAAACTAATAACTACATCAGTCTGAAATCACTTGCCTTTATATAGTTATTCAGGAGTCATTCTATATCTTAGCTTAAAATAGTTTTCCCCATAAATTTGGCATCAACCAGAAGAGAAGTTCAGAGGACAGGAGAGATCAGAAATAGAGAGGAAGCATTCTTCTAGTGCTACCTTTTGAGATTTCTTATCTGGTGAAAAGTCTAATCCAGAACTTTTACATTAGATTCATTTTCTTGGCTGCAGCAATGAAAAAAGTTATAGCTCTGGGAGAGGAATGCGGATCAACTAGTAAATACGTTGTGTGGTTACCATAGATGCTATTTGCATATCTCATTTTCCAATCCGATAGACCATTATGTCCCTCAACGCCACTTCATTGAGACATGGCATTGAGGCACGGAGACCTGGCACTAGGGCAAGCTTCTTCAGCTGTGATATAAAGAGAGCACTAACACCTACCTGCCAAATACCTAACATAAAATCCTATAGTATTTCTTCTGACTGCTTGACTCACAAACTTTATTTTCTTGCAAGACATGGTTGTTTGACACGTACATGCATGTGCATTGCACACACATACACACACAAAAAATGTCATGAATTTTAAAAGAAACAAATTCAAAATGCTGTTATGAAAGAAATGGTGTTATTGAAAGAACTGTTATATCACAGAATAGTATTGATGTTTGCAGTATTAGCCATCAATGGAATTGATCCTAAACCAGATTTTATGTGGGAAAAAAGCTCCTATTTAAATTTTATTTTTTACATAAATCCTTTTTTAAAAGAAATCAGAAGTTTTCAGAGTCTTCTCCTTGATGGATAAAATAGTTAGGTTTACTGCAAGACACTCAGGTGTGCATTATTTCAGTTTCACTGATCTTTTTTCCAGAAGTGTAGTGAAAATATCCTGCTCTAAATGCAGCTCCATTAGCCCCAAATGAAATGTATCTTTACAAACCCTCCCATTAAATAGATAGTTATGACAGCAAGTAATGCTGAGACTTCAAGATGTTATTTATTTCCTTCTTTCATCTCAAAACAGCATCAAATGGACCTTAAACCAATGCTGACAGATCTGTCTTTTTTTTTTTTTTTAATAAATCTCCAGCAATGATCCTACAGCCTTCCTAGGTAACATATTTCAGTGGGCCTTGTAGTGAAGAAAGAGGAAAACACTAGTTTTCTTACGTTTATGAATGCCCCTTTTTTTACATTCGTTTCTTCTCCCTGCTATTCTAGGATGGATACTGGGCAACCGATGTTTGTGATAAGCAACTTGGTTACATCTGTAAAAAGAAGCCTTCATCACAATCCTCTGAAAAAGAGACGATCGAGGACCCAGGCTGCCAGAAAGTAAATGCTCTCTCATAAATTAATTATGTTGGGAAAAATGAACGGGAATTCGTTTACTGGTTCTTGCTTCTTTTAGAGTCTTTGTGTTTGTATCTTCTAGAAAATCTATCCTTGAGGAAACCTAGTCTTTTCCTACTAGCAATTTACTAACGTATGTGCATTTTTCACTTTTGCTCTGAAAATACTCAAGAAAGTCATGTTTCATTTACAAGTACATGAATACTGCCTTTCCCTCCGCTCCCAGATGAGCCACCCTGTGATAAAATTACATCTATCTTTTAAATCATAATTTCACCACTATTCTCTCTGTTTATGCTCTTAGCCTAACAATACATGTAAAATTACCAAAAGCCACTTTGTCTCTTCTCTCAGATCTGCTGTCTGTTTAAAGTCTTTATAAAGTCCTTACTATATAAGAACAATAAAAGAAAGAAAACAATTTCAAACCAGAAAAGGATCAGCTTTTCTGTACCGTGTTCCTACTGATGGACTACTTGGTTGGCTTTTGAGTGACATCAGCAGGTTATTTTTTTCCAAACAAGTAATTTTTCCAGAACTGACCTTCTCAGAAAATCAGTATATCTATATTGGTCAGCATAGATCTCTCTAAGAGCAGGGAGGAGCAGGGGTGTTTACTGATATTCCTCCTTTCTGCCTTCCCCACCATCAAGCGCTGACTGGATTCCTCTTGGCTGAGCAAGTCTCCTCACCCATTGCACTTAGGAATGGCAGGGGCAGCTGCGGGGAGCTGTGCTTGTATGTGAATTCATTTCCATACTGCAATATTTTTGTACTTCATTATGTCAGATCCCGCAGGTCTGGAAGGCTGGAGCTGCAGCTCCCCCCGAATGAATCGCAGCTCGTTATGGTGCAGTTTGCATAATCCCAGCCTTACAGAGCCCTGCAAAGCAATAGCAAATAGCACAGTCACAATTGTCTTTGAAAAGTCACATACACATAAAAGAGATGAAAACTAAGATCTAAATGTCATCCTTTAAACAAAAAAGGCCTTCTGTAGGAGCAAACAGCAACAAAAAAAAGCCAGCTTTTGGTTTTTTACAGATTGGTCCAGTCTCATCTTGTTTTTAAGCTTAGCTGCAACAAATTTAACATCAAATATTTATACACAAAAGAGCAGAGCTAATTTCTATGTTGAAGTCTCTTTCAATTTCACATTAAGAACCTTATGTTTGTCACAGGGTTGGAAAAGATATGGTTTTCACTGTTACTTGGTGGGCTCTGCATTTTTGACATTCTCAGAAGCAAATAAGACATGTGAACAGAGCAAAGCTTATCTAGCTACAGTGGAAAGCAGGTAGGAAAATATCTGTTTTTATACTTCAAAATCAGTGCTTCTGATGGAGAAACTTGCACAGCTTGCCCATTTGTTGAACTCTTCAAAGTGTTTTATCAGCTCTTTTCAAAAATTTTGTAGTAGTAAGCAAAATAAAATTATCTATGTAGGAAAAAAAAGACTCAATGTTTTAGGGATTTCTACTTAATCTATTATAACGGCTTTCAAATGTTGGGGTTTCTTGCATTAAACAGTTTTCTCTTATCTTTCAATTCCTAATTAAAGCAACTTCTGTGTTATTTTGGAGTTTTTTTTCTGTTGGAAAGTAGTTACTACAATTTTCATCTATTTACTGATGGGTGTTATCTCATTATGATAGGAAAGCTTTAACAAAAATATTTTAGTTTTCCTAAACTACCTTCTAAGCCAAATTCTGAAAAAATGTAGGAAATCATCCCAGGACCTGCCCCACCACAGCCAGAATGTATCATCTCCAGTCTACCCATATCTGTCAGGCATTGCAGGCTTCATAGCCTCTGAGGAACATGACTGCCTTCAGAGGTGATGGCTAGCAAAGCTGACAGTTTGGTCCTGACTTAGTGGTCTGTTTGAGGCACCTCAAAGATTTGGAAAGACAAGGAAAACAGTAGAATACAACCAGAAGCCCATGTGAGCAGTGATTTGAGACATTTCACAGAACTGGGTGGAAAGGAGAGAGGATGCCTTCTGCTGAAAGGGGAAAGTTGTCCCTCACCAAATTCTTTTGACCACACTTAAAAGCCTGCTGAGGTTTTGCCTGAACTTCATTGAGGAGCTGTTGCCTTGGGGTCGTGCTCTCATGATAGTGATACCTCTATTTGTACCACTTAGATTAATATTGCAAGGTAATAGGTTGTGAATGAACACTATTTTCCACTTCAGAAATGAGCAAGCCTTTCTAATTAGTTTGACGGGGCTGAGGTCTGAAAAATATTTCTGGATCGGTCTCTCTGACACAGAAGAACGAGGGAGTTTCAGGTGGACCAGTGGTGAAACTCCTCTCTTCACACACTGGAACACAGCAATGCCAGGTAAGCTCTGCATGGGCGCAGCCCTTGTGATAGGAATGCAGCTGCAATTCATCTGGGTTTCTGCTTTCCATCCCCTGGTGTTAGCAATTAGAGCAGGCAATTTCTTTTGTCCTCGTAGCTGTAGGTTGCCAACACCATCAGACCCTGTGTTTGACGCCAGTGCAACAAGCACCATCACAGCGGAGCGTCAGGTGTTGTGTAAGTCAGGCTCCTGCGAAGCTGTACAGAAACAGATTTGTAACGGGTTAGACTGAAGGCGATACTGTGCAGGAGTTAACAAGGTCCATGGTCTCATTTTTTTCAACTTTTTAATACCAGTTAACACCAACTCATCAGATTGAGAAAAATTATTACGGACAGTGTTTTGACCCACAAGGTGCATATGCGAGAAATGAGCAGCAAACGTCCAGCCGTTTTGCATTTCAGCAGAACAGATTAGCATCTATGTGGGAACTCTTGCCTTCACACTAGCTAGCTATGCCTTAAAACAAACTTGTTGTACTTGATATCAGCCTTCCTGAAATTGAATTACCTGGATATTGAGAACCCCAAAGTAGCTGTCAGGCCATTGCTTATGTAAATAAAATCAAGTGCCATTTGCCCTGTGATTTCCCTGGGGTGGCAAGATAAGGAAGATTTGTATTCTAAAGCTGCCAATCTCTGGTTTTGGCAAAGGTGTGTCTGTGAGACTCATTGGCCCATATCTGGGCTCTGGCAGGAGGTAGTAAATAATTTTACATCCAGGATGGTTTTTAATCTGCATAATCTGCATCTTCCTTTTCATAACTTTCTATGAATAAAAACAACGGTCTCATTTCTTAGAGATTAATTAAGACTTTGGTTTTATTCATTTCTCTTCCATATCACAAAGGAAAAGAGCAAGGCTGTGTTGCCATGGGAACTGGAATTGCAGCTGGATTATGGGATGTTGTTAGCTGTGAGAAGACAGCAAATTATCTTTGCAAACAGCGGGCAGTGGGAGTGCTGCCTCCTGCTCCTCCGGTTCAGGTCCCCGCAGCCGCCTGTGCTGAAGGCTGGGACGAAGCCTCCCACGCCGACTCGTGCTTCAAAGTAAGTGTGTGTCTATCTTCACTGCGAGCCTGAGCGTGGAGCAGCCCAGGGGTTGGTGCCCTGGTCACCGTGGTACTCAGGGACCCAGGTGCTGGGTCATTTTTTGGGAATGATCTTCTCCATGTATTCAAGGGCAAAAAGCCATGAGAAAATCCATCAAATATAATGAAAGTCAACAATGGAAAACCTGAAACAATGAAAACAGAGTGCTAGAAATATGCTTTCTTTTATTTAAATGCCAGGTGGGAACCTCACCTAATCTATTTGCTTCCAGGAATTTGGGACTTCGGAGAAACATAGTATTGCATCTCAAGAGCTGGCAGTGTCACTTGCATAAGTCAATGTTTCTAAGAGAAAACGTATGGAAACTTAGCCCTCTGCTAACCTTTTCTCATACAGCACGTGATACTTTTAGTCATACTTTTAGATCCAGGTTTAGTTTGACATTGGTGACTCTTCAGCAAGTAAAGGCTTTGGGCATTCTCTTGATTTAGCTAAAAATGCCTTAAAAACCCTCCTTTTTGAAAAGGAAAAACATAAACAAAAGGCAAAATAGATCAAGTAAAAGTAAGTATGCAACATTACTCTTCCAGGTCTTTACGTAAGTATCCTCTCACTTTCTTCCTTAAGTCTCTCTGCCTGTTGGGAGGCCAGAGATTATTTTAGCCTTGTATTTATAAGGGTCTCTACTTCTATGTCACACCTAATTATTGTTACTAACGTTATTGGTTCTGTCAGTTACCAAACTGTTGATTATCCTTTCCCCAAAACGTCAAGCATCCTGTTCCTTACTTCAAGAATGTACGTACTTCATAGTACAAAGTGGACCTATTTGTATGCTTGCACCACCATAAAAAATCTCTTCCTCAGCCAGGGTCAGCACCTTGCCAAACGGCTTTCTCCGTCCATACTATCTTTTCTATTCCAACCTATTGATTTTCCCTCCACCTTCATTTCACAAAAATCTCCTGCTTTCTACTGCGAAACACTACAACTGAGCTATTTCTTTGAGCCTTTCTTTCTTTGAGCCTTTCACTAGTCAAAGTTCCAATTAAGTTATAAATTATTTTTTTCTTCTCTCTACATTGTGATACCTTTTGTTCTCCTCAGACGCCTATGCTATTCTTGCCTTATTTTAAAATAGAGGATGCTAAGAAAAAAAATACTTACGCTTTACATTACTAATGTTTAATATTATAGGTCTTGACAGATGTTATGTTGTCTCACTCAAGAATAAAGGGGTGTTAAAGTGATACTGATTTTAAATACATAGACAATTATATACTGTTATATGCCAAACTTTGCACATTTAGTAATTTATTTTTACTTTTTTTCTCAATAGTTTTTTGTGAGAGAGGGAAACCAAAAGAAGTCTTGGTTTGAGGCTGAAGAATTCTGTAGAGAAATAGGAGGACATCTGGTCACAATCAATACAAGAGACGATCAAATTTTATTATGGCAATTAGCATCGTGAGTACTTGCACAACGATTCTTTTTCATGTTCATGCTATGTTACATAAAAATTCCTTCAAAATATATCTGAAGCTAGGCAAGTGAGTGAATAAACACAATAAATTTTTAAATTAAAATGGTAAATTTTCATCTGGAAATATCATCCTGAAACATTGTTTTTTCAAAAGAAAAAGAATTTTGAATATTTCAATATTTTTGAAATTGTCATCACAGGTTTTTATCAAGGCTGTTCTCCAGATCTGATCAACTTTGTACATATTAGACCCTCTCCCAAAAGGGAGACAATAAAATGTTCAGCTCTAACTGTGTCTTTTTTTAACTGGCTGCAATTCATATTTTAATCAACGCATTCAAAAAACCCTTGAGTTAATGTGTAATGTAAACCAAAATGCAAGGACTTAATGTGGAAATTTTCTGACTATAAACTGAAGACTCCTGAAATCAAACAGGAATTAATTTTAATTAATTTTTGCTAGCATTGTAGATGCCATGTCTTGCCTGCAATGTAGATATTATGCCATTATTTCCCCCCCAGATTAGACCACTACATTCTGATTGTATTCCATCATGTCAAGACATCTTAATGGCACGTACTATATAGCTATTTAACCAAAACTGTTTCACATAGTGGTGAATCTAGGTTTAATTTCTCAAATAGATTTAAAGCTGTCATACAGAAAAGTCTTCATGATCTCACCCTTCTTAATTTTATTATTTTTCAGTATTGTGAGAAGCTGAACGTGGTTTTACTTGTCTGTTAAGTCTCTTTGCTTTAGACTATGAAATCTTTGCAGAAGGAAATCTTTGTGTTATATAGTGAATAAAGTAGGACTCTATTTTATCTGGTCCATAGGTACAATGATAAATAGTGTGAACTATTTAAACTACATAGGAAGTGCCAACAAGCAAATCAAAGCAGTTGAAAAACAATTTTCACTATTTTGCATTAGTTAAATTGTATTATAGCTCTCGATTAATGTTTTACTTTTGCTAAAGCCTCTGTGGGTGAACTCCTGCTACAGCCAAGAGCTGTATTGCAGCCACGAGGATGGGAGCCTGAGCTAGCTCTGTGCCACATCACTTGTCCTTTAACTTACATTCAAATATGGCAAGCCTTGTCCCAACACAGAGCACTATCAAATCCCTCGACAGAGTGCAGGCGGTGAGCCTGGCTAGGGGCCAACAGAGAAGGAGCAGCTCCCAGTTCAGATGTGACAGAAAGCAGAATGTTTCTATGCTTCCCAGCATTTACATCCTGGCCCCTCTTTCTACGCTCACGCATCTATATTGTGTAATTTATTTTAGGGATAACGGACTGCACACTCAGGCTTTCTGGATTGGTTTGTTTCTCTTAAATCCTGATGAAGGATTTGCCTGGATTGATGGTTCCCCTGTGAGTACTTATTTGCTGGCTATTAACTGACTTTCTGTCCTTTAGAATATATAGATTTTCATCTTTTTATGCCTTTTTCCCAGTCTCTTTAAACCTTTGGCAGGTGCATGGCAGCCCTTTATCCATCAGCTGAACAGCTGCAGCGCTTAGCGATGGCACTGTCTTAACACACTAATGGAAGTACAACATTGCCTCTGTTTCATCCCTGGTACCGTGTTATATCCCATCTTCCACAGTCCATGCTTTTAGATCTTCACAGCATCCCAGACCGGGCACTGCTGTATGTCAGTACAGAGAAGCCAGGTTGCCATCTCTCACAAAGCCAGATAAACACAACTCCCTCCGCCCATCAGTTTTCCTCCATCAGACACATGCTTTTCTATACCATGTATTCTTTACACCTTCTCTGGGGAGCAATGGGGAAAGTGAGCTGATCAGCATGACTTTCACAGCCCTCTCAGACCTAGCTGAACTCCTACTGATCCCATAAACAAGGTACTTGAGATGACGAGATCCTGAAATTGTGTTAGGATGGCAATCTCAATTACTTCCACCCAGCTCGAATCACATAGTAATGGAGATGTATTTCCAACACAGGTAATTTATGAGAACTGGGATGAACATGAACCCAACAACCATGAAGAACTTGAACATTGTGTTATGTTTAATAGATCACCCCAAATGCGCTGGAATGACTTGCGCTGTGAACATTCACTTAATTGGATTTGTGAAACAAAAAAAGGTATGATTACTTCCCCATTTAATTGGAGCGATAAACCCAAGTTCAAAACCAAATTGTATGGATTTAAACAAATTGAAAAGAAGAAAGATACCAGGAATTGTTCATTTTAAAACCAGCTGCAGTGAAGGCAACACATAAAGCAAGAGGAATGAATCGAGATATTTCAATTGTACTCAGATGCGGGAAGTTAAAGATGTCCCTGCTACTTTATCTCTGGCTTTATCTCTTTCTGCCATGGGCTGAATAAATTTGCAAGGCAAAGGTACTTATCCTCTCTCCTTTTATCTCCTCCCCGTATTTCTATCTGCTTCAGGCTTACCCAGGAGAGTCAAAGATGCAGGACACTAGAGTTCTCTGTACAAAAGAGAAAAAAGCTTTGCTTCCCACTGTGAGACGAATAATGGGAAACAAGGAGTGGGATCAGTTGCTATAGGAACCGGCAACTCCGAAAAAGAGATCACAAGTAGAGGCTGGTGTAGCCTTGAAGGACTCCTGCATCCACCAGCTTTTCCTGGGAAGCAGGGCCCTATCACCAGGCCTCCCGCCCCTGGTGCCAGGGCACGAAAGGGACCCCGTGCACGTGCCTTGGGGTGCCTGCCAGTGGGAAACGGGGTCTTCGTGGCTTGAGGACCCCAAGTGACAACCAATAATCAAAGAACTCGTTTGCTTACTCGGCCCTACTATTACATCCCTGCTTCCTGCTTGTAAACTGAGTACTGGTATGCATCTCCATGGAGCAGGAGATTCTTGAAAGCTTCTTGAAATGAAAAGAAGGTTGGATGCACACAAGGAACTAGTAGGAGGCATAATAGGGAGGGGAAAGGAGAAGCAGTTACATAAAAAGCACTGAGTATATCTAATATTTGATGACTCTGCCAACAAACCGTTACCCTTGAACAGTGAATAAGGCACCGTGCTAACATCGAAAAATTGCTTAACCGAAAAGGAAGAATCGCTGTTCCCTCGTGGGTAGATTAGTCATACAAATGCACCATCAAAACACGGACTTCCGTTTACCAGCTCAAAGCAGCACATCCTGTGCAGCCCTTTGTGGTGTGCTGAGCACGCTGCTTTGTACAGATGTGGCTCTCTGCTCTTGGTGAGATTACTCAGGAGGAGTTCAGAAACCATGGCGTAAAGACTCTGATCAGTTTATCTTGATCCCAGATGACCTTTCAAAAGTAAAAAAATAAAAGAATTAGATCTTGCTATTGTGAATCTAGATTATATGATGATCAACGTGAGAGGAGAGATGCTCAGCTGTTAATTCCCTCATATTCATTTAAAACACATATTTACTTAAGATACTCTATTTTTTGGAAAAACAAGGAATGTTATAGTTGTGTTAGGATTAAAAAAATAAAATCAAAATGAGGTGAAGCATCTAAATTCATCATGAAGATATTTTAATAATTTTAGTTCTATTCTTCACTAAACACTTAAGAAAAAAATGTTTAAAAGCTCCCAACAGAAGAATTTTAATTGCTTTCTCATTTGTTTGCTTATTTCTCATCTAAACTGTTCCTTTCTTTAAAAATGTGTTCCTCTCCACTAAACCACAGAAGAAATGGAGAAAACTAAGAACAGAACGAGTAGTCCTTGTGAAGAACAAGATAACAGGCATCCAAATGAAAGCAGAGCCACCTTTGAGGGGGTATAGCTGGCTCTGGGAATAGCAACAGGTTAATTGCTTCCTCCCGGTCCATCCTGTAATCAGAAACTTGGGTTTTGGTATCTACTGGCTCTCCAGGACTCTTAAAAACAGACTTTCCTAATAAAAGCCAAGCCATCAGGATAGGAGGAATGCATCGAGACACTGGAAATGATGTGTGGTATTAACAAAACACCAGCATTAAGCTTTCAGTACTTGTGACTAGTTTACTACTATGTAGGTAAGCTTGAGAACTTAATATATTGGCTGGATTACGTTGTTTGGCTCTAGTCCCATGAATATAACAAAAAAAATTAATAATAGAATGCCAAGTAGAAATACTAAACAAATTTTCAAACTCATATAAGTTTAATCTACAAAGTATTTACTGCATATCCTGGATTGTTTAATACAGTGCTTTTGGAGGTACGTATACATGCTTTAAAGATACATAATTTTCACTAGATAAATGTTTCTAAATTATACATATTTTTAAATTTAATCCAGTGGTATGTGCTCTAAAATCTTGAAAATGAATTAGATAATTCATAGTTTGGGTTTTTTTCTGTATTATAAAAACCATTTGCAACGACATAAAGCAAATATCTCTGGATTTTTTTGTATTTGGAATGTTGCTCATGATGATCTTTCTATTTTACAGGTACACTGCTAAAACCTGAACCAAACTACAAACTTGGTAGGATTTTTTCCTCTTTCAAAGACAAGTTTACTGTGTATAGTTTTCAGACTTTGTACAGACCAGATATGAATGTAATATATATGATTCATAATCTTTCAGAATATCAAGCCACTGCTGATGGATGGATTATATATGAAGATAAGCAGTACTATTTCAGCACAGAACGTGTCCATATGGAAGAAGCACGGAGAGTTTGTCAGAAGAACTTTGCAGATCTTGTTGTCATTGAGAATGAAAGCAAAAGACAATTTCTATGGAAATATGTAAGCACTGAGCCTATTAATTATAATTGAATTCTGAAGCAGAGCAGCTGATAAAATAAAGGGAACAGCCTATCTATTTAGCTAGGCTAGAGTCCTGAGCTATTGTCCTTATTTATATAACAATATATTTGTTCAGGACCTGTAAAGAAATGACTATTGCTTTTAGTAGGCAGAGGAAAAAGGCATGCAAATGTTAAAGGTGCAGCAAAGGATAGTTGAGGCCCAGGTTGCTTATCTCTTCTAAGATATGCAGTGTTCAGCACAATGATTATTGCTTTCCTGTCCAGTGGGTTCCTCACTCCCAGATGTTCCCCATGTCCCTGTTGCCTTCTTGAAACATGGGTCTGAACATACAATGTTCTTGCCCGAGGCTCAAATCCTGGGGGGGTGGGGTGGGGGGTGGGGAAGAAATAGGAAAAAAAAAATCACAGGCATGGTCAGGCATTGTCAATGGGCTTCCAGATTTTTGCTTGATGTTGAGGAACTGTTTAGTGCTTCACTGTTAATCACTTTTGTTTTAGATTTACACAAAACTCAGAGCGGAATCATATTTCATTGGCTTAGTTGTCAGCTTTGATCAGAAATTCAGGTGAGTAAAGGAAAACTGGTAATGGACAACAAATGATGGTAAATTTGTCTTGCTCTATGGGAGCATTTGTGCATGCTTTGATTTTGCAAGTTAATAACTGTTGTGCAACTGACCTCTGGATAGTTTTCAGAAGAAGTCTCAGATCAAAAGTATTAAGTTCTATATTTAAGCAGAGCAATGTGTTTTCCTTCCAAAACTGGGAGAGCAAAACCAATAGAATTTCATGGCTAAGATTCATTTCACTTAATGTCTTACACTGAGAGAACTGAGTTAAAGACCCAAGCAACCCTTCATAGGTAGTGAGGAGAAGCAGCTAATTTTAGGATGTTATTCACCTGATCCACTTCAGACATCAACCTTAGGATGAGACTAACTCTGACCAGATCTCCAATGGCTACAGAGAAAGCCCAGGAGGTTTTGATAAAATGTGGATATAAGGGTTTAATCAGGCTAACCTCAGTGGTTCAAGTTATGTGAGCTGGAAGCGAGAAGTAAGCAACATCTCACCCAACAGCTTTCTGAAATTGTTGGGAGGGAAATCTGTTTGTAGAAGGCTTCCAGGAGGACGCCTTTTTGGGATGAAAGGGAAGTCCGTGCACTGGTCAGATCTTGGGGTTTCAGTCTTGCCCAGACCATAAGAAGCCTTCCCTTCGAGTATGACATTGTTTATCCAACCTCTGGCAAAATGGGACGCTGAAGGGACTTAATGCGATAGTACTGAACAGATGAGAAGCAGCGGTAATGCTGTGGATATGTCCTCTCCAGTATAGGTAGAACCTTTGCCCTCTGGTCACTGCTAATACCTCGCTTAGCCCTTTACCTAAACAGACTTTGTAACTAAATGACTGCTGGAGATGCCTGTCGGGCAGCCACTGTCCCCTTGTTTCTTTCAGCTGGCTGGATGAGACCCCAGTGAATTATGTCGCCTGGGCTCCAAATGAACCCAATTTTGCGAATAATGATGAAAACTGTGTGATAATGTCAAAAGATTTTGGTGAGTAAAATAGCAACAAGAAATATTTGGTTGAAAATTTAGCATCAAAATCCAAAATGTTTGCTACATATTTCAATTTGAGGCTACCCCACAAAGAGGTAGTTGAACAGTACTGACAGTGTTTCATAACAAGTATGCTGAGGTTTAAAACCATGCCACCACTATTAGGAGACAAACATACCACAGAGGAAGGAGGAGTGCATGCAGGTAAACGTGTACATGGCAACTGTTTCACCTGCCTCCAGAAGGTTTCATTCGTGCTTATGAATACTGTCTGGGGCTGACTGCTGTAATGGTGGTACGAGAGTTTCAGACAGTGATTCTCTGTATTCTATTTATTTTCAGGCTTTTGGAAAGATATAAGCTGTGCTGTGAAAAATGCCTTCATCTGTGAAAGGCACAATTCAGCTTACTCAGGATTTGCTCCTACCGTACTTCCACCTCTGGGAGGGTGTCCTGAAACTTGGCTTTTGTTTGACAATAAGGTGCAGTAACAAATCTCAGCAGTATTTAGCAGATTTGCTATAGGTAGAGAAAACAACTATCCCTTTTATCTCACTATATAAATTCTCTCACTTTATACACCAGTTTATTAAGTGGTATTCTAATCAGCAGTGTAGTCAATTTTCATGTTGGCAAGTCTGTATCTAAATCTCAAAAAAAGGTAAATTTTGAATGCTTTAAGTTGTTATTTTTGTAAATGTCCATGCGCCTTTAGCCATAGTTACTTTTTCAGTTTCTAGAATTTTCTGTTTATTTTAGACATACTGCACGGAAATCCTGTTCCATTATCCTTATGCGTAAGCGTAAGCCCCTCTTTCTGAGTAACACTGAGATGAAAAAATTAAAGGTCACACTTTTCGTATGTAATCAGCTATCACAACAACTGATCTTAAGGCGAGTAACACAAACAGCAATAAATGTAAAATCAAATATAGAAAACAAGCAAGCATTGTTTTTTGCTAAGTTAAGCAAAAGTACACCTGGCCATACGAACTTAAAACAAAAAACAACCAACAAATGAAAACCACAAATCAATCCCACAGTGCAATCAATAGGAAAATTTTTCATGCATTCAGAGGGCATAAAAAAGGCGAAGCAGCATATGCCAGTTAAAAACCATGTCTTCTGTCCCTCAGAACATACACAACCACAAAACCCATTTTTTACACTGGTATTGAGGGAAAATCCCCATGGGATACTAATACATGGTACAAAAGGGCACTTCTTCCTGACGCTGTTCCACTCACGCCGAGTGCTCACACAAGCTCAGGCGTTAGCACTAAGTCTGTGGTATATAACTGAAAGAACTTGACCTGAGAGATGCCTGCCCCAAAGTATGCTCCCAATGAGGAAATAGTTTCAGTGCCTCCAAGATTCTACTTTTCAGTAATGTGACCCAAAATCTCTACCCGAAATCTCTACCCGTGCACCTTAGCGAGGTACTTAATTCCTCAAAAGCTTTTGGAGCCCACTCTGGCCCAGCACTGACCTTGGACAGCCCACAGGTTTGTAAGTGCTGCACACGCATCGCTGTGATTAGCTGGGTCTCCTTCTTGCTGGCTGAAAGTATTCACATTGCAGCAGATCCCCCATCTGCTACTCTTTACATGCAGGGACTAGAACTGAATTAATCAAAACCAATGGTTTTAATACTCTTTGACACCTGAAATTTTGTCTAATCCTTTACTCTCCCTGCAGTGTTACAAAATATTCGGATCCAGAGAAGAAGAGAGACTGACTTGGCACTCTGCAAGAAGTGTTTGTATAGAATTAGGGGGGAATTTGGCCTCTATACACAATGAGCAAGTGCAAGGTATGACATCTGAACCTTTTGGCGCTAAGTATGAAGCCAGCACGTTTGACCATCTAATGACAAGGCTGAACTAGCCTCCAGATCTAAACAGCATAACCTATGAAGGAAGACTTGAAGCTGCTTGATCCAGAGAGAAGACCGGAGTGAGATATTATGACACTTCCCGTCTCTTGGCAAAAGCGTCATGTGGAGAGAACAGAATAATCTGTCCCCCATGGCCTTGGAAGATGGGATAAACAGTAATAGTTCCTAGTAATGAAATGCCCACAGTTATTCAAGTTAGAGAGTAAACAAACATCCATCAGAAATGACATATGTGCAGTTGATGCTACCTTGGGGGAGACAGATTAACCCTTTTGAAGTCCCTTCTAGCCCTAATTTCTATAATATTTCCAAGAAGTCTATATCATTTTTATCTAAAAAACTTTTCCTTTTGTCTTTTTTCAATGAAATCAAACTGTTTCAGTTAATTACCCATTGTAATTTTTCTCTTTTACCATTAACTCATAGTCTAACAACACTGAACTTGATATTTCCAATATTTTTAAAATTTGATTGGTTGTTTTATTTGGAATTTGGTTTACACTGAATTTGAGGAAAGGCAATTCCTCAGCTACTCTCTTTCTCTGATATATTTCTTTTTTTTTTTTAATAGCCTTCTTCACCTTCCACCTAAAGGATGTTGCCAATGAAACGTGGATCGGACTGAATGACATTAACAGTGAGGGTACATATCTTTGGACAGATGGAAGCTCTTTTGACTATTCAAAGTGGGCAAGGCAATTCCCATTTAGAGATAAATACATAAAAGTTGACTGGAAGTATATTACAATACAGGTAAACAGAAAAAAATCAGAAAATGCGTAACTTAGATAACATACTCAAGGTTAGAGTAACCAGCCTGCCTTCTGTCTCAGCTAGGATGCTATATTTCAATGGCGTAAAGCAGAGGGCAACTGAATATTTCAGACATCAAGTTTTTAAAGCAGTACCTAGAGATTAATAGGCCTGTTCAGAGTCTACACTTACTGTCATTCCTTTGCAGAAGTCTAGAACTGCAGAAAAGGAGTGCTGTGTTACAATTACTGCTAGAATTAATTAAAATTATTAGAATTATTAGATTTTACTGAAAATATTCAGTATTACTAGCTGGGATTTTTACTTTGTTTTATTGTTTCTCCTTGTACAGCATGAAACCAAAGGTAAGGTCAACAAATTCAGTACAGACTACCATAAACTACATAGTAAAAATAGCTTTGGTGCACTCCAAGAAATTTTAATAAACTGACAAAAGTTCTTGCAGTAATCTGCCAAGGAAAGTACATTTGCTTAAGATGTATAATATAATACATTTAATTTAATACATATAATATAATACATATAATATAATACATTTAATTACAAGAAACAGTAAATGAAAATAAGAGCCAGAAAATTAGAAAAGAAAGCTATTAACTTTGTCTCCTCAAGCCTATTTCTGTTATTTTGCCAGACATTTTGCACTTTATCAGCTATAATTTTCTTTTGTAATTTTTCCCTAGACTGACTGCATTGCAATGACGAAAAGATCTGTAGATGAAGCAGGGTACTGGGAAAACACTGACTGCCAGCATAACAAAAGCTATATTTGCCAGATGGACAGCAGTAAGTTTTATTTTTCACCTTCTTTGTTGGAAGACATTTACTGAACAATCCAACCGTACGAGTCCTCAGTTGAACTGCCCGGTTGTGCCTGTAGCAGCCAGGGTGAGGGAAGCAGGGCTACTTTCCCAGCTCAGGAATTCCAGACACAAAACCTGCTCTGGGATAAGGATTATGAAAAAGTTTTGGCTTTACGGCCTCTCCCCTACCAGCATACCCACCAACGCCCACAGAGGCCGACTCCACCTACCCTGCAGACATCTACACTTAAATCAGTTGCCTGAACATGGAGAGTAGACACTCTGAAGGCAGGATTCACCTGCCTCATCCTGAGGCAAATGCCCAAAATGTTAGAAGAGCTATGCCTTCAAAATCCCTTTTTCTTCTATTGACAGAAAAGTTTAGCCATCTGTGCTTTAGCCAGCTAGCACAGATACAGGTATCTGAATCAGGTTATGTTGCAAATGCAAATACAAAGCATAAAGACAAAGCCATCGGTGACCTCCACCATAGGTATCTTAGCTAGCTAGACACTACACTAAAAGCACCTTTCCCACCCTCACCCCAGACCTGGCCCCCCTCACTAAAAAACCCTGACACATACTCAACTGGGGGGGTTAACTAAGGTCAGTTAAACTGGTTATTTTGCTCGTCAGTCTCTAGCAATGCTTTTATATCACAAGACCAGCAATAATCAGAAAGGCAAAAGTTGTAGTTTTCTTTGTGTATCCTCAGGGTGGGAGACACATCTGGAGCACAGCTGCACTGCAGAGTCTGCAGGAATAGAAACAGGGAACTGCTGAGCAGCAAGTAAAAATACAGGAAGGAGCCACAGCTGGGCCAGATGCTTCACAGCTCCGTCCCATGCAAGCGCAGAAAGCTGCACGAGGGTGTCACTAGCAAAAACAATTGCCACGGCATTCTTGACACTGACCAAACACGAAGGCAGTTTTTGTCCTTTTTTTTGTCCCCATCACTAGCTCGAGGTCTTTGTCTTCTACTTCCACATACACCATTTAAAGTACAACTACAGTTTCCTTTTTCACTTCATCCTACACGGGAAAGAAGCAGCAGCAGAGCCACAAACTTTCCTTACAATGAAATTCACCCCTATTTTGAGACTGAACTGGTGTGGAGATCCGGCACGGTGCTTGTGTCTGGGAGGGATTTCACGTACGCTGCAGGAGGTGAACCTAGAGAGCCCTGGGGGGAGGATCGCTGTGTGACCAGTACTCACGTCATTGCAGCTGGGGCAGTGTATGTCTGTAGATACACACAGCTTGTCCTCTGCCTCTCCCTAATCCCTGAACACACTATTTACACTATAGTCACAAATAATTCCAAGTTACTGTTAAAATGTCTCCTGTGTTTTAAATAAGAAATGCTTTTACTTGCTGCTTGTACTGCCACACTACATTAATCTCTCACTCAAAAATAATACTGCTATTCAGGTAGCTAGTAATTTTCGCTGTTTTCTCCCCTTCCTCTCGAATTTGTACCTCTTTCCTACAGAGCCCGAACTGTTTCATTCCACAACTGCTCCAGATTCTGATTTCATCCATTATGGTAACAGCAGCTATTTAATCATTCCTTCTAAAATGAATTGGGAAGAAGCAAGAAAAGCCTGCAAGGAGAAATCTTCAGAGCTTGCCAGCATTTTTGATTATTACAGTAATATATTCCTGCTGCTGCAGGCAGTGCAATATGGAGAGCCCTTATGGATTGGGCTCAACAGCAATGTGGTAAGATTAATAAATTGATAGGTGGTGTCGTTAAATGCTACGATTGGATTACTATTAGCGGGGAGAATTGTAGCATGAACAGATTTAGGAACCTAGGACACACTCACTTCATTTAACTTCATCCATCTTAAATCATTAAACTCCATCTTAAATCATTAAACTCCATCTTAGGCAATGGAGAAGGATGGGAACATCCAACAGTGCAAGCCTCTCTTCACTAATTATGGGAATCTTAGACACTTAGGTCAAACTACCTGGTTAACTTTTAGATGGCCATCTTTAGGAGAGGTGAATTCTACTCAAAGGGACCAACAGGGTCATTAAGGCTAGTGCCTCATGATCATTGGCAGCTGTAGCTTTTTCATTACTTTTTGGTTCAGAAGGGTTCACAAGACATACCACGTGCCTCTGAACACCCTCCTTGTTACACCAGCTAAGTCCCAAAGATTAAAAGCAGTAAAAGCTATACTGTACCGGAAGAAGGGAATATGGAGATTCAGGTCCACCCCTGTGTAAGGAAACACTTGAGTGAGCATCAGTCTTATTAGCTCCATGACTGAGTGCCAAAATTAGCTTCAGCTTCTCTAGTGAATATGCAGTTGCTCAATGCACTTACCTATCATGTTTCTATTGCATTCTTCTTTGAGCTGACTAAACTACCTTGATAATAAACACGAGCTTTTTCGTCAGCAATAATTTTCTTAACTAGTAATTGTTTTTACCAATTGTGATTACACACTGCTATATAACATATGAAAACACATCTAAAAATCAGTATCCCTAGAGAGAACTTACAATAAATGTTGTGTAAAAACAGCATTTCTGATTATATGATGTAGCAGTACTCTGATAAAGCCTCTTAGAAGGCTACATTGTCTGAGACAATTAACTTGCTGCTGAATAATACATATTTCCATGATTCTAACAGTGCCTCTCCCTACCAGACAAAATGCTTGGTCTTAGAATATATATGTGATTGGTAGTCACCAACTTTGACATGAATCCTCCCACTTGCACACGTCCACAGGACATCTCTATCCAAAACAAAATAACAGTGTTTGAGTCCACTTGATATCAAAGTTGGTTGTTTTTACAGTCACAGAAACATGGTTTAGAAAGCTGTTAAAATTCCATTATGATCAAGTTTGGATCACCAGACATGTTCTCGTGGTCCCTATAAATGAGCCGGGTCTGCTGTTGCAGAGTGAAGCTTCGTGGTTCCTCCTGCTCCCCAGGCAGTGATCTTGCCCTGATGGTGCCAAGCTCAGGAGGGGCTTGTGTACCTGGCCTCCTGACACATCTAGACACTAAAGTGGTACCACATTTTATCCCTCAGTTCTTAATGTCAGCAGTATACTGTCTGGGTCTGTTCCCTTTTCCTTGTAATTCTTCTGATTGTTTCTGGAAAAACAGAAGGGCAGGGCGGGGGAAGACTAAACAAAGGCTCAAGACTTCCTGCTCCTGTGTATTTAACTTTTGCTCCTAACAAACAATAATTTTCTCAGATTTTTTGTAGTGATAACTGGTTTACTCCTGAATGTTTCTCCTCAAAACTGTACTTGAGCTTAGAGTCCTTATTTGACAGTCAACTCCGAGACCCACTTCCACCTGAGCTTTCCACAGGTTTCATGTTCCCGTGGTCACGTTGCTCTTTGTGGTGACCTGACTCTTCTGGGATGGTGATTCCACCTCACAATGTTGCCCGACAAGGGACTGAGCACCAGCAGCACCCAGGAAGCACCATTTAGCCTTCAAAACACCTTCATGGGCTGTTCCAGCATGGGAGGCATACTGCTGTGTCTTACTTTTACTTTGCTGAGTCCTGATTCAATTAATATTTTAACAGTACTAGCACAGATATACAAACTGAGCTTTATATATCACTGTGAAAATGTACATTTGTATAAATGCACTTACCTGAAACAGCAGATGAGAGTGTAGAAAAACTATGTTAAATATCTGTTTCAATTTTAGAGTTACGGCTATTACAGATGGACTGATAAAAAGAAAATAATTTTTTCTAAGTGGTACTATGGAGAACCAAAACAGAAAATAGCCTGTGTCTATCTAGAGCTCCGTGGGACCTGGAAAACAGCACCTTGTAATGAAAAACATTTTCCTGTCTGCAAAAAATCTGAGGGTAAGCTATGGTGATGACTTTCAGTTTTATGGCAGAAATCTTGCTCGATCTGCTTTGACTGAAATACAAATTTCTAAGTATATATTAAGGAATAATAAGCCTCACCATGTAATGTCAATACCTTTATTTTGCATGAACAATCTTTTATTTTGATGGAGTTGTCATTCACCAGCCAAGATACTGCCATTTTACTGGACTGGGGTGATAACTGCCGTCGGAGTTATTCTATGTCACAGGCAGACAGAACATAGAGATTGTGGGCGTACTAAACATTTCACTTCGAGTCTAGAATGTGAAACTTTTTGCTGATAGGAATTTTGTAGGAAGGGTTGTAATCAATAAAGTCCACTGAGTATAAAATACATTTTGTTCCTTCAACATAAGCAGCGTTCATATACTGGTTACAGCTTCACTGTTATTAGATTCTAAAAACTGGGGAAAGGAGGAAGAGTTATATCTGGGAAAAAAAAGTCTGTTATTGGCCCAAACAAAAGTTCATACTTCATAGTGATTCTATGGATGTCATTGAGGAATACTACAAATTAAAAGCTACAGGCAAACCTTAGGATGGGACTGAACCTTTTTGCTTTCTCATTCGTATTAGAGCAACCGCTGTTAGCTCTAGTGACACAGAGTTAATGGAAATTCTGAATTTCTTTTGATCTGTTTTTGTGTACTTTTTCTTTAATTTCTTTTCCAGATCTTGCTCTGAACTTCATATCTATTCATTTGCAATTTTTGTTTTAAAAATGCATGTACTAACTGACAGTGTTTGTTTCATTCCATAATGTCATTGCTTGCAGGAAAATGAGGGGCTCCTACATAAATATTCAATGAGCTTCAGATTATTCCATGCATTGTCAGAGTTAAAGCTGTTCAGAAGTTCTATATAAGGATTATTATCTTGAGGAAAATATTAAATGAGAAATTTCCACAGTAAACTATGATTTAGATGATATTTCATTTAAAATCAAATTGTTATTTGAACGTCTTGAGGTTCTTGGAGTTTTCTGGCTTTTCTTTTCCGCTTTTTACTCTATCTTTTATTTATACAAATTTGTTGGTTATAACAAAATAAACTAGAACCAAAAACCCCTGAACACTCAAACATGCTTGAGACAGTCCCAGTTTGACTTAGTTGGTAACGCAGAAGAGCGCAGGCTCCCATTGAATCATTCAGCTGTGACTGAGCAGTTCTGCTCCTCATTGTCACTCTTGACATAGTCACTGATAATTCTAGCACTGTGTGCAGAAGAATATTTTAAGTACCTTTAAGAAAGAGGCTTTTTTTAAAACTTGATTTCATATCTGAAGAACTGCAACCCCTACTGAATGAAAGCATCCATAATATCTCATTTCTTCTAGACGTACTTCCTTCTGATCCCCCACAGGATATTGGAAAATGTCCTGAATCTGATCACATATCTTGGATTCCCTTCCGAAGCCACTGCTATAACTTCAATGCCAATGAAATGAGCTGGACTCAGTCTGTGACTCAGTGCGTTCAATCAGGTAATTATTTTTTTTGCCCAAAGATAGGATTTCAATCTTGACCTAAAAAAAAAAACCACTTAAAAAAAATCTTGAAAACTAATGCTGCAAAATCTACACATATTAAAAAAAGGACATCAATGTCTCATTTGTTTTTCACCGTTGATGCTGTTTGCTTTTCTGTTATGTTGATATTAAGGTCATCAATTTTCCTTGGTTTTTTTCCAGCTGTTCTTGTTTCTTGTTATATTTCTTCATTCACAAAATTTCTCTTTTTAGTAACATTTTAAAATGGGTTAACTTCTTTCTGGCCTTATCCCTTCTTTTCCGTATCCCTCCCTAGTACACAAGAGCAGAAGTAAATATCATAATAACAATCACTTATTTTTCACATGGGGTGTGTGATCTGAGAGGGGTTGCATGTACTGCCTGGAAGCCCTGGCTCTACCAGCAGGGCTCCCTGGCAGCCTGCAGAGCCAGGGGAGGGCAAACGCGTCCCTTCCCCATCTCGGGGGCATCTGCTCCTGGCCAAGACCATGAGCTGCTCCTTGGCCCTCTTCCACCTATGCTGCTGAATCATCAGCTACCTCATCCATGCTTCAGGAGGCCGTGAAAGAGAAAGGGAAGCACTATACTGCCCAAAAGAAATGGGTCCTTTTGTTCCGTATCTTTTTAGATTCTCTTAGCCCTCTTCCTCCACCACCATTGCCACAAACATTAATACTTCAGTTTGAATTGCGAATTTGTTTGCTGTGCAGTATTACATGCTACATAAGATCCTGTCAAACCATGAAGAACAAATAAATAATCATCTGCACGTATGAAAATTATTACCCAATCACTTGAAAATAATCTGCACTTTGCCTGGTGTTTAAAAATCATCGCCTTCACTGTGCTTTCACGTCTTCCATTTCTCATGACATCACTCACAGTCTGTGCTGGTCCCCTACAGCTGAATGCTACTTTCTGGTTTCTATTTAAATCCTTGCTTACTCCCTACCAGCAGGAGAGGTTTTATTATTAACCTGATCCTCTATCAAAGGCTGTAACTACTACTGACTTCTATGGCAGGGGATATTTCCAATCATCTTCTGCTGGTTTTCTTACAGGTGGTACGTTGACTTCTGTAGAAGATCTGGCCGAATCAAACTTTTTAGTAGAGCATGCAGACTTATACACAAGCAAGACAAGTGGCTTTTGGATAGGAATATACAGAAATGTAAATGGTAACTATTTTAATGTCTATAAATAATCATAAATAGACTTCATTAAATGGACAGAAATATGAATAAGATACATTGTGGGTTTTAAGGAACTAATTGAAGTACAATAGAAGCTAGTTAAAAACAAAAAGATAGATTGATAGCATATAATCTAAAAATTCTTGGAAGTTGACGGTTTTGTCCAATAGGTGTGAAAGGCTGTAGAAAGGAAATTTGCTTGGCTTCAATTATGGGTCTTGGATATTGCATGGGTCCACCAAAGGGATGCCACCATGTGGGACTGCCTCAATTCAAATATCTTGTCTATATCTGGTTCAGTAGCAAAGATGTGGAGAGGTGACAGGAATATCTCTTGAGAGGCACAACACAGAAGATACTGTTCTTTAAGAAAGTGAGATATAACACGTAATTTCAGGTGTCCATACCTGAGGCAGTCATGGGGCCTCATTTCTAAATTCCAATGATCCAGGAATCGCTGTAATCAATGATAATTTTGCACAGCTGCTTATGGTTGCAATGTCTCCATGGACCTTCACAGAGGATCACAGCCAATGACATGTATCTGTCCCTCTGACCTCAGCCCTCCCTGAGGACATGTCTCCTATTCCTGGACTGTGAGAAAGCCTTTCCCACCCTGTTTGCTCTGTGCCCCGGTGGAGAACATGTCCCGGCTGGCTCTCATCTTCTCATGGCTGGGGAGCACTCACGTGGGAGTTGCGGGTGTCTGGCTGGAGCACATAGCATCGAGCTTCTCTGTATCTCTGTATGGAGAAAATTAGGCTGCTGGCTACTAGAAAAAGAGTGCAGAGGAAAACATGCACCTGGAAGAAAACAACATTAGTATCAATCCACAATCAGTCAGAAAGGATTTTTTTTTTTAAGATTCATTTTAACTCATTCATACTTCAAAATTTTTGTTTCAGAGTTTATGCAAAAAAGAATAGTTTTGATTTTAACCAAGCATGTTTAAGCATTACAGTAAAGGTTGCTTGATTTTCAATGATTGCTGCTGAAATAATAATTTAGAAATTAAAAAAAAAGCCTAGCTTTATTTTTTTTCAGTTTGAAACTTTGGTATCTTAGACAAAAATATGGGAATATGTAAACTCAAATTAAGTTATGATTGGCAAATCTGCAAATCATAATTTGGAAAAGCATCTCTATTGTTTTTAAGAAGAGAATCAAAAGAAATAAAATGCATTAGAAAATAACCACAAATGGAATTTTTGAAGAAAGTAGTATTGCTTTATTAGGCTGAGTAAAGTAATAATATTAATACTCACTAATATTAGGGAAGATCTTTGATGTGGAACTATTAGTATTGCTACTAACATTTGCAACATTAGGGCAGCTGCTTTGGCAAGACAACAGTGCTTTAGACTTCGTCAACTGGGGTGAAGGACAGCCCTCGGAGGACCCGCTTGATTACTGTGTGGAGTTGTCTGCTTTCTCTGGCTACTGGAGTATCCTTCCCTGCTCTTCCCAAAAGGGTTTTATTTGTAAGAAACCAAAGAGTAAGTGACTTCTTTAATACTTGCTCTTGATGTTTATGGTTTTATTTTGGTAGTAATAGCACAATATGGTCATTACAAAAGACCGCCATAAAATGCTGTATTTACAGTCTTCCTACCTGTTTCAGCATTCAGACAAAATTAATGTGAATATATAGTTATCCTTCTTTTTGTCTGCCCTGTTCATGTTTTATTCCTTCATAACTTCAGATTTTCTTGCATTCCGTGATGAATATTCAATTAATAACTAAAGATGATCAATATTTTCTGGAAAATTTTTGAACACCTTTGTCGTTTTGCTCCCCTCCAACATACACACACATTTTCCTGCTAACATTCGTATTCACTTGCTATGGAACAAGGGCTGCAGCAATAATTTGCTTTTCTTCCTCTTGCTGTACTATGACACATGCTGTTCCAGTACGAGATGGATGAAGCAATCCCATTTAAATAATAACAGAACGGAAGCATGATCCAGAGCGCGTATAGTGACCTTTGAAAACAGTAGAAGTGTTTTGGTTAGCTTTTTTTTTTTAAATATTGTTTTTCTGTGTAACTGAACACCATCTGCTTTGGTCAGGAAATAGAAATATCAGAATATCGTGAGCTGAGCAGCCGCAGGGTATTTTGGACAGTTTAACAGTTTAACTGTTAATTCCGCAAAAAAGTACGATTTCCTGCCCTGTTTCGCAACCCCAAGGTTCGGGATGTTCCTGAGGTTCTGTCCTTTCCCCTCCCAGAGCAAAGCTGCAGCTGGTGGGGAAAGCAGCCGTGCACATTCGTAGCAGTGTCAGAGCATTTTCTGAAAAGGAAAATTCTCCTTTTAGGGCAACTCCTAAATTTCTCTGGGTAGTAGAGCAATAGACACGACAGAAAGCTAATTCTTTGTTACCAGATATATCAGAAAGCAGAAACCCCGTGTCAACACACACTTTATTTGTTGGGTTTGACTACGAGCGGCCCCTACACGCAATGCCAAAGTAGAGAGAATATTCCCTGACACCAGGTTCTCCAGCAGAAGGGGATTTCAGCAGAAGCAAATATTACATTACAGTGAGCTCTGCGTCCTTCCAAGGGGCGATTTAACAGTTGCATTTCCTTCGTCCTCACAAACAGGCCGGAGCTTAATGCATTGCCGTGCTGCTGCTGCAGCAGCCCGGCTCCTGGTGCCTCCTGCGCTGGGAGGCGCACCCCGGCCCTCCGCGGGGCTCCCGCTGCCCACGGGGAAGAGCCGCTCTTGCACTGGCCACCGGCCAGCTCGCACCCAGCGCGCCGAGAAAAATCTTGCAGACGGCGCCCTCTTTGCATGGCCGGGAAAAACTGCATCAGAAAGCTCGAGCTTATAAATGTAATTACAGATGGAAATGAATTATGGTAAATTAAAATCTGCTGGGTCTCAAAGGAGTGGTGGTGCAGTACAGGAAAAGTGTCAAATATCCTCAGCATTTGATTAAGTTTTTCCCAGTCTCCGCAGGCATGCAGAGCCGGTGAAGAGGGCAAGACTTATTAACCAGGGGAGAAGAGAGAGTCCATCTAAACCAGTCAGAAACCACCTGTGCTTGGAGGTTCTTTGGTTATGAAAAAAGAAGCAAGAAGGGGGTTTTAATATGCAAAACACTGCAGTTTTATTACAGTGAATATCAGGTTAAAAATCAATCACACCTTTTCATCTGTTAATTTAGCAAGTGTGTTTCCAGGAGAAGTGATGGGGTAACCTTGATGCGCAGATTACCAGAGCTTTTGCTAACATGAAACTATCAGGATGAAAATGTGACCTTTTTAGATTTTGACGAAGCATTTGTCTTTATCTTTGACAGCTATTCTTAAAGCAGCTGCAAACATGGAAGGTAGGATTTGTTTTTCCTTCCCAACAGTTTCAGAGACATGAAAAGAAATACTTGGGTTTTTTATGAATTGATATTCATTATTTGTTTGTCTTTTTATTTATATGAGCTTAGTTTACTTAGTTGCCATTGAATTAATTCCCAGCATAATTTAGCAGTACCTATGAGACACTTAGGGCATCCCAGGATAACTAAATGCTTTGGTAAACTGATCACCCCCTCTTTGCTCCTCCTTTTGCATGCTAAGATCTATGAGGGGGACTGACACAGAGACATTACGGTAGATTTTTAATAAAACTCTTATCCTAAAGAGCCCCATACAATAATACCTACACCTTAATTATCATAGCATCTTTGCCCACCCTCCTATCCTTGCCCCAAGAGAACAGTGGAAGAAGGCCAGGAGATGCTGAGGTTATATTCCATTTCCTTCATAAATGTGGGTTGCTGATTAACAACCTGGTAATTAAGGGGGAAATTAGACTAATAGTTTTCAGTATTCTTCATATTTATTTATGGCTACAGTACACCCACTTCTATTTGCTTTGTTCTTATTTACAGATGCCAAAAAGGACAAAGCACATGGTCACATGAATATGTGGATGCTACTTACTCTGGTCCTCATCATTTTATTAGGGATGGGCTTCATGATTTATTTCTTATTCAAGATCAAAACTCAAAGTGAGACTGAAAGAGAGGCGAGGCGGCACAGCACACTGCTAGAATACAGCTGTGTCCTAACTGGAAAGGATGATGTAAATGATTCTACCAACGACAAAGAAAAAAATGAACACAGCATCGTCTAATGGGATAACAGAGCCATACTATATGGTTAAGCTTAAAAAAAATCTAGCTGGAACAAAGGCAATCTTAGTAAAAGTTACATGCACCTAATAAACAGACACTATGGACTAAAATTAGCAATTAGTACTTTGGTATGGATTAAGAGCTATTGCTCTATGCTCTTCAAGAAGTACTCTCAGGACTAAGACTCAATACCGTATAAAATGGCTAATTAAACAAGCATGACAAATAGCAAACTACTGTGAATTTAGATTTAAAAGTTATGGATTAATACCCTGGTGTTCTCTCTTTTTAGACATTTGTGGCAGCATCACATAGTGAGTCAAGTGCAGCCATATAGTGAGCACTCTCTTTGCAGAGCACTCAGCCCCCAAGCCTGCACTTTGAGAATATATCTCACCACAGCGTACTGAAGAGTGCATACTGTTACTCAAGTAAAATGGTGTTTGGAGTAAACAGAGGTTTATGCGAATTGTTTTTCCCCGTTATTGCCCCTGTTTTATACTCTTTACACAAGTATCTTCCTTGCCATAGTATTATAAGTGAAATGCAAATACGTGTCCTTTATTCATGGCTTCAACTTGGATTTTGTAAAATAAGTAAATCTTTGCAAACACTCAGTCATATTCTATGACTTTGAATGTTTTGTATCAGTTATGAATATAAGACTATATCAATAAAGGATCTATGTCTTACATAATAATACTTCAGAGTTGTTTAATTAGCATGCAGAGATGTTATACAGTTTGGTGATCTAATGAGTCATTTACCTTAAGAGAGAGGCTAACAGGGGGAAACAGAAACATGAACAAGGCATATGACTAAAAGAAACAGAAATAAAGTATAAAATAACGTGGATGCCAAATAAAGCTGGAAGAATCCATTCCTGTATTTAGTTCACTTGATTGCTCATTTTAGGATGCCTTCTCTTGCTATCTTTTAACTCTCTGATAAGTGGACTGACGACCGGGTACTGTATCCATGCTACAGGGCAGTAAGGCAGTGGGCCACACTGCAGTGTCTTGGTAGTGAAATGCTTCAGAGGTTTACTGTGATGTTTTTATGAATTCAATGTTGTCTATGACAGAATGAAGGAAAAAGAAGGAAAGATCTCAAGGATCTCTGGGAAAAACAGGCCATAAGAGCTATACAGGAGAGGTCATTGAGAGAAGGAGAGATTCTCATGACATTGGATTGCTGGTTTGTAGATATTGCACTGAAACAAAACATATTGCAGAGGATAGGGAATGAAGGGCATTCTGTACTCAAACTATTTTTACTGACAGTCCCCTTGATCTTACACTTTTTATTTTCTTCATGTAACTTACAACACATACCCATATTTATCTTTTTTTGTAAATACCAACACTGAATTGGATTCAGTGCTGTTTGATAGCTAACAATAAAGGCAAGGCAAATGAAAAGAGTAAACAGATGAAAAAAACCCCAAACCCAAAATAATACCATTATTTATAATTTTGATATTTTTATAGTTGATATTGGTAACACAGCTCTGAAGACCCCATACACTCTAAATGGGTTTCTTCTCTCACATTAAGTGACGTTTTGCCCTTGCAGAATATATTGTGAAATTTGTCTTCATAACAAAGCCATGAAAAATGACAGAAAATTCTAAGGGCAATTTCTGCTGAATATCTTTCCTCCTTTTCCTTCAAAACAAATAAGGGATTTTGTATCATAGCTGAAGCTGATTTCCACTTAATAAAGGGCTGCAGCTCATTTGTAATGTTTGAGAATATTCCTCTTTCCTTGTCTCATTTAATCTTGGTACAAAGAAAGAATTATTAAGTATTAAAAATCATTTGTACTTTATGGATTAAATAATTTTGAAAGGTAGTTTTGTTGTCAAAATCACTGGTTAACAGAAAGATTTGTAAAGATTTGGCTAATTTGTATTGGTTCTCCTGAGACAAATTCACATGAAATAACAGCACAGTAGTTTTACCAGTTGATAAATCGGAGAAGATAAAAGCCAGGTGTATACATAGTGCCCAGTTTGTCAAGTTACTGAGCAAAATTAAATTGTCCCATCTGGGTTAATTTTTCACACTGAAATAGTCAACATTGCTTGATGCATCAAACTAAATGAATACATCTTTTGTAGCAGTGAAGACCTATCTGGCCAAGAAATTTCCACATATTTTTTTCTGAGGTTCCCAGGTACGTATGTATGAGATTTAAAGTACATCCATTTAAAGTGCACTCCCTGCTTCTTTGTCTTTGAGGATCAGGACTTTACAATCACAGAGCAGAACACAGAAAGTTAAAAATAATTCAGCAGAATGATGTTGAACTGTTCAAACTTTGCCACTTGCATTCAAATGGAAGGAAACTTCACTTTCAGATGCAAAGTCTGAATTTTGTAATTATTTATAGATTTCAAAATACCACATGACAGGATATTTCCTTATTTAGAGCCCAGAGTTTTCTCTTCCAACTAAAACTCTCCAAAACTGAGAAGGAGCCAGCACCAACTGGTTCCTTAAGGACTTCTACTTCAGCAATTCATTTGAGCTCATCTCTTTGTGAATAAGAAGAAAGAAATGAAACACTTGACTTTTTCTACAGTCTTAGTTTTCCTCTCTTTCATTCATACTGCTTTTCAGACACTCGGTGAGTCTTTGTTTTTTATCCCCTGCAAAAGTGGATGTGAAAGTGGGCATTTTTGTTGTCTTGCTTGTTTCTGAGGCTCTTTAAGATTTTCATGCAGCTTGATTGCCCTGCATTTCATATTCATCCTAACTGCAGTGGTCCACAGAATTTTAAAAAAGATGCAGATACAGAGAGGTTGGTTCACTTTTAAAGAGAGGGGAAGAATCAAGATGGGGTAAAGCTGGGAATCAGAGGTCAGGACAGAGTCATGTATGTGGATAAAAATTTCCTTTTGGATACAACTTCATTATTGCTTATGTCTGCTCTGTGAAGCGGATGGACTTCACAGTGTGCTCCATAGTCCTTGTTTGTATATGTGACTGAGTCACGAGAAATGAAAAAGAGAAAGGAATTAAATAGGGTGCTGTATGTGTATCTCCTAGCCTTAGGATGAGATTGTGTGGGATGAGATGAGCTTGTGGTTTGATGTGAGATGTAATACCATGGCTGAGCAGATGCCAGTGAAAAAAATATTAAAACGATCAGAGTCAAGAACAGCCCTGGAATAACCACTACGGCTTTCAGAGTAAGGATGAGAGGCATAGTTAAAGCTCTGAAGTTGACCAAGAACAGATCACAGCTCCCTTTTGATGTAAGGATGGTGATAACGTTCAAGGACATTTTTCCTTTATCCTTCAATTCATTAGATTTGTGGAGGAGTGGGGTACAAATCACAGCTTCTGAAAGCAGACACTGTGCCACGTGAGCTGTGCCAGCACTAATCTGTGCAAAAAGGGGGTCTCCCCTCTGCTCTGCGAGCTGGGACCCAAACCCACGTGATAGCCCAAGCACAAACCTCACAATTTCCAGCGGGAACTCCTATTATTAGACCCGAAAATACTACAAGGGGCAATAGCTGAAACTTAGGGCACTACATAAAGCACGCACTTAGTTAGCAGTAAGAAATAAAACCTTTAATAAGATTTAAAACTTTCTGTCTAAATGGACAAGGAAAGAAGAAACTAGGTCTTAGCTCCAAATTTAGATCTGAAGAAGTGAAACTTCCATAGATTACTAAACTGGTTGAAGTAATACAGGGCCTTCTTGGGAGAGCTCAAGCATTAAATACGGATATCCTAACAAGAACTATTCTTCCTGTCATAGTTTCCCCAAATTTCCCAGACACTTCCTGCTCTGTTCACTACTCAACATTGGCTGTGCCCTAACATCCTACCCCTGTCCTACAAATTTACTTTAGTGTTTGGAAGGGTATCTCACTGTCCCTTATGTGGTTATTCTCTCAGATGGATACCGGGGTGATGCTACATTCCTGTTTCCAGGTGGGGATTTGAGGCACGGAGAACTGAAGGGCAAAGCCTTGCCCTCGTGTCCATAGGTCCTAGAATATTCCCTGTAGTCCAAATTTCACTCCCTCATGACCCAAAGCCAGTGGGAGCTGTATGCTACTCGATGTTTTGAAAAGCAGGCAGCTTGTGTTCACAGACGGATGCCCAGCACTGAACGACCTGCTTTACACGTCAGCAGTACAACTGCCATACTGGGCAGCCCTTGCCCTTCCCAGCAGGGCCTTCTTGTCTTGACGGATTACTAAATCAGGCTGCCTATAATCTTTTGGGAGTGTTAGCTAGCTTCTTTAGCATTCACATGTTGTCTTTCCATAACAATGCACAGGCACACAGGCACACACCTATAGTATCTTTACCTCTATATACTTCCCAGTGTTGGTTCTTGTGAGAATGTTTGTGATTTGATTGTGTGAATTATGTTGACTTCTGGTGACAGACATACTAATGAGAGGATACTGGAACAAGGCAAGATAACAAGTCACTGTTCCACTCTGTTTCATCCTAAAAAAACCCAAACCATAACAGAACGTGCCAATTACAGAAGGAGCAAGAGTCACAGAAGGCTCGCTCACTACCTGTATTAAGCGCAAATGCAACCCTGTGGAGATGCATGTAACATGAGCTAAATCTACAGCGCATGAAGTGATGGCAAACTTCCAAATCTTCAGTAAGGTTTCTTTTGGAAATCTTGAAAAAAATGTGTATTTCAGGAGAGATTTAGAAAAATAAAATCCACTATACTTACGAAAATTCCATTATAGTGATGACATTTTTGAAGCTGTCATAATGTATTTTATGTGGTCTTATTCCTCAGAATTGTATTTACATGAGCTGCACTTCTTTTTCCTTCCCAGAAGGAAATAAATCTTGAAAATGTTGTTTGATCTTTGCAAAAGTGACTCAGATTTACAGTCTCCTGACATGAGTCAGATCAGCATAGGATCAGCAGCACATCTCGTTCCTCACAAGCTCCCCTCACCATGTGCTCACTATAAATACATTAATTCTCATTATTTTGTTTTACAGACAATTTAATATTTTTAATATACAACGAGGATACTAAGCTCTGTTTAATTGCTCAGAGTTCTCATGCAGTCACAACAGCTGCTTGCAATAAAAACACTGAGTTACAAAAATTCAGGTGGGTGTCTGATCACCAGGTGATGAGCGTGGCATTTGCACAATGTTTGGGAGTGCCCTACAAGCAAAACCAGGCTAAAATTTCTTTGTACCCCTGCAACAAGAAAAGTGAACTCCAGAAATGGGAGTGCAGAAGTGCAACCTTGGCAATCCAAGGGGAAGATTTATTTCTCAGTGCTGGCAAAAGAAATGAAGACAGTATCGTGCTGAACACAGGATCAGCGACGATGAATAAATGGATGATCTATGGAACCATGGATGATTTGTGTTCTAAAGGCCATGAAGGTAAAGTTTAAAGGTTAATCCTGATGGTGTCTTGAACCCCCTTGTTTGCCTTGTTTGATTTCTGCTCCCCTTAGTCTAACATCAGCTGTTCCACCTTAGGCAATGTTGGACTGGAGGATGATTTGTTCACATACTCAGGCCTGCGTTCCTCCATCCTGGAGACGTACAGGTGCTTAGCTTCAGAGAGAATGTAGTATGTGCAAAATGTGCATTTTTTTTTTCTTTACTTTTAAAGCAAAAGGTGGATCTAGGCTATTTTTAATTGCTAGCTTTAATCAAAGTGCTTTATTTAACTGTATACTAGTACTAGTGAAGTTGTATTAGCATTGTTGGATGAAAGGCAAAAATCTTTAAGTTTAATATTCCTATAGTAAATATAAGGAAATAATTCCCTGCACACTACCATTCAGTTCCTCTACAAGATTTCAGATGACAAAAAAACCCACAATATTTAACAGTCAAATCAATGATTTATTTTTAGTGAATGATGGGAAGTTAAGCTACATGAAAAAGAAAATAATGCTATTTTTAGAAAATTATTTTTAAATATATGAGACAAAAATCACCATATTTTTTTTCATAGTTCTTGACTACAGTACGAAACTGCTCTGTTTCCAGCCGTTACAGTGGGCAATATCATAAGTAAATAGTACATTGCAAGACCTACCCAGAACTTCCTTGGAAGACACTGCTGGTGACAGTAGGTCCCCAGTTACACTGGACTGACACTTGTAACACTTTCTCCACATACCCTTATGGAGAGTACACATATGTAGAGAACTGGGTCCCCCAGATTCCTGTACCTATATTATAATTTCTCTTTTGCCCCCTCAGATCTGTTTACACTGTTAGGAAACGCCAACGGAGCCCCATGTGTCTTCCCCTTCCGGCTGAGTGGTAAATGGCATGCCGGGTGCACGGCTGCTGGCCGGTCAGACGGCTTGCTCTGGTGTGCAACAACCCCCGACTTCGATGCGGACCATTTGTATGGGTTCTGTCCAACTGGCAGTAAGTTCCAAATGCTGTCATAGATGCTATAACACAATGCTGTTAGGTAAATATATCAATGCTGAGATGCTGTTACTAATATGGAAGGGGAAAACCTTGTAATGACTTTATTTTACTCAAAAATGTCTCTGCCATGCCATAACATTCTTACAGAAGAAACAAAAATGTTTCCTATGAATCTACAGTCAAGCTGAAAGTTGTCTGGGTGTGTCCATCAGTAGCTAACATCCAGGAAAAGACTAGTATGCTTTAAATATGACTGCACTCAGCATAAAATAATCTGAAAATTGAGACGCTACTCACAGCCTAATTCTCCTTGCCTCATTGCTATTTGTGGCAGCAGAAGTATAACCTCTTCTACCCATGCAAATCCCTGTTCTGTATCATAAGATTGGTCTACAGTCCACAGGAGGATGTAGTTTGTTTTCTGAAAGACATACAATAAGAAGATTGGCTTAAAGGTCTTACTGAAATAGCAGCATTGTCAGCCTTTCCTTGTAATGTTTCCGATAACATTACAAGATAAGGTTATCTGAACTGATAAATGTATATGCATCTGAGTTCAGGATGAAGGACACCAAAATACGGTGTCAAAGAAGATATTAAAAATGCTGCCTCGACCTAATTTTTCAGTGCTATACCACAGACTCACTATTTGTCATTTTGATAGGAGTATTGCACTGGGAAACCAGGTTCAACTCATTATCAACCACCAACTACCCACCACCATTTTCACTGACATTTCTGAAAATTATTTCCTGGTGCAATATTGCGTGCGGTAGCTTAAAAAAATCCCAGAACATCCTCACTATATAAACTGGCAAACACGAAGTATTTGGCATTCTAAAATTGTTGGGACACTATCACTAACACCTGAGCCTACAATTAAAAAAGAATGTTAAAAATCTGAAGTGAATCAGCTAAAAGAAACATAATAAAAAATAGAAAATATTTCTTCTAATGAATCATTCAAGAAATTCAGTATATTTTCCTCAACAAAAGAGAAAGTTAAGGGAAGTTGTAATCACAGCTTATTAGCACTTGCCCAGGGAACAGTTTTGCTAACAGTCCGCTCTCAGAAGACAATTTCTAAATTCCAATTACATAAACCACATGCAGACTAGAAATAAGGAATACATTTTAAAAATCATAGAATCATAGAACCATTTATGTTGGAAAAGACCTTTAAGATCATTGAGTCCAACCGTTAACCTTGCACTGCCAAGTCCACCACTAAACCATGTCCCTAAGCACCTCATCTACACATCTGTTAAATACCTCCAGGGATGGAGACTCAACCACTTCCCTGGGCAGCCTGTTCCAATGCTTGATAACCCTTTCAGTGAAGAAAAATTTCCTAATATCCAGTCTAAACCTCCCCTGGAGCAGCTTGAGGCCATTTCTCTCATCCTATCACTTGTTACCTGGGAGAAGAGACCGACCCCCACCTCTCTACAATCTCCTTTCAGGTAGGTGTAGAGAGCAATAAGGTCTCCCCTCAACCTCCTTTTCTGCAGGCTAAACAACCCCAGCTCCCTCAGCTGCTCCCCATCAGCCTTGTTCTCCAGACCCTTCACCAGCTTCGTTGCCCTTCTCTGGACTCGCTCCAGCACCTCAATGTCCCTCTTGTAGTGGGGGGCCCAAAACTGAACACAGTATTTGAGGTGCGGCCTCACCAGTGCCGAGTACAGGGGCACGATCACTTCCCTAGTCCTGCTGGCCACACTGTTTCCAATACAAGCCAGGATGCCATTGGCCTTCTTGGCCACCTGGGCACACTGCCGGCTCATACTCAGTGGGCTGTCGACCAACTCCCCCAGGTCCTTCTCTGCTGGGCAGCTTTCCAGCCACTCTTCCCCCAGCCTGTAGTGTTGCAAAGTTTGAAAAGGAAACTTTCCATAGTTGGAAATGTTTGCACTTCAGTTGTATTTCAGCCAAGAATTAATTCAGGCATAGCCTATGAGCTGCTGAACAGGTTTTCAGAGTAGATAATGACCAAGGTGCAGTTTTGCTTTATTGATCTCTTTACACTATTTTTTTTTCACCTGGAGATTATCAGATTTGACAGGGGAAACTGAAAATAAAGGATGAAAGGCCCATCTCTGCTAATGTCAATGGTAAACCCTCTTTTACTTAACAAAGAGCAAGCTAACAGAATAGTATGAGTTTTGGGGGTCTGAGCCTTATTTGCTCCGTAATCTCACTTCACAAGTAAGCTTGCAGTTAAATTTTCTCATAACATTTTGTGTAAGATGTTTACAACAAACCGCAATACTAAATCTCCTTTCTCTCCTACAGACAATGACAGATTTTGGAGTACAGATCCTTTGACAGGAACCTACTACCAGATAAACTACCAGTCAGCTCTCACGTGGCACCAAGCAAGGAAGAGCTGCCAGCAGCAGAACGCAGAATTATTAAGTGTCACAGAGATACATGAACAAATGTATCTGAGAGGTGAACTAATATGCAAGACTCTATAAAAAGAGTGTCTAATAGTTTTTTTGACTGATTACAAATGTTTCAGTGCTTTAATCACATTACAATGAATAGCTGATGTAATAATATATATACTGCTAGAGAAAGCACAATTACTGTAAATTAAGCTTTTTATAGGTGGAACTTTTGTAAGTTGTGGAATTGCCATTTGAAATTACTTATATTATTTTTTTTTTCCAAAAAAGTTAAGAATGTCCAGCTAATTAAGCAAAAGTTGGCTCAAGCTCAGAAAACACCAGAAAAGTCCCAGAAAGGGACCTTACAAGAAGGAAAGTCATTATAGAAGGCAGTCATTATATGACTTTTGTGTTAAGAAGTCGGTATTCTTCACATATATCTAATGAAATAGATTTTTGGAAATACCATACAAATTTTATACAAAATGCTATTAAAAATCTAAAGACTTTCTGGATTTATGCATAGACTCTGTAGAACAAAGGCCTTGTATCAATTGCATCACACTCAAGCAAACTTGTAACATAAATATTAACAACAGCAATTCGGTGTTTCAGTTTTTAAAGCCTATTGCTTGCATATAACTGTAGAATACCATTAAATTCAGATAAACTAATATGCAAAATAGTCTTTTACCGTTCTCTAACTACAGAATAAGCTGAGTTTATTACCAGTAAACATGGATTCTGTACTGAACTTAGAAATCACTAAGCAGATGATAATAAATATCTTCCTCCAAACTTCGAAAATGCAGAGCATTTCCTAATGAATCTTATTAGAATTCAACTCTTTTGGTTACCTAGATTTGATTGACAGCAAGAGATCCTCTCTCTGGATTGGGCTTAACAGCCTGAATCTCAACAGTGGCTGGCAGTGGAGTGGTGGCATTCCCTTCAGATACTTTAACTGGGCACAAGGTAGTAATCGTTTTTTTACAGTTTTTGGAATGAATCCTTCCTGTCAGAATGCTGAATGCATATTAATTACTGTCCTATAGTATTCCTCATGAACATGAGGAAATGCAGTTGAAAGGCTTATGAGACACGTGAGATGATTAAAAAGCTGAGAATGATGCTTTTCTTCACTGGATATATCACAAGGAGTTTCAAGCAGAAGAGTTAAATAAACTCATCTCCTATCAGAAGTAGATAAAGTGAAAAGCACTAGTTGAGTTGTAGCATGCTAGGAATGCCTTCAAGTCAGTTAAAACCCCTGTGGCTCTTCAACTCTCACAAGGGTTATCGGACCCTGCATGCTACAAGGACTCAGCTGTCGGTGAGCATCAGCCTTTCAAAGCCTTCCCCTTCACTTTTTATGCTTTTCCTCTTTTCTTCTCTCCTCTTTAACATTCAAGAGAGACTGTAAATAGAGTTCACAGCATTGGCAGTTTATCTTTGAAAGTCACTTAATGATTGTCATGGCAACAGCTGGTTGCAGCAAATGCCGAATGTTTGCTTGCTGAATAAATGCACACATATTCCATCTTTTGGCCTTCCCCAAGTCTCCAATGTGCCACCTGTTTTTATCTGGCACAGAAGATGAAGGGAAAGCCCAGAGCTGCTGAGTCTGGTAGAGGGTTTTCTACCTTTTGCTGAGCTGGTCAAATTCCTTAAGCCTTGCAGAGAAGAAGAGCAGTTGGCTCTCAGGTCAAGCAGCCCACACCCTTGGAGTTCCTGTATGATGATGTATGCAACAACATGATGGCTGTTATGATAAGTTAATCTACACATGTCCAGTTTACTGCAAAATTATTATAAGTTGTAACTTTTGGGCAGAGGGAAAAAAAAAAAGTAAGTCATCACACGGAGAAAAGGAAAACACTGCCCGTTCCCCAAGAACAGTGGTCCTGGAGAACCTCCTGGAGGGCTGGTTGCAGGGGCAGGCAGGGGAGAGACACACAGCAAGTGTGAGGGCATGGGAGGACACTCGGCTTGCAGCAAGGAGCAAATCTGCAGCCAAGTTGCCAAAGGGCCATGCAGAAAGAACCTTTCCAAAGGGCCTGAGTGTAACTTTTTTGTTCCAGCACACCACTGAAAGCTGTTGGACCAGAACCTGACAGAGAAAGGAAATACTCCCCTGCAAGGGCAATTGTGGAAATGAGATTTGTTTTCACATGTGATTTGGTATGCCTCATCTAACAGATGTGCCTTATATTTTATTTTAGGAATTCCATATTATTATTTGTGTGCTCTGCTAAACACAGCTCTAGAAACTAGAAGCCATTTAACATGCTCCCATAAAGAGGAAGCCCTGTTAGACTTTGACCAGTCTAGGTTCCCACCACTCCCTACTCAACTGCCAGACAACATATCCCACAGATCGGTGGCATTTTGCTTTTGTCTCATATTTTTAACAAATAATATTCATTCACTGAGCTTGGTTTAGTTCTACAATGCAGAGCTAGAACTCTGATTTTCAGGTTTTGAAATTTCTTTTTATTGTTAGCAGCTGATGGCTCTTACTCTGAAGAATGTTCTTCTCTCTTCACATCTGTAAAATTCCTTGTCTGAATATGAACTATGTTAAGATGCTGCCTTACCGTGTTCCTGCCCAAACACATTAGCTCAAACTGTGTCCTCTGATTTCACGTTTAAGCTCATTACTTAGTCCTTAGCATAACTGGGTCCTGACCACAAACTGTGTATAGAACTAGATGTTTCATGAGCTGTGAAACTATGAACTATGAACTCTGATTCCCTACAGTCTGTGTATGGCATTGCAACTGTAGCAGCACCAGCTACCCCTTCAATGTCTCAACTCTTCAGTCCAGCATCTACTGACTGGACAACAACATAATTTATTCTGCAACTGGTCGTGAGCTACATATTCCTCAGCAGATGTATGGCTGACCCCTATGAACAGGCTGATTAAACAGGTGGGGGGGCAAGGAAAGGACTTGCTGCAGCCTTTCTTTCAGTGCGGGCTCAAACTTTAGTCTCTCTTCTGTGCAAGCCAACAATTTTCACAAAAGTTACAGGAATGTCTTATTTTTGAGACCACTATCCTGCAATCAAATATGGCAGAAAGTGTGAATTATGCAACAAGCATCCAAAGAAACGTTTTGATGTGTACTTTTAAATTACATTTCCTTATCTCCGGTAGAAAAATAACTGTAGCAATGAAATCATGAGTCCGTAATTGACACATGAAAAGGATGGAAGCAAATTGTTCTTTCAGCTGCTGACATAAAACCTGTGCTACATAAAAATAATTTGTTTTTTATTCCATGAAGGAAGCCCTGAGCCTGAGCCTGAGAAACTCTGTGCAGTACTAAATCCCAGAAGAGATGCTAAATGGGAAAACCAGCCATGTGAGCTGAAAGTTGGCTATATCTGTAAAAAGGAAAACTCCACACTGGATCCTTTCATTCTTCCATCAGGTATGTCAAGCAAACAAAACCCCTTTGATAAAGACAGAATTTGTGTCACTAAAATGAAATTTCACAGCTATTTAAAATAATACAAAAGAAGCATTGTCATTTGTTCTGCTTTGATGAGTGGCACAGAACAAAGCATACTGTTATTTCTTTAACCAAATATATTTAAATACTGGAAACGTTCCTGGAACCCAGTAACCACACAAGCAATTTTTATTTCATGTTATTATTCATGATTCCAGAGGCACTGGTCTAAGCCATACACTATCACAAAAGTATCATGGACTGCACGGGCGTGAAAATAAAGTTAGAGATGCCTCACCTGCAGTGCATTCTAACGAAAACACCAAGGCTTATCACTGAAGTCTTGGAAAGATGGCACCCATAGGCTGAAACCACCTTCTCAGGTGGATTGCCTGTAACCTAGAAAGATGGCAAAAAAGAGCAAGTTCCTTCAGACCACTTTTCGACTACACTTTTCTCTGATTTATTTAATGACACTTAGTATGGAAAGCCCTGTGTGCAGATAATTACTTGTGCTGCAGTAATAATGCCTTTATGAAATATGAAAAACGTAGTTGGGTGGGGTATATTGTGTGAAAACACTACATATGGAATTCCAAAATATTTCTCTGTCCAAAAGTGAATATTTCACACTAGTGAAGCCCAGTTACCACCGGCTCCATTATTTTCCTCCTTTGTTTAAATGCAGTATGTTTTCTGTAAAAGTACAGTGTACAATAGCAAACAGACTAAAATGTTTTATATGTATGAGGAATGAATAGAAGTCCTGCTTATTTGTAATCACTCCATTTTCATTCTAATTAGTTAATTAACCGATTTCAAATGTAATTGCAGTTATTCTAGACTTCAGTTTGCACTGTTTAAAAACTTGAATCTATTGATTTTGAGGGGATGCAGAGCCTGTTAAATGCCCAGAAGGATGGTTGCCCTATGGAGATCACTGTTTCATGGTTCATAGAGAACCCAGAGTATGGAGAGAAGCCCTCATTTCCTGCAATGAGAGCAATGGCAACCTGGCCAGTATCCACAACCCTGAGGAGCATGGTTTCATACTGTCTCAGCTTGGCTACAGTGAGTATTTCTACAGGGCAGTGTTTGGTACAAATGGAGAAGTATATTATTAGAAATCTTATAGGATTTTTAAAAAACGTTATTTTTTTCTGTAATATTTATAGGGAAGCCCACTAAAGGTATAGATATATAGGTTAAAAAAACCCCCCGAACACTAGAAAACCACAAAAGGAATCATTAGTGCTCTCTTTGTTGTCTTTTTCATTCTTTTCATTTTGATTTTCATTTGTTCTTCACTGCATGAAATCACTTGAAGGAAATAACAGCTCTAGCTACTGCAGCATTTGGGCAGATTATCTGCCTCAGACACCCTGTAGCGGTAGATACAGTAATGGACTTTTACTGATAAAGCTGAGGAATCTCATTTCCTGCTGGTATCTCATTTTCTAACTTCTTGAAAGAAGAATGTGAATTAGATCTTCAAATAAACTCCACTGTCATTTAATCTAGATGAATTTGTATTGTAACATGGCAATTTCAGCTCATCTCCATAAAATCTTGCTCCTATGGACTGTTTCAACTCAGGTACTAACCCAGGTGAATTTCTGTTCTTAGAAGCTGCAGATGAGCTGTGGATTGGTCTGAATGACCTCAACACTCAGATGTACTTTGAGTGGAGTGATGGGACTCCTGTGACATATACCAAATGGTTGCCTGGAGAACCAACCCATGCAATCAATGGGCAAGAAGATTGTGTCATTATGGCAGGAGAGGTAGAATCATTCCACATTTGTGTAGCACTATACTATTTGATTTTTGTTTCTATTTCTAGGCTTTTTATGAATGCAACTTAGAAACAAATCAGGGAATGGTATCTTTATTCACTCAGAAAGATGGTTGTTCTAAATTAAATTTAAAATTAAATTAGAGATAACTAGATAAATGTTCATATCTGATTGTGAGTGTACATTATATGCCAAGCAAACCTTAACACTCTGCCCGTGACACTTAGTTAGCTTAACATAACCTCAGAATTAAGCACAAATACTTGGAATTCATTAAAAAGTACAGATCTTTATTCTCTCATTGAAGCAACATTTAAAAAAAAAATAATAACGTTTCTAAAGGAAACAGGTTCTGCATCACTGTTACTCACCTCTTCCCAAACTGCACCTAGGATGGATACTGGGCAGACAGTGCCTGTGACAGAAAGTTAGCTTACATCTGCAGAAGAGACCCACTACAAGGAGTTTCTGGGACAGTAAAGACTGATCCTGCTTGCCTGAAGGTAAGAAGAAAGAGTAAGCAAGAATCTGGTTAGCAAAAATCCATTGTTTTCACAAGCTCCACTTGACATTGAAACTATCTTTTTTTTTCCCCTAACAAGTGTGATTGTACATCCAATTCAGGGTGATAATTTTCACTACATTCCCTTATTTAAAATAAAGTTATTCTGAAATTTTTTTTAGTCAATATGAGTCAGGCCCATTATCTCTCATAACTGTCTGTGAAAGAGGCGAAAGCCATTACTGCAGTTTTCTGCATATTTGTTACATTGTTCTACAACCGTCTGCGGTTATCTAAGACGTAGTAGAGACTGGGAACCATTTCTGGACTATGTGACATGATGCAAGATGATGACAAATCTCACTATTGAAGCCAAATCAAAACAACCAAATTGCTTTTATGAGTGAATTTCTTTTGAAGAAGTTATTGTATCCTACTGCTTTTTTTTTCCTTCTCTTTTTCCCTCTTTTTACTTTCCTGTTTACTACTGTTCTATATTTAGTAACATTTCCCACAACCCCATATGGGGAACAGAGCTGAGAGTCATTGCACTAGATGGACCTAGGCAGCAGCCAAATACTAAACACAGATTTTATTTGCCTTTCTCGGCTGCAGCAAGCAAATCTGGAGCTGGTATAGGAGGAAAAGTGACTTGGAATTCAGCTGTAATTTTGAGGATTTTGCTTTTCAATAGTTTTTATGCTACCTCTTCAGTCAGACTTCTTAGGTGAGCTGATGAGTTAAATCAATTAAGTAGTCTAGTTACTGTTCTTTTAGCCTAGAGATGTCAGGAAACTTGAGCCAGCAGTTCACTATAACACAGAATACTCTCTTCAGTTCTGAGCAAGGAAGTATTTTACTCACCCACTTCTGACTACACTCTCCATTTTGTGTGCCTCTGACTTTTTAATGCTAAAATTAATCAGTTACTAATTGTCAAAAAAAGGGGACTCATATGCACTAAATCTCTTATTTCTGGATGTTTACTAAGCTTAATTTCCATTAGTCCACTGGAATTCAAATTAATATATTACCACATTAAGTTATATTAAAAATATGTTGATTTAAGAGCAGACACTGAAATTCAAGCACTGTAACATATGCTCTTTTTACTGCAAATGTATTCCACACGTTCTTGACAGGGCTGGGAAAGACATGGCTTTTACTGCTACCTGGTTGGACATACATCTGTAACATTTTCAGAAGCAAAGAAAACCTGTGAAAGGAGCAGTGGTTATTTAACAAGTGTAGGAGACAGGTATGAAAAGAGTTTAAAAACTGTACCTCTGATGGAATAATCTTGGAATTTTATAAAATAGTTGAGAAATTTTGGGGAAAAAAGTGGGAAACCAGAAAACCAGAATATCCTTTTTCTGGAGAAAAAAAAGAAATCAGTAAATACAGTAGGTCTTTCCTAACCAAAATATATTTTACACATTCATGTTTTCCAGTACTTTACTCTGAATAAACAGACCACAGCTGCTTCTGTTCTGTAAGGAGCAGTTTTTCAGTATAGCACGGCTACACCTGCTATTGAAGCTAGTCCATCTGCTATCCAGTTAAGCAACGTATTTCCACTTGGAAGGAAACCTAATGGAGACTCCATTCATTCTAGTCTTGTGTAGTTTAGGATGCTGAGAAATGGCAGACCAAGGGAAAGCTAGGCTTAATCCCCATCTGACTCCTGTCATTTCAGATATGAGCAAGCCTACCTGACCAGCCTCGTCGGTCTGAGCTCTGAGAAGTATTTTTGGATTGGTCTCTCAGACACAGAAGAGCAAAGGACGTTCAAGTGGGTGACTGGTGAAGGTGTTCTGTACACAAACTGGAACGCAGCAATGCCTGGTACTCTGCCACCGGAGTAAATTTATGCTACTAGGGAACTTTCTGTGTTGTAATTCTAAACTGTTTCCCAACTTTGCTAAAACACATCCATGATGACACACACGAACATTCTGCCTTTGAAATAGGAGTGTCCTTGATATAAGCTGCCATGGAAATATTTCTTTTCTGGCTCCTCATTGCTTACAAGAGCAAAATGAAACTGAGCGGAAAGGGTGAAACCCTTTCCAGCCCGGCTGACAGGCTGTCAAATCCTTGCAGTGAGCGGCATAGGAAAGAGGCAGGCAAGGGGCTGTTCATGCACTTGTAAAGCTTTTCAAAGGGGAGGGAAGATGATGAAGGACTCCGCTCACTGGTTTCCTTTTTTTACAAAGCTCCTCCTTTGAGCAGACACTACACTTAGTATTTCACACAGTCTTTTGTAAATGAATCACATGAGCTGTAAAAATGTCAGGGGAACCACTTTTAAACACATTTCAATTTTCTTTTATATCTCACAAAGGGAATGAAGCTGGTTGTGTTGCCCTAAGGACTGGAAATGCAGCTGGACTATGGGATGTTCAGAACTGTGGAGTAAAGGCAAAATTTCTCTGCAAAAAACTAGCTGAAAAAATTGCTCTTCCTCTTGCTCCTGAAACCGTTTCTGATTCCAAATGTCCCTTGGGTTGGGATACAAGCAATAGCACTAATTCATGCTTCAGAGTAAGTATTAATTTTTCCAATAATCGTACTCATGAAACAGAAGAGCACCAAATAGACAGGGCCTCTAAACTTCCGAGAATGGCACGTTATTGCACAAATGGAGTAAGTTTTTACACAACTATTCATGGAAATCACTGCAATTATCACTCTAGCAGTGATATGTAAGGTTATTCAAGCAGCATACTCTTTAATCGCAATGGATAATTGCAATGGAACGTTTTCCTATTCTGCTTATACAAGGCAGTCAGTAGATTTATTTTTAACATATTGTAAACATAGTGTTCTACCTTAATATCTATCAATAGTTTTTTGTGAGAGAAGAAAACCAAAAGAAAACATGGTTTGAAGCCCGAGATTTCTGCAGAGAAATAGGAGGAGACCTGGCTGCCATTAGAAGTGAAGAAGAGCAAACAGTGATAGAAGACTTAATAATGTAAGTAAACAAAATATGTAATAATTGATATTTTGGTGTAACAATACTTTATATAGGAATAAATAAAAATATTCTTGAGTTGCTCCTGAGATAGTTAGTTGAAAATCTACATCTGTTTATCATCACAGTCATAAGAAAAAGAACTGAGAAAATATTTCATATGGGTAGCATTTTCAAAGACATTTTTGAGGTTCCTAAAATTTGTCATCATCCACAAATGTTTTAAATTAAAAAAATCCCAACCAAATCGTTTGAATGCTTCTTCTTCTTCAGACTAATTTCTGAGTTTGTTCACTGAACCATTTTGAAACTAAATTGTGACTTTCAGCAAACCTGAACATTTTATTTCTCAAGAACACTATAATCACAACATCAATAAAGAAAAACAATGTGCTCTGTTTTCAACACAACCATTTGCAAAGTAGAAAATTTTAAGGCATGACCTTCACTTACTTGCTAATGGGAGTTTGCTGACCAACAGCATTTTGCTCTTTTTAAAATTTCTACTCTATTTAAAGTCTTCAATAAGTGTGAGAGTTATTGTCCCACGTGTCGTGGTTTAGCCCCAGCTGGCAACTAAGCCCCACACAGCCGCTCACTCACTCCCCCCCGGTGGGATGGGGCAGAGAATCGGAAGAGTACAAGTGAGAAAACTCGTGGGTTGAGCTAAAGACAGTTTAATAGGTAAAGCAAAATCCGTGCACGCAAGCAAAGCAAAACAAGGAATTCATTCACTCCTTCCCATGGGCAGGCAGGTGTTCAGCCATCTCCAGGAAAGCAGGGCTCCATCACGCGTAATGGTTACTTGGGAAGACAAACGCCATCACTCCAAATGTCCTCCCCTTCCTTCTTCTTCCCCAGCTTTATATGCTGAGCGTGACATCATATGGTATGGCATAGCCCTTTGGGCAGTTTGGATCAACTATCCTGGCTGTGCCCCCTCCCAGCTTCTTCTGCACCTGGCAGAGCATGGGAAGCTGAAAAGTCCTTGACTAGTGCAGCAACCACTAAAACATCTCTGTGTTATCAACACCGTTTTCAGCACAAATCCAAAACATAGCCCCATACCAGCCACTATAAAGAAAATTAACTCTATCTCAGCTGAAACCAAGACACCATGTAACTTGCAAAATTTAACAGTGCTAACCACATACATCCTCTTCTTCTATGACACATTTTTTCACACTCTAGGAAAAAACCCCCATCATCTCAGCCTTTCTGGATAGGTTTGCAGTGTTTGGATCCTGATGGTGGGCTTTCCTGGAGTGACGGATCCCCGGTGAGTGTTTGACCTTGCCAGTTTCTTTCTGTTCTGTATTTTTGCTGTTGGAGCTGTTTCGATGACTGGTGTGGATGAAAGTTGTACAAGAATTCCCAAAAATGTCTACCTTGCCACTGGGTAACTCTAAGTCATTATTCTTCATACCAGTTCGGAAAAGAAAAAGGCCAATAAACCCTGAAGTTAGACCATCGCAACAGCGGTAACATGGAGTAGTAGTTGCAGCTACAGAGATGATTATCTAAGTGGCAAATATATGAGAAAGGTCTCTCCTGATTTTTATTAGTCAGTGGTGCTATACTGCCATGCTCCTTTCCTCTGCTATTGATTTATAACCTCATTTGATTCGAGTTTTCATGGGACTGCTGGAGTCTGTTAAATGCTGTGTAAACCCAGAGCCTTTCTTTTTTCTCGTGGAGTGACTATATTGCTTTAATAGCCCACATAGGCTGCACAGCCATAGGAGGAAAGTAAGGAGTGGTTTGAAACTTCAGTGCTACTTCTCTTTCCTTCCAGAGTACCACTTTTTTCCCTGTATGATAAGAATAAAAAACAAAGTTGTGTTTCTTCTGTAGGTGAATTATAAGAAAAATGATTATTTTTACAATACTGCATTTGAATATTGTGGAGCAATCAGTGAAGAGCCTTCCATGTCATGGATTAAGGTGCACTGTGAATACAGTCATAACTGGATTTGTGAAATAAAGAAAGGTAGGTTACTTTTTACTCTAAACTCACATTAGGCAGAAATTTAAGCTGAGTCTATCAAAACAGGAAGTTCTGCAAGTTACATGCTTGTAGAACATTTGGTTGATTTCACAGGAATTTTGCATAATGAAAAATAGGTCAAGACATATAAATGCTTTCAGAATACAATGTTTCAACTGTTAAACTTTTTGTTTGTTTTATTTAAAAAAAATATTATATGATAAGCCTTACTGAAAATATACTTGTTTATGTAATTATAGAATCGTAGAAAATAAGGTGAAAGCAACCTCAAGGGCTTATCTGGTAAAATCCACTGCTCTGCCCAAAAGCAGATTTTTGTCAAAAGAGAAGCTTTGACTGATGTGAAACTGCTTCTTGGAACTTTTACTTGTAGGGAATTTCCAAGTTGGGGGCTAAGGGGGCAGAGAGGGAGAAAGAGAGGCTTGCAATTTGCAAAAAAAAAGATTACTTTAAATCTCTGTATCCTTTGTGAAGTGAAACTTCACTCCTCCGCTCAGGTGTAGCTTGAATGCTCCACAAGGACACATTAGCCACCTACTTTAATTTAAACAAGACTACCAGCATACTAGAGTCATTCTCTTTGTAAGATGAAATGTAAAGATACTCCTGTAACCACAAGCTTGCTGTAATGAAAAGATGGTAATCCCAGCTTCAAAATTTATGTACTTTAAGGCAATAGGTAGGCTCACATCTTCGTCTCATGCCAGCAGCAAAATCTTCTATGTTTATACTTCCGTGGGTTTTTTTTCAAAATTTTACTGTTGAGAAAGATATCCAGCAAAATAAGAGAGGAATCAATTATAGCTTTGTATTGAGTTGCACATTTTACTTCCAAGACTAACAGGAGTGTTGCTTTGGCGGCTCTCTGGGCTCCTTCACACAAGCAGTAAGGGTTAATGTTTAAAGGGATACTTTTCTAAATAAGATCAGTTCTGCGCTCGTGAATTATTCAAAATAATCTGATTCTAACCAAGGCACATTGTCTCAGCTTCTCATGCTTAAAAAGTAATAGTCATAGGCATCTATCTCAAAGAGATGTTGTGAAGTTACCTTTCCTGGTAACTTCCTTTGTAATTCCTCACCTGCATGATCAGCACAACTAAAAATCATTAGCAAAAGTGTCAACAGTAGTTGTATACTGTTAATTACTATTAGTGTATGAATGGCAGAAATTATAGCCTGAAGAAATTACCATCATTAGTCAGCAGTGCATGTCATACTGAAAGATGCTGAAATAGTCATAACACTTTCTACTTCCAGAACAGACATATATTTTTTTCTTTTAGATCATTTAACGAACCATACAAGAGATTATTTTTTAAAAGGTGCGACTTCGTTTTACCCAAGCATGTGTGTCACACTTTATTTAATGTAATTACACATACAGCAACTCGAACATTATGATGAATTCCTGTGGAAAAAAATTATAAAGGTGACATTTGTTTTACATTTTTATAGCTCTTGGCCTTCCATGTTTAGAGATACATTGCTCCAATATCCCACTCCGTGTGATATGGAAATTTTTCATTTAAATTATTTCTCAAAAACTGGTGGATTTTCAGTCAAATGTGATCCTTCACAAAGTAGTTTCACAGAAAAAAAAGTTTCACAAGCAGATAATTACTAATAAAATTTAAAATATTTGAAGCAAAAATTTGTTTAGTATTTGAATTTCTTTTTCAGATACAAGACCGTGTCCATAAAGAATCTCTTATTATTGTGCAAAGTATACCAACACTGAAGTAAAGTATTTTCACTCTTTAGGTTTTTTTCAGAAACAAGTACTCATTCAGACTAACTTCAGTCACCTGATTTGGGCAACATTCAGGATGTACAAGATGTGCTTACCAAACATCTACCAAGACAGAGATGTAGGGCTGTAATACATCTGTTATTCCCTGAACATCCATTTTTGCTCTTTTTCAAAGATCAAAAGTTCAAAGACCAAAGATACTATATAAATATATTCTGCATTGAATATGTAAAATATGGAAAATTGATAGACATTAAGAGCATTTCCACTAATTGAACACTTACACTGGCTCAACATTCGGGAAATATTTTACATCTTCATTTTTTTCCCATTTCATTACAGGGACACCCTTGAAACCAGAACCTCTGGGCCCTTCTGCCGGTAAGCTTCTCTTTACTTCTCTTATCTAAAGGGTGGTATCATGTAACAACACCAGCTTTGTGTAAGGACCATGAAGAATACAGAGATTCCTCTTCTGTGTTGCAGCATATGAAGTCACAGAAGATGGCTGGATTTTAAAAGGGGACAAACAATATTTTTTCAGCACAGAAAAGACCTCTATGGAGAAAGCCAGAACCTTCTGCAAAAGCAATCATGGAGATCTTGCTACTATTGGAAATAATAGTGAAAGAAAATTTTTGTGGAAATGTGTAAGAGGAAATTTGACTATATTATACCATATATGGTCTGTATACCCTGCTGCATATGCTCGTGAAGTACAGGAGAATGTGCTTGTTGCATAGTATTACTAAATTTTATTAGCATTAGATTTAAATGTTCAATGAAAAAATATTTATTCTACAGAATAGAGCTTCTCTTTAGGAAAATAAATGCAAAAGAATCTACCATTTACTACAGTGGATATATTCTTCTATATTCTAATCTAAATAGAGTTCTGCCCATGACCAAATGTGTATAAGGAGCAATGAACAGGCAGATTAGGTGTATACTGAGAAAACTGTCTTTTTGCCAGGGTGGCTACCTCTCATCTGAATATCATATTCTAGAATACAGCGTTACGTGTAGACGGGAGGCTGCTGCTAGTGTAGCTCTGATGGTCACGTACCACATCATGTTGCTGAACAAAACAACTTTTCAAAGAAAGGTTTAGCCTGGTCCAGGTCAGGGACTGACGAACTAGGACCTTCATGAATTAGTTTTCCTGCAACATGTATCAAAACGGTTCATGTATTTCAAGGGCACTGACTAGACGTTGCCTGAGATGGTTCTGATGGGCACGTGCCAAAGCCGTGGCAGGGCCATGCTAACAATTTAATAGCGTGGATGTTGCCTCAAACCTCTGCCAGAATCCTGTTTGGTATACTAATACCAAAGTAGCTGCACAACCTCCTTTCTGTTTCACACTATTAGATGCTTGCTTTTGTTGTGTGGGAAAGGATATGAAAGGAGGAGAGGACAGACAGGTTGAGACACAGGAATTACATGGCTGCTTAAGAACAGGAAAGTACCAAAAAATTTTGTACTAAATTTTTTCTCAAGTCTTCCTTGTTTCTTTTTAAATTGAGAACACAACTTTGAAAGCTTTGATCATACCAGTAATGCAGCCAAAACTAGGTAAGCAGCAATAAAGATGATAAAGCAAAAGTATGTGATGTATGGTATTTACTTCAACAGGGTCCTCTCTGGTGACTACACATGATCATTTATACAATGTGTATTCATCTACTTGCTTCCATAGTGCAAAAATTACACTTTTTCATATTAGATAACTACTAACTACTAGACAGCACTAACTAAAAGTACATTTTTGTGTTTAGGTATTAAAAAATGGCAAATTGGACTCATATCTCATAGGATTAATTCAGAATGCTGATCAACAGTTTAGGTAGGTAAAAAAGCTACATGAAGATTCATAAAAAGCAGTTGTAGAAGTTTTTGTTCCTTCTGGAGGGACTACTGCAAGGGAGTTAAATGCAGATTCAGAGAGTTATATTGCATGTTGAAATGTGTGCTCTCCCTTGGTTTAAGTACATTGTAAAAACACTGTTTTAAATGGCATTTTTATAGGGAATATACATGCTACGAATACATAGATAATGTCTGTTAAAAATAAAGGCATTTTTGTTCTTTGATTTGGCATGCAGGGATTTCATTATCTAAGGTCTTTTAATCCTAATGGAAACTCAATTTACAGACAGACTCAGCTATAATTTTTTAAAAAATATTTTTAACATGTTAAGGTAGAATTTTCTGAACTGTTCCAGGAACATTGTCTGAGCAACCGCTACTGTTTTGGTGTTGGTTTTTTTCAGTTGGATGGATGGAAGCCCGGTGCACTATGCAGCCTGGGCACAGGGTGAGCCCAACTTTGCAGATGCTCAAGAAAATTGTGTGGTCTTAAATAAAAAGGATGGTGAGTTATACAGCTTTTTCTGAAAAGTATTTTTATGGGTATGGCTCTTCCCCTGTTTGTTAAGAATATATCACCAACTTTACTCCACTCTTTCCCAGCAATTTGGGAAAATATGCATAATAAAGTATAATCATTATATCTGAGGTTTCTTCAGGGGCAATATTATCCATAAAAGTGGAATATAAGAAATTTATTTTAATGGGGAATGTAGGGACAATTTGATCACTGATTTTTCAGCTGCACAAACAATATGTTCTATTCAAATCAACAGCAAATTGGTCTTTCAAAAAAAATAATTAGAGACTAGTTAGCAAAGGAACAGAACATATACGGAGTTTCACATTTTATAGTGTTTCGCAGATAAAGTGTTACTTTACACTTGCATGTTTCAGTGCAACGAAGCTGTTCGGGTGGGTTCTACGCAGAGGTCTCCAAGTTGCCATATCAGCCATCTCGTACGGCCACTACTCCCACAGTGACAGCAGGACCAAAATCCTCCTGTAAGCAGTGATGCTGGGAGGAAGAGCGGAGCTGAGGCGTGTTATCTCACATTCCCAGGCAGACTGCTTTCGAACCTACAAGCACAGAAGCCAGTACACTTTCCCACAAATTTCAATCTTATTCACTGTCTTATTATCTATATTTAAATTGATTTCAGGCTTGTGGAATGATGTCAGCTGTGGTTTTTCAAACGGTTATATCTGTGAGAGGCACAGAAGTTTTATGAATGCAACACTTCCTTCAGCGGTACCTTCACCTCCTGGAGGATGTCCTGAGGATTGGCTTTTATTTAAAAATCAGGTATGATAACATCCATCTAAGCTTAATGATATTAGTCCTTTGGAGAGTACTTAAAGATATACAACAGCCTTTTGTCTCTCTGATATCTTTTGACAGTGATTATCCAAAGTTACATTAAAAATTGAAGCAGCTGCCTAATTCTTGCAAGGTGGCGGTTTTTACAGATTTTTAATTGTTTTTCTGAGAAGTGGTCATCTGAGATACATTGGAAAAACTGCTACATTGTATATACTTTCAAAAAAATTGAACTTAATTGAACTGAAAGCACCAACTACAGCGTAAAATCAGTCATTTGAGCTGGAACAAATCAGAAATAAGGCCAAATTTTTCCAAACAGGCTTCAATGTAATGCTTGCCTCCTCCCAAAAGGGAAAAACTTGATGTGTTTATTAAGTGAGGGTTCTATTTGCATCTAATATACAACATTGTTCTGAAAGCACCCATGGATACTGACACCAGTGGAGTTTGTGCCAGTACGCTTTTTTTGCATTTTTGTTACAGTCATCAGAGTTGTTATTTTCCACAAACTATGCAAGATAATTCTCTGACAGTGCTACTGGCGTGCCACAGAGCAGAGGGTGAGCTGTAAGCATGGAGAGGGCACACTAGGCACACTCATAATTACCAAAACCATTTCAGGGCGAACATGTATTGGTAATGCGGTGACTATGCACTTTTTAAGAAATCATGACTCATATACTTCCATTAATAAAAGAGCTGTAAAATGAAAAAGGCTGAATACATACATGGGAGCACACTGACCTTAGGTTCTAGGTCCAAAACGTTTTTCAGAAAGTTCAGATGATTCCACATGAAACCCTGGGCTGGGCCTTTCTTACAGAGTCAGCACTTCTTTGTCTTTTACTAATGATGGAGTATGGCTTCTCAAAATCTCTGTGTTAGTTACCACATTAGATTCTCATCAGACTCCTACTGTGGTTTATAAATGGTTGTTTGAGTTTTGTTGTGACTTTCCCAGTCCCTCACAGAAATACATAGAGTAAATTTAAAATTTGTGAATGGTTTTGACTTGGTTCCAGAGCTGAGTCTCTGTTAACTTTGGAAAATTATTTTGTGGGCCTGAGTTGGGCTAATTTCTACTTAAACTAGTGCAATCCAAACCTATATTCCTTTTGCTGTCACTCACTAACAGTCTATACTCGTTTTTCCCTAGTGTTACAAGTTTTTTGGCTCTTCCTATGCATACTGGCATACTGCAAGAAGAACTTGTATGAACCTTGGAGGAAACCTGGCGAGCATACATAATGAACAAGTACAAGGTATAGCGCAACAGCTCTTTACGTAATAGAGAGCATTTACTCTGTATACAGTGGTCATTTCCTGCAAAGAAGAACGCGGCAAAAAGACAGTATGTAAATGTATGTATTTTATAATATGTATAGTCAATATGGGTTATATGGCCATGGCATAAAACATTTTTGGAAGAACTGGAACCATCTGTCTAGGGCACGCTAGTGATGCTAAGGGTTGCTTCCTCCTGTTCCATGCAAACTGCTTTACATTATTTATAGGGTATGAACTAGCATAAAATAACAAATCCAGACCTGGCATTTGTAGTTTTAGACACAGAGAAAGAAAAGGAATCTATGATCTGTTTCTGCTAGAAATAGAAAGGGATATATTACTATACCTCTCTGAAATGACTGCCTAAATTCTGCAACTTAATTCAGCAGTAGAATGTCAGAGGAAGGCACATTTTCACCTTGCCTACGTTCCCCAGCTTCCTTTTGCAGCTGTATACAGCTACACATTTCCATCAGTCAATCAGCTCATCCTGAGTGTTGAAATAAGTGGACTCATTAGATAACACGGTGGTCAGGCAGGTTTTTTATATCTTTCCTCTTTCCAATCTTGCTTCATCATTCTAATAACTTTCACTCTTTAAGACTTTTCACAGGCAAAGCCTTGGCATAACCTTGAAATAATAAAATTGGGTAAATTTCTGATCAAACGCTAATTAAAATGTATTTACAAGACTCTAACAAACAAAGTACTTAATGATTTGTTTATGAGCTCATGTCTTGACTGATGACATGACATGTTTACCTTCTTTTCTATTGGCTTTTTTCCCAGCTTTTCTCACTTACCATTTGAAGGATGTTTCAAATGATCCCTGGATTGGCTTGAATGATATACTCAGTGAACTCAACTTTGTTTGGACTGATGGAAGTGCTGTCTCCTATACAAACTGGGCTCCAGATTCCCCAAAACTTGTAGAACCCATTTTGTTTCCCAGTCTACATCCAGAAGACGGCCACAATCTGCAACAGGTAAATACTGCTTAGTGTTTACCATCAAGTTAAATCTAAGGAGCAATATCCAAGTAAACAGCTCACTTTGCTACAGATATTGCCTCAGCCTCCTCCCCAAGTTGTTCATCTATCTTTACACTGGGATTAGCAATAAAAAGTTTCAATGTTTGAGTATTCTAGCTATCTCAGAGCACAAAATTCTTTGGCAAAATTTCAGCAATTAACAGATTGAATAAATATTGGATAGATGGAATAAAGTTTTCTTTTTCATAGTAATTTGCTGTTCATTTTGGACAAAATGTAAATGCAACATTAGAATTTTAGAAGTTAACACACGTTGGAAATATTTTCACGTTTGACAAGTTGACTCATGTTTGAAAAGGAAGGAGGAGAGCATGCAAAAGGAAAGAGTTCAATTTTTTTTCTACTTCTTCCCTATTTAAAATTGTAATTGAATTGCTAAGGACCAACAGATGTCAACTACTTTCTAAACCAATCAAACCCTCTCCACTGCTAGCACTGAAATTGAACCTCAGAATGCTGTAAATAAAATAGCGTTCTACATATTCAGACCAACATAGATTGATTTGCACACCCACATTGCCTTTCTTCCATTTATTTCCATATCTTGCTTTCAGAACTTGCCCTTCAGACTATGTCATTCCACTCACTGTCCATCCTCCCTTCATTTTGGTATCCACACCTCTAGAGAACCCAGAAATCATACCTCTAGACAACCAGCTTAATCTGCACCTGAGCCAATTCATTCTGCTCTTGCCCATCTAGCCATTGGCCAAGGCATGCAGGAAGACATATAGGATACAACACAATACATAACTCTACTTTACTGCAGCTCTAATAATGCTCCTGGGAATTATCAAGTGGGGAAAAAAAAGAAGACTATGCAAAAGTACATTCTACTTTTCTTCTTCACCTTCAAGATACTAACAGCTATCTCCTTCAGAGGATCCTTTTCAAAGGAGTGAAATAACATCAAAAAGTTACTCGAGCTTAAGAAACTGGAGTCAAGAGCCACTAAAACAGGTGTTCCTAAAATTTCTGCATGGAAGCTTAGTAGGCTGTTGCAGGTTGCAAGAAATTTGAAGTTCCAGCTTCTTAAGTACTCAGCATCTGATCTGGTGTAGCTGAAAGAGAAATTCTAAGAACTAGAGCTGATGGTAACTCTGTCAAGGACCATCATTTAGATGATTCTGTCAAGAATAACCACTATTTAAACTTGGCTTTGCAAGCCAAATACAAAGGATGACCTCCATTTATTTTTATTTCATTCTTATTCAAAAAAACTTACTGATAGTTGCTCATTAGTCGAGACGGAAGGTGTGACAGAAAGTTCTTGAAAATAATAGTGCCTTTCAAGTACGTCTCCTCGAAAATAACCAAATGAACAAGCAGGCTGAGCTGAAGATTACGAAGATTTACAAGATATACAAACCCTACAATATCAGAATTCAAAGAAAAAAGGACTGAAGATACCCAGGGGTTATAGTATTTTGTTTTATAACTTTTAATATCAATGTACTCATATTCTTTCGCTTACTCCAACAGTTTGATTGTGTTTCTCTGAAAAGAGGTCATGCTGATGACACAGGAAAATGGAACAATGAGGAGTGTTATAAGTCCACAGGGTATATATGCCAGAAGAATAGTGGTGAGTTCTGTATCGCTAATCTTGAAATTTATAACACAAAGATTAAAATCACTCTTCTTGTTTAACATGCTTTAGATCAGTTATCTTTTTTTTTTTTTTAGGTAAAGGATCAGTAAAACCTAAGGGCCCATCTTGCATCCCAGTGTTACTTAGCAATGTTTTGGAGAAGGGAATGATAAACAGAATATCAGAATTTAGGAAAGCAAAATTATTTTATTTTTAAGAGTGTAATTAAATAGCTAAAAACCACAAACATTTTAATTACATAAATTCATAATGATCTATAGATTATCATAACTGGTAAGTTTTACATTTATCCAAATAAACCTGACAGTCACAAAGCTGCTAAGCTGCAAAGAGTATTTTGAAAACACGCAGGGTAGGTGTGTTATTTTTGACTGATGGGGTGAATTTACCTCTGCATTATAAGATACTGTGAATTTACTGATTCAAAATTCTCAGAGGCTGAAAATGTATTTCTTTCATCCAGAAAGTTCACTGTTGTTTTGAAGTTATCTGTTACTTATAAACAACTAATGAGAAGGTGTTCCATTCCATTAGCAATTTTCTACTAGGTTTGTAAATAATGAAAATATTATTCAGTCACTCAAGTCATATATGCGGCCTCCAGATTTAACTGTTCTTAGGGTGCCTTTTTTTCCTTATTCCTACAGATCCTGAACTCTTTAAGTCATCAGCAACAGTGCTAGACTTTGCTTTTGACCATTCTGGTGGCATCAGCTATTCTGTCACCCGTTCCAAAATGAACTGGGAGGAAGCACAGAAAAACTGCAATAACAATGCCTCAAAACTTGCCAGCATTTTAGACCCATATAGCCAGGCACTGTTGTTCTTACTTGCACAGGAATATGGAGAGCCTCTGTGGATTGGTCTTAACAGCAATGAGGTAAGAACACATACACGACATACAGGTAGTCAAGCTGACACTGGACCTGATCTTACTTTATGCTCTCATCTTGTAACCTATACGAATTTCTGCCAGTGTAGTGCTGAAAACAGCATGTTACATCAGTACAGTACCCACTTATGCTGGAGTTCTTCAAATAAGACTCATACAGTGGAGATTGTAATGAACTAAGAACTCTTACATGCCTTAGCACAAGGAAATGCTCCTGCAAACCAGTATATAACAATGCTGTGTGTTGTTTGGAGTCATTTAATGGGTCTTGAATATAAATTGTAAAATCTCCCACATTTTGAGTTTATTTTAATCTAAAAGATTAAAGGAACAGATTAAAGGAAAAGATTCCAGGAACAACATGCATCCTGCCCTCCTGCCATGTGTTTATGTACCTCAGCGATCAGCGACATGATATCTCAGGTTGCACATCCGAGACCTGCGAAGGAGTGGGTTTTATGTGTGTGTTTGCACTCACACATTCTACTAGAGTAGTCTCATTTATGGTAGCGGTAGCAAAATACAGTTGTGGACAGAAACAGGGATAAAAACTAGTTAAGGGAATCTGGAGCCTATATGATAAGGTACATATTGACCAATGGATATATTTTTTCATTTGAAAATGCAGTTGGTGCTATTGGTCCCATTAAGAAGTTAGAATATTATGGAAAAAAATTCTTTCTGTTTGTGAGATGTCTACATCAGTTGTATGACAGGGGAGGGTGGACATTTGGATGGTAGGTGTGTTTTGACATGCTACACTTCCCCATGACTCACAGTCACGATAACTACAACAAAAGTGATGGCTATCAGCGCTGCTTATTAAGAACACTCCCACCCACACTCCCATTTTCCATGCAGACCTTTGGGTGGTCTTACCAACATAATGTCTTATCTGACTCCCAGTTTTATGCCTTCCCTCATGCCCCCTTTCTTTTTTCCCTTCCATTTCCCAATGCTTGAAAAATGCTCTCAATTAATGTTAGATACTTTTTGGAGGGCAGGAAAAAAATCATTCTGCATGCACATATGTGGATAACAGACACTGTACATTTTATTGCAGTTAGTATTTACAAGCACAAAAGGGGGCATTAGTAAGCATACAATTCCATACTGGTTACATGAGAGTCCTCTTGAGGACCCTGTGTAGTAGCTATGTCACTCTCAGCAACCTTGAAATTACCATATAGATTTTGCTTCCAGACCAATGGCAAGTATCAATGGATTGACAGATGGAGATTAGTTTACAGCAAGTGGTCCAGCGGGGAACCAAAACAGACATTAGCGTGTGTCTACCTAGACACTGATGGCACCTGGAAGACAGCTTCTTGCAAAGAAAACCTCTTTTCTGTCTGTAAGAAATCGGATGGTAAGCAATTGAATAGAAGTGTTTTAACTAGAGGGTGTGTAGATTTATCAACTCTGCTAAATATAGTAAGCCACTCAAAAAACGCTTGTTTTACACACTAGTGTACAGGAAAACGTGAGTAGCTAACTAACTAGCTCTAAATATTGACATGAATTCTTCCCAGAAGTAAATTAATTCATAATAATGATTACCAAAAGCCTAAGAAACAAAGGATTGAATACTCATTAATTTCTTATCTATTCATTCTAATAGGAAAAGTCATTCACTTGCTACGAGATCTGTTTTGATTAGGCATCAGATGAAATTCTGCATCCAGTTTCGGGCACCAAAGTTTGAAAAGGCTCTCAGTCAACTAGGGTTTTCAGATGACCAGGAATCAAGAATTAAAAGGAATTATTATAATTGGAGTTGGACAAAAGACTAAGAGAAACCAGATTATCAATTTTAAATATTAAAGACGAGCCCTAAGGAATGGAATTAAATTCTTCCCTATGTCTGAGTTGGAAAGGAGTAACAGACTTAAGTATGGCAAGGAAAACTTCTAATTTTATCAGTACAGAAGCCTTTAATAAATATTTTGGACAGGTCAGGGAATCCCCTTCACTACAGGTTGCTAAGTACAGACAGGACAAAAAACTGTTAGAAATGATATAATTATGTATCAACCTCATGACACCTGTGAGCACAAGGATGAAGTAAATAACCCCTTGAGGAGCCTTCCAAGCACAAACTTCTACAATTTCTATGGAAATAAGTATAAATATGATTTCACAATTTAGCTATATTCTTGGTTTTGTCAACATTATGGAAGATCTTGAATCATTAGAAAATTTAAAATTGCATGCAAAATTACAGTCTAGGATGTTGTAATTCGACAAAAATCCTCAGATTTGATATATAATGTCTCTTTCCACTTGAATATTCTGGAAATCTAATTTGAGAGCTGAATGTTCCTTAATAGGGAAAGAAGTCTCACAGGAAGAAAATGTAATTTGGCAGAACATTTAATTTTCATTCCATCTGCATTTATCTTCTCTTCCAAAATCTTCCTATGATATCAATCACTATGGAATTTGTTCAGGATGCAGTTTAATAAAAAATCCTGCAAGCCATGTTTAGTTATACCAACACTTTCATTCACAATCACAGTTTCTGCTATAAGGTTTTGATCCTGTCAAAAAATGAGACTGAAGTGTCAGAAGACATTTTAAAAACAGCAGTTTTCACTAATTAGGCAGATATTTATGCCAGAAAACCAGCTGGATATTTTATTGACTAGAGTAATTACACAAATCATCATTAGACAGAATCTATACTTCTTATAGACTAGTGTATCTTCCTAATCACATTGATAAACAAATATGAAGCAAAATATGCTCTCAAGCACAGAATCAAAGCCATATTCAAGCTCTTTTTAGAACACGCTTCATTTCTGCTATGATGACAAACCTAATATAGTCTGGTTAGTTTTGTCCTACTAGTATAATGGGAAAAACACATTTTATAAAATAACTGGATTCCAACTACCTGGTCTCTTACCAGTAACGGCCCCTACTGAACCCCCACAACTTCCTGGAAAATGCCCTGAATCAAGAGGACACAAATCTTGGATACCTTTCCATGGTCACTGCTATTACTTTGAGGCCTCCAGGAAAAGAAGCTGGTCTCAAGCTCATCAGGAATGTGCCCAACTAGGTGAGTGGGCTTTTTTTAGAAAGACTGAAGATGTAATTAAACACATAAAATAATGGGTGATATTGCTAAGCAAATCTTACTTTAAAACTTCAAACTTAATGCTTTCTATCTTGCTTTTCTGAGCATGCTTTTTCACAATAAAACCAAACTTTGTCAAAGACAGACAGAGGCATCTGATATCTCAAATACCAGGTGAAATATGAATATCTCAAAAATATGAAATTCCTACTAGTTTTATGGAAATCAGTAATTGGGTAGGGAGACAAACACTTTAGAGTCCCGCTAAGGCACAGACTGCTGGGTTAGCTTTCCCTTCCCCAAACAACAGGGAATCCACACACAGTGTGAACTAGGAAACACAAATTCCTAGGAAAGTTGTCTTTGTTAGTTCCAGGGCACAGTTTATTAACTGGATCTCACTGGCTGGACAACAAACGAGATGGAGGAGTCATTTAGCTTTCATGAACCAGTAAACACACCCAGCCATGCAGCTCCTGCTCTGGAACAGCCCCCACTGCTGTCTACGATCTGGAGAGAAGAGCTGTATGTACATCAGGGGAGGACACTTTACTCCACATTTCTGATTTCTCCTGACTCTTCACTGAGAATTGCTGTGACGCAGTATGCATTTCAGTGTGAGGAAGCATAGGAAGCATCCTATACATTAGCACTACATGTCTGAGTGATAGTCTTTTAATCATAAGAAGGATTATGATGTATGATTTTAATCATACAAGGACTTCCAGCAGCATTTCCTCCTATGTATGAAAACTCTGACCTATGACCAAGTAAACAGAAAAAGTAGCTTTGCAAAGGCATTTTACTTTACAGCTGTGTGACAACAGAATTCCTGAAACGGTTCTGCAGAAAGATAAATCACATAATTACTAGAAAAAGTAAACGTTACACTAATAACCAGAATAATAGGTCGCATTTGGACATTGGTCCATATTCTAAATTCCTACACTTTTGCCTACATGCTACCCATTGACCAGGCAGGAAGGCAGTCATTTCCTGATGACCCCAACACAGCTTTGTGTATTTGTAATGCCAGGGCATATGGCGATTATAAATCAACTTCTGGACATCTTCTGGACCGCAACCTCTAGCTGCTTACACATCCTATCTGCCCTTGCAGTACATAGCATCAGGCACTGCCAAAAATGCTGCTCAGCCACTGGTGGGTGACAGAGCTGTAGTGGCAACATGCATGGTGCTGACTACATCATATGTATCACTTCCAGCCTACTTGCATCACGTTCGGGGGTGTGGTTGGACCCGTCCAAAAGGTTATTGCAGGAAAGCAATTTTTCTTCTCTAAAATACCAAAGGCTAAAACAACAATCCATGTCTTTGTGCCGATTTGCATCCATACAGCTCACAGTCATGCTCAAAATACAGTATAGCTGTATAGTGACTGTAATGAGACTAGTGAATATTACGTGCAAGAATCAGTGCCTTTTATATCTTTTTGCATATCTTGTATGTGTTTATTGACCTAAGCTGTAAGAAAACAAGACATTGTGATGTGTTCATTAATATTTTTTCAGCTGCTAATTTGGTATCAGTAGGAGACTATACTGAAGCAAGCTTTCTGTCAGACACCATTAAGATACTCCATGGAAAATCACCAAACTTTTGGATAGGGCTAAAGGAAAATGACAGAGGTAATATCTCCAACATTTAATCATACGTTATATCATACAATATGACAATAAGTTATAGTAAAAAGAAAGCAACTTTGTATACTTGAAACTCCACATATATAAAAAATACACAAAGTTTATTTCAAAGCATGCTTACATATGCTTAGAAATGTAACTGAAACATTTAACTACCTATTCATGTTATAAATTTTTGTTTTCCACATCACAACTTATTCTACCTGTCTGAACCCCTGTATTTTATACATATATGCTCAACCTGTCTGAACCCCTGTATTTTATACATATATGCTCATTTTAAATATCAGGACAGTGGGTATGGACAGACAAATCTGCAATGGATTTTGTCAACTGGCAAATGGGAGAACCTTCAAACAAAAGGCATAAAGAGTGTGGAGAAGTATGTGCACTGTCTGGCTACTGGAACACCAACGTCTGTTCTTTCAAAAAAGGATATATCTGTAAAAAACCAAAAAGTAAGTAATATTTCTAATACATTAAGGTTAATAAAGCCTGATAATGTATTTTCACTGTATAATGTAAAAACGTAAAACATTACAGGTTTGTGTGGAAAACCAATAGACCCTAATAGCAGGATTTGGCTGTCTAAATACTGAGGAGCCCCACATGGCTTCCGACTGCCTCCTCAGAAGCTTGCATCTCCCAAGAATCCTCTAAAATTACCATCAGCCCCATGCAGCCATGATGAATACTTCAGACCCCTATGTTTAGGCAAAAGAATGGTCAATGACCACTCATTTTTAATAAAAAGCCAGTTTTCGGTAGAATTTTCCCCCAAATATCACACAATCTAAGTTCAAAAGCAACATTTTGTTTAATTTCAGTTGAATATATTCTCCAAAAAAAATATCTTGTTCTGATGAGTGCAACAAAAACTCCGTCTTGTAGAAATGCTGGAATTGGTGATTCCTTTCATTAATGTCCTCTGAACTTATGGATTAGAGGAATATGATAACATACATTCTTGTGGTACTCTTTAACTACAGTGTGACAGAATCATGTTTAATAAAATGCTGGTACTCCCCTGATAGCAAAATTATAATCTGCAAGAAAATGCACGAGTTTGATTACCAGCTGAGATTAAATGAAAGTGGTCCAGAACACAAACATTTTGTTTGGTTAAACTTCATATTTCTGTTCACTTTTCCCTTACCTGATAAGTTTAGGAAGTGCAATTACCATAGGAACCACATCCATACGGAACGGTTGTCTCTGACAGAAGGGGCTAAACTCACAGAAGATCCTTTTCAGCTCAAGTAAAATGCTCATGGCGTATTTCTAACCTTGAGACATCCATTCAGGAAATTTTTCCTGTTTCAGAAAACACCTTAAAATTATTAAAGATCCTGTAGGCAGTTTCTTAGAAATGAACATACTCGAAAACACTTTTAGAAGTAACAGAAATCTGGCTCTAAACTCATGTCTTGTTGGGTATCTCGACTGAGGAGGTCAGATGCTCTTGGAATGAAAGAGCAGAGCATTCTACTAGGGATTTACACATGCTTAGCTCCATCTCTTCAGAAGAGCAATTGTCATCAGCAGGTGGATTTAGGGGGAATTGTCAGGAGCATCTGGACTTAAGAACTTTTAAAATGCCTTATTTTTCTTTAAAGCACTCAGAATAAACATTTTTTTTTCCTTCTGAAAGCTCCTGAAAATACAGAGATGTCACCAGAAAATACAGGTAAGCATACTTCCTTTTAAGTAGAATTATAAGGATATGCTCAAATACAACAAGAATATAATTATATAGTTTCTAGGTATTAATTCTGAGAGTACTTAAAAATAAAAAGTCCATAAACTTCATCTGTATCTAGATATAGGAAACAGCAGTAATTCTGAAGTAAACTGCTTTTTGATGACAGAATCATAGAATCATAGAATGGTTTGGGTTTGAAGGGACCCTAAAGATCATCTAGTTCCAACCTCCCTGCCATGGGCAGGGACACCTTCCACTAGACCAGGTTGCTCAAAGCCCCACCCCACCGGGCCTTGAACACTTCCAGGGATGGGGCATCCACAACTTCTCTGGGCAACCTGTTCCAGTGCCCCGCCACCCTCATAGTGAAGAATTTCTTCCTTATACCTAATGTAAATCTACCCTCTTTCATTTTAAAGCCATTACCCCTTGTCCTATCAGTACACGCCCTTGTAAAAAGTCCCTCTCCAGCTTTCCTGTAGGCCCCCTTCAGGTACTGGAAGGCTGCTATAGGATCTCCCCAGAGCCTTCTCTTCTCCAGGCTGAACAACCCCACCTCTCTCAGCCTGTCCTCATAGGAGAGGTGCTCCAGCCCTCGGATCATCTTCATGGCCCTCCCCTGGACTTGCTCCAACAGGTCCATGTCCTTCTTATGATCAGATTTAATTATATTTTATTTGGTGGTGTTAGTAAAAAAAAAAAAAACAAAACACTCATTGAACTGAAAATCTACATACATATTGCGTTTGTCTGACTTTTGTTGAAGAAATACCATATATTACTGGATTCTGAAATCTCTTAAGATCAGAGGTGTTGATTCCATTTCATCCACTTACAGAAGGGAAAATGGAGAAAGTACTTTCCACTGGCATCATTTGGCTGTTGGTTCTTCTAGCCTTTTCTACAGTTGGAGCCGGAAGTATAGTTTATTTCTACTTGAGGAAGAAAAGACAAAACCAGCTACATATTTCAACCAGAATGAGTGGACCAGAAGCACCTGTGGATATCCAACAAAAAGATGCAAATACCAACATGTAGTCTGACAAAATATGTGTATGTTCCAACTAACAAAAAATAGCCTATGAATCCATGAAATCTTATGCCAGCTTTGCACTCTCCTACCCAGATAATAGTCTTCTCTCTTCACAAATATAGAGTTCATGGATTTATGTAAATACACACACATACATACTCCCTCCTAAATTCCCTCCAAAGTGTTAGTTTCTTTTATTTGTTTAGTTTGGGAGTACACATACATTTTTCACATAAATGAGCATGGCTGAAAAGTTGGCTGCAGAGGTTTTACCGGGAAACTCTGTCAGATATTTACTATGTGAAATTGTTTTATTTAACTCAATGTAGAGAGTCTTCTTTTTGCTCATATCTTTACCTTATGTTTTCCTGTTGTATTGCTTCAGTGTTATCTAGACTATGATGGGAAACTGCTCATTTCAGATTTTCATCTTCACAGTTTATGATACTATCTTTTCATTCATGTAAAACCTATTATAATACCTGAATCTGTGAATTAAATATTATTTCCTTAAAAAAAAAACAGATGGAAAGATAGAAAAAATTGAAAAGACTCCTTTATTCCTACTTCTAGTCTGAACTTTGGGAATAATTATGCCACTTCCTGCAGCCTTGCACTTTTGTATTATTCTGTAAATATCAACATTTTTCTGCCAGGTTCAAATTAATAATAAAAATACAACAGTAGATGATCTTTCCATTGGGTTTTATTTCAGTAATGATGCTTTCAGTATGCAGAGATGCCCCTTTTTAAATCCAAGCATGTATAATATATGGCTATCTTATACTGCATAAATAACTCTCCAGTTTAGATAAATAAAATCACTGATGTACGTTTTGAAAATAAATTCTTTCATCTTTCTGTCATAATTTCATTTGATAATATACCGCCTAGATCCCCCTTCAGCTTTTCTTCAATTGTACACAATAGCAGCGTTTGCCTCAGGGGGCAGTTTATCATTCTGCGTATTTTAAGACATGCATCATCCCTCCTGAGTTATGAAAACACCTTTCTCCAAGTCATGGGAGGGCACTCGGCACTAACGGGCCTCACTGAAGAAGCATACAGAGGAGCAGGGCTAGAGCAGAGGAGCTTCTGTAACAGGAAACAGATTCTATCTCTGGCCCTTCTGTGAGAACTGTAGTCAGAATTTCTTACCCTCTCCCTATGCTTAAGGGCTCTGACTGACAAAAAGATGATGCCATACTAAAGATCTCTTTTAAAGAGAAGACAGTATCTGGAATAAATAGTACATGTGGAATAGGTTTCTGCACCAGGAATAGGCACCATCTGTGCCTATGCCTGAGCAGCTTGGGAACACACTTGTATTACCTCTATCATTTACCTTTTTTCTAGATATCCAGTAAACAATAAAGGCTCCTAAGTAAAAATGTTATTGATAGCTACTTAGAATGGAAGTACCTCCTTCCTTTAGGAATACTTACTTCAGTTGTTTTATCAAGGGCTATCTTAAAACACGGGGCACCCCTGCTAACATGTTTCCTCCTGAGCTTTCAATTTTTTGCCCTGCACTCCTTTGCTGTATGGACACACATTATTCTACACTTTTGGCTGTTTGTAAAGAAGTTTCACCAATCACATATATAGAGGGATGTCTAAAGATGGTATGGCTTTTCCCTTTATGGTATGTCTGTATGACATTACTTAAACCAAGAGACCTGGTTAAAAAAAAACCCAAAGGCAACAAAAAACCCCTACAGGTTACATAAAACAGAGTTTAAAATTAAGTAAGCCAAACTAAATTTTACAATTAATGTCCTTTGAACACTTCGTAAAGCCCGGACATAAAAGCCCTTAGATAAAAAGAAATTCCTTAAACTACTATAATAAATCCTGAAATACCAGCTGCTTTGATAAAGAAACAGTCACTGCTATTTTCAGGAGGAAATAGGAAATAGCTGACAGAACTTTGCACAAAACTGTGCAAATGAGAAAAACACCACCTGCTTCCCATGGAGATGACTAGAGATAAAATTGTTTCCTGGTATGTGCTACAGAAATCTGGGAATACATAGTTACGCTTGCCTTTTGGATGAGTAAATAGTGAAAGTGCTCTTCCTGTTCTATACTTACAAACAGTATAGGCTGCTGGGTCCTACCATATATATGCCCGGCTTAGTGAATCCAATAAATTAAAACTACCCTTCCCAAAAGGAAACATACAACAGAAGAGACTAAGTTTTTTGAAGTTATTTGTAAGTTAACTGTAAAAAGTGGGAGCTCGTAAGAGAGGTGTTCTGGTGATCAAATTCAGCACCGCCTCCAGAGGAGGAGGCTGGCTGGTATCACCACCACGCAGGAAGCATGGAGAGCTCAATAGCTGGGCTGCTCGGCATGTCAGCTATCTGTGTTATCGTATGAAAATCTTTTGATATACATACAATTGTATGTACACCTGTTTTGTAGTTAGACTGAACATCATGCCTGAAGAAGAAATGGACAGGATCACAGGCTAGGCATAAGGTACGCTGCTGATCCTCCTGCAAGATACTGAGGCACCGCAAAGGCTGATCCAAAGTGCCTCTTATGGGAACAGGAAAGACAGGGAGCACTGTGGTGAGAACAGCAGTGGAAATAGGTGAGGGCAGACTGAGCCAGTGCAGTGGTGCTCATACCTGGGGAAAGGGCTGAGAGGAGGACCGCTGCCCTGACCAGACCTGTTCGCGTCAGGCGGGCGCTGTCATCGTTACCCACTGCTTGCAGCACGGCACAGCATTGCCATAGCAAGGATGGGTCATTCAGGCTCGTGAGTCCTAAACAACTGAACAGCCACTGGGGCAGGGACCAATGTGTCCAAACACTCTGACTCTTCTATATTTGTCTTTTGAACTGGATATAGATATGACCAAGAGATTGGCCACACACCTCATGCATTGCTCAGACACAGAAGAGGGCTGGGTTGCACTGGGTTAAACTGTACAGGGCAGAGGAGACCCTTATCCCTTTCAATACTTAATCCCAGTGTTCCTGCCCAAGTCAGTTTGCAGGTTTCTCTTTTCTCTTCAAAAGTCCTCTATACTTAAAACCACTGTCAGTTCAGCGCTTGGGATAAGAAAAATACTGCTTATTATTAATGTCTCGGTTCAAATTAGCTTCAGAGTGGAGAACAGAAGACATCCCAGAACTGTTGTTAAATATAAGCATTTATACGGGTGTGCATGTGAGTATTTGTGTAGGATTTTTCCTCTCACTTTCATAAATAAATAATGCCTGATTTTCCTCACCAGTTTCTGAAGGACACACCACCTCCTCTGTAGCTAGACTGTGATCATTTTGTGACAGGAAAATGTAATTCAGTAATGGAAATACAGAATCCTTAGTCTTCTTGCAGCCAAAGGAAAAGTTTTATTTTTCAGCTGTGGCCACAGAAGAGTTGGTATGATACGGTGTTCAAAATACCAGAGTAAAAACACAGGGATGTATGAAATTACAACTAATTTGTTGTCTCACGATTATGAAGTCAGCCCTTCGAGAAGTAATCTTTTCAGTTTTCTGTGCTAGTTTGGTTTCACATCTGTTTGTTAGAACATTTTGGATCTGAAACTAGTGCTGCATAATGTACTAAACTGTTGACAAAATGGAAGATTTTAGTATAGACAACAGGACTGGCGTTGCTGGCCATGGTTGGTTTTATCTGTAAAATTTCCTGGTTGCATTTAGCTGAGGCCAATGCAGACAGTCACGGTCACATTAGAATGCCTTGCAAGAGAAAGACCTATAGTAGCGTCCGAGTGAATCATGAGCCCCTGGAGACAGTAAATGCTGTACCCAGGATGATAAAACTTAGTCCTCTCTCTCTCCACCCTTCTGGTATCTGTCAAACAACGGATCCTAAAAGTAGTCATGAAACAATTAATCTTCTTGTTACTGTCCATCAATTATGTATGCACTAATTTTGATTAACTAATTTATTAAATTGATTAAATAATTCTGCTACCTGTTTGTTTATTAAAGCCTTTAGAAGGTATCAGTGGGCCTACGTTTCTCTTTGTTGACCTTTATAAACTGCTGTATATAACAGACCGGACCAGATCTGGGCCATGTGGTTTACACATACCCTTTATGAAATATAACAAATTTGTAATATGCAAATTAATTCATTACAATTATAAAAACAATTTTCAGCCTTTTGAGTATTTTAAGCACATTAAACATTTAGGAAAACAGAAGTAAAGTGTACCCTGTTATACTTTAAGGGTTTTTTCATTAGTTACATATTTTAAAGCTTCACGCTTGGACAAAGCATAAAGACTGAATCCAAGTGTTAAACTGTTTATTACAATAAACTTGTAATCTTTACATTTCTACAAATAACCTTACTGTGTCTTACGAAGAAGACGACAAGTTTCGTGGAAACAGTTTCAGGCTAGTTTCAACAGTTACACAAGCAAAAATTCTGGACACGTTTTCACATAATATTTTCCTCATTTTTCATCATAATCATTTGCAATGACAACATAATCTCTTTCATACATAGACTCAGCTATCTAAGACATCTGAAGGGGACTGACTTCATTTCACGTAATGTAGATATGTAAAAGGTAGACATATCTAGCTAAACTACTCACCCAAGGTACCCACTGTGGTCAACACAGAGAAATGGGTTCATGAGGGTGCAATTACTTGATCTACTTGAGAGGCTGATGAGAACCTCTAGACTCTCACTGACACAGAGAAAGCCTAAACCAATTATCTCCCGGTAATTGAGTTCTGCAGTATCCAATTCTTAATTGATATCTTATGCAGTCTGGCACAGCACACACTAATCATTTTTTGTTGATTACCTTTAACGTCAATAGCTCCAGGCTACTTCAGAAAACTACCACCAAAACCAGTCTCAATAGATCCCCCCCCTTGAAAAGCATTACTTTTGAAAACAAAAGTTCTGTTAAATTAAAAAATTTCTGTTGATTTTGTTTTTCATACTAATTCAGAATGGAAACTGAGCAGGCAGCATTTATTAAGAAAATATTAAGAACATTGACAGAAGTTCCTATGAAAGCACAAACCATTGACCCTAACTATAAAGAAACTACACCTAAAATAAACTCTCAAGGCAACCATTTGCCTTTGCACTCTCGTGAACACTCCCAGCCCAGTGCCACGATGGGTGAGAAATCAGTGAAGTGTGTCTACTTATAGTCCTGATACAATCTCTGTATTTAAAGTGCGCCCAACTCTGTTTCCCTGAGCAGCAGCTGATGTGTGCAGTACACCAGTGAACCCTTGAGAAGGTTAAGTTGTGCCAAGCATCAGAAATGAGGGCTTTGACGCTTCTATCCCCATTGCTGATGCATATAGCTGAGGAAGAAAAAACTGAGCATAAAACTCCTGTTCATTCTTATACCAAGCGTTGCTGCTAAAAGTTCCCTCTCCTCTTCTGTGTAGACTGCCATAAAAACACTGTACCCACTTTGGCTAAATTCTGCTTATATTTCTCCCATCCATTTCCTATTATCTTCATGATCTTAATGCCAAGCTAGAATAGAAGACTGGTATTCTTTGTCATAAGGCTGATAATCTGTTTACTATGACTTTTTCAAATTTTGGTTCAGCTAAATCTGGACAGAATTTATTTTTAATTTCTGTAAGTCCCATTTCTGTTTACAGTATAATAGCTTTAGTCATAGATAAATCTTCAATATCACTTAATGATCATTACACATTAAGATCTTGTATATCTCAGCCACTCCACCCAACACTGTCCTGATACAATGTACGAAACGTTCCTGAATTATGTGACATTATTTTCCTAATCGTTTCAAATGATGCCATGTTCTGCTGGTAAAAAGTGACTAGAAATGGTTCATGACTTGAACTGGATTAATCAATCATTTTCAAATGAACTTATTTTGCATCTTGTTGCATCCTCCTCCTTTTTCCCCTGCTGTATGACTTTATTCCGCTGAATCTTTGGTTTTCATTTTGCCTTTTATGCATGCCTTATATAGAAGATTGTTGCAAGAGTTTGGTGGAGATTTTTGAAAGCAGTGTGCTTCACAAACATGCCTCCTAACATAACGAGATGCCCTCCAACTGCTCATTGAGTAATCATAGAATCACTTAGGTTGGAAAAGACCTTTAAGATCATTGAGTCCAACCGTTAACCTAACACTGCCAAGTCCACCACTAAACCATGTCCCTAAGCACCTCATCTACATGTCTTTTAAATACTTCCAGGGATGGTGACTCAACCACTTCCCTGGGCAGCCTCTTCCAATGCCTGACAACCCTTTCCATGAAGAAATTTAGCCTAATATCCAATCTAAACCTCCCCTGGTGCAACTTGAGGCCCTTTCCTCTTCTCCTATGGCTTGTTACCTGGGAGAAGAGACCGACACCCACCTCGCTACAACCTCCTTTCAGGTGGTTGTAGAGAGCAATAAGGTCTCCCCTCAGCCTCCTTTTCTCCAGGCTAAACAACCCCAGCTCCTCAGCCGCTCCTCATTGGACTTGTGCTCCAGACCCTTCACCAGCTTCGTTGCCCTTCTCTGGACAAGCTCCAGCACCTCAATGTCTCTCTTGTAGTGAGGGGCCCAAAACTGAACACAGCATTCGAGGTGCGGCCTCACCAGTGCCGAGTACAGGGGCACGATCGCTTCCCTACTCCTGCTGGCCACACTATTTCTGATACAAGCCAGGATGCTATTGGCCTTCTTGGCCACCTGGGCACGCTGCCGGCTCATATTCAGCTGGCTGTCAACAGAGAAGGACCCCCAGGTCCTTCTCTGCCAGGCAGCTTTCCAGCCACTCTTCCCCAAGCATGTAGTGTTGCATGGGGTTGCTGTGACCCAAGTGCAGGACCTTGCACTTAGCCTTGTTGAACCTCATCCAGTTGGCCTCGGCCCATCGATCCAGATTGTCCAGATCCCTCTGTAGAGCCTTCCTACCTTCAAGCAGATCAACACTCCCACATAACTTGGTGTCTTCTGCAAACTTACTGAGGGTGCACTCGACCCCCTCATCTAGATCACTGATAAAGATATTAAACAGAACTGGCCCCAATACTGAGCCCTGGGGAACACTGCTTGTGACTGGCCGGCAACCGGATTTAACTCTCTTCACCACAACTCTTTGGGCCCAGCCAGCCAGCCAGTTTTTCACCCAGCAAAGAGGAAGTTTGATTCTTGCTATGCAACTGGCACTGGCTATTCAGAGACTGCCAAACCTCTGACAACCTGCCTTGCCAACACTTGCGCCGTATTGTTTTCTCCTGGCACTGTTCCCAACAAAAAAAAGTGTCTTTCTTCTTTTCTTCCAGATACTTGTAAAAAGTCTTTTGTGGAAGCCACTCAGTTGTAGTCCCAGGAAGATACTATCTATGTCAAACCAGCTTAACAAGCAAAGTGAGAAAAGAGATCAAAATGGCAAGTCTTCAGCACGATTCAGTAAATTGGAGAATCCATTTATTTTCCCTACTCATGGAAAATCAGTGCCATCTTTGTAAACTTTGTCTCAACAATTATTTTTTTCAAATATTCTCAGAAGAACATTGGCCACTCCCTTCTCACCCTCCAAAATATGTTCAACTGAACTTTTAGCAGCTAACTGCTTCTAGTAACCGGCAGTGGTGAGAACCACCAATATGTATGTTATTTCCTTTCTCCTTAAGACGCACTCTCTCTTCTCCCCCTCATTTTCTTTCTCCATTGTGACTTTAGTATTAAGTTCCAAATTTAAATGTTAGGATGAGATCAAAGTATTACATCACCATTTTTCAATGAATGCCGTATCAAGAGATTATGTCAATAAGAGTGGACTGGTTACTGCAGTTACCTAACTTAAGAATCTTTTCCAAAGTTTTATGGTTGAGAAATATTATTGGAACTACAACAAATGATACAGTCCTATGTTCATTAGTGCACAAGAACAATGAAACAAGATTTTTCTCCTAATTGAACATTAGTTTTCTCCAGTGGGTTTCAGCAGTTCCCAGCTGTTCCTAACTTCATAATTCCTTGTTCATGTCTGCTATATATCCAGAGTAAATTGTTCAACTTCCTGATTTGATCCCTTCTTTAATAGAAACAGAACTTGCATGGTTTACATTATTCTGCACTTTGCCTGAGTCAAGTCTTGGGGTTTTTGCAGAAGCTGAAAAACGGAGAAATGCTTTTCCTACAAGACCACACAGACATCAAGGTGACAAGTCTGCAGTGGCATCCCAGTACTCCATGAGCCAGGAACCGAGGACAAGGCCTCACCAAAGATCAGCCACAGCTGACAAGTAAGCTTGTCAGCATAGCAACTGAAGGCCTTAGGGAAGGGTCCTCCCCCTCCTGGACCACTTTCTACACGTCCCCCATGACTCTGGCCGGTGGGTTAAGGCGTGACCATCAGAAAGTATATCTTCTGCACAGTGAAAGAGACCAAATTTGGTGTGTGCCTTGAAGACTGGCACAGGCTGCCCAAAGAGGTTGTGGAGTCTTCAGGCTCGGAGACAGTCACAGCCCTGCTTGGTGCCAGCAGCTGGACCAGGTGATTTCCCTTCCAACCTCAACCCCGTGACCTGGCCATCCTCCCTACTAAATGGGCAGCCACGGTGGCGTTCAATATGGCGAGCCAAGCCTCACAAAGTGACGGTGAGCCAAAGTGAAGGGAGACTTCCAAAATCCCTCTTCTGCCCTGCACGCCTCTCCACCGCACACAGCCGCCTGTTGCCCTACACCTTGCTAATGCGCATCCCTGGGCTGAAGGACACACAGCCTTCCCCAATGCCGGGGAGCACAGCGCCCTGCCTCCCAGAGAGGGGGCTGCACAGCCCGCACCCCTCCCACCCACCCCTCACTCTCTCTCGCTTCCCCCTACGCTCGGACCGCCAGCACAGGCCCCGCGGCCGCCGGGCTCCCGTCCCCACCGCCCCACACGCACTGGCAGGGAGCGGGGAAAGCCTCTTCTGCCGCCTCCATGGGAGCTGCCGGGGTGCCCGGCCTCTGTGGAACCAGCCAGGCTCACTGGGGCGGGGGTCTCTCTTCCTTCACGGGTCGGGGCGATCAGAGCAGAGCAGCGGTAAGACCGACCGACCGCAGCGCCCGCCGTGCGGCTGGGCTCGCTGCACGGGGGCGCCGGCGGCTTCGCGCCCGAGATGGCGGCCATGGCGAGGAGGGCCTTCTTGCGCGGAAGCCGGCGGCGCCATCTAGCGAGCCAACGGCAGGCTGCGGCCGGGCAGCGAGCCCGGGCGGGTTCTGCTCTGGTTTGGTTTAGTTTCAGATGGACAAAACGCTGGCAGAAGCTCTGGAGCCCAAGACGACACTTGTGGTATGCCAGGAGACTTTCTCCTCTGCAGGGCAACGAGGCGCCATGTGAATTACCTCAGCTGGAGTTGTCGGGACGTACCTCCAGAGAAAGGCAGGCTGTGCTGCTCTGTGAGGGGCTGCCAAGCCGGCCAGGCGCAGGGTTTGCTCGAAACAAAATAGGTAAGACCCTGAGAGGCAGAACCTGGAGGCAAACAAATGAACTACAGTGGAGATGAGAGGGAAGTGATTCAGATTTCATAATTAATTTTTTAGATGATGAATGAGATAATGCCCTGGTCTTCTCTCTCCAGTTAGAATTGTCTCTTTTTCTAGTCTAATGTGGTATATACAATTTTTTTCTTATAGTTCTTATGTTTGGCTTGTACGTGAAGCAGAAGTAGTAAAATGGTGATCCTTTTCTTCTGTTTCTCTTTTGTTTCTTTTTTTTTTTTTTCCTTCTCGCAAGTCTTGTGGCACCATCGCTTTAATGTTCCAGGTAGGCATTTGTCATCATATACGCTATTAGGGTCAGTTTGTACAATATTAGCAACAGAGGACATGTGGGTGATTCACTGTTGGTTCTGGTAATCAGTTGATTATGTGACAAATCAAAAACTGTGTGCCTCAGCGTCTCCCTCGCTAATAAAGAGGTAATAATGTTTGTCTCGCAGAAGCATTCTTGAGATCAGTTAATTGCTTTTCAATCTTAAAACTGAAAAGTCTACAAAATTGCAAAGTACATTAGCTTATTATCATTAGTGACACAGAAGTGACAGGAATTCTCCTGGCTCAATTTCAGAAACTTGTTTACACACCAGATTTGCCCCTCTTGGGGATATAAATATGGCCACTTTTATTTCCAACTTTTTTTTTCTTATTTTCAGGATGAAGATATCTCACTGCATCACTAGTTTTTCTGCAGATGTCCATTTACTGTCTTTCAGTAAATGTCCATTTTGTTGTTTTTATGTTTTTCCACACTTCAATGAGGTTCATTTATTTCTTTACAGATTTTTCAAGAAGTGAAATGGAATTGCACTTAGAGATAATATGACTTTGACATATCAGAGAGCATCAGTATAATTGCTAACAGTACTTCTCTCCTTTTCTTCTCTTTTTGTTGTCTTTTTAGCTGTTCGCTAAGATGGTATTGACTACAACAGATTGAGAGACTTCAAATAAAGAAAGCAGTAATTATGGAAGACTTCAGTGACCTGCACATAGACTTGTATTTATGATATGGGCTATCATGCAGACAGCACATGTACACGTACACATATGTCACTGCTTTTTGGAATGAAAACTCACAACAGAGGTTAATCCCTCCCAAGAACACAAGGCCTTGTTCATGATATGCTGGGTGAAGGTCACTGTAATGCTGATCACATTCTCCTCAAATTTGACATACTTTAAGAAAAAAATGGGAAAAAAATCCTAGAAGTTGTTCTAAAAGAATTGAAATTTGCTGTTTGTGCTAGTACATAACCTGTTCTTGAAAACAGCTTCAGTGCCAGAGGAATAGCAAGTCACAAATACCACATCAGTCCGTAAAACAATCTCTGTTTCCTGAGCACTATAAGACAGCTAATCTAATTTTCTCCAAGGTAGACCGGTAAAAACCGTAATAAGGAAAGAATTAGGAAATACATATCATAGTTTATAGAAGAGTAAATGTGGTTTTTGTATTGGAAAATCAGGCCTAAAAACTCTACTAGAAGGACGTGATAAACATGTGGAGAATATAGGTCATGTGCTGCCCAAAACCCCCCGAGTCACCTGGAAGAAGGAGCTGATGACAGTGTTTAATGATTACTCATAATTATTCATGGTTGTCAAAATTAGAGCTTGACTGTGGACACCTGCAGAAGATTTGTCCACTGCTGAGTTATGAGATAATAAAATGGAAACTAAATTTAGTGTTATGAAAGCCAAAGTAATGTATTTGGGAAAATTAACCCTAAAAATACATGGGCAGAGATAGACAGTTACCAAAATGATCAACGTTGTGATGGAATTACTGGACGCAACGAGGTTAAATGCACTGGGAGCTTTCAGTTACAAGACAAGGTGGTTGAGGGTAAATGTTACAGAAGCCTATAAAATTATGAGCTTTTTAATTGGCATAGGATGGCATGTTGTCAAAAATGGATTTGCCATGTTTCTGGAGGATAGGTCCACGGGGGCTGCTGAATACAATCATCCAAATGTGACCTCTGGCTCAGGAGGTTCCTAAACCTTTAATTCAAAGAAAGCAGGATGATGTATCAAGGAAGAATTATTCAGGATATGCTTATTTGTACACTCCTGTAAGCGTCCATTATTAGCCATTATTAGTAAGAGAGAAGACAATTTGTTAGGTGGAATTCTGGTCTGAGCTGCTGTAGTAATGCTTGTTCTACTATTTCTTGTTGTCATTAGTGAACAAAGTTGAAAAGAAATGATCTTCACTCAGCTGAAGCTCATTTGTACTCAAGAACTTGGTTCTTGAGTATCTTCAGTATAACTCTGACGTATCTTTTAAATAAACATGTCAGATGCCTGAAACATTTCTAAAAGGTACATGACACTCTCAGTTATTGCATATGTACCCTGTTGTTTGGAAACGGTGGTGTTTGAGCAACAGACTGTTGTCTTCATCAGTGCTTTCACAAAAGCAGGTATGGTGTCATTTCAGAGACATGAAGAGATTAAATACCTTACACTGAGTATCTCAGAGGGCTATAAAATGTGCTTCTCTCTCTTGCATGTGTCCACTGGTGTGATTCCTTCAAAGTGTTTATTTTACTGTCTAAAATACTCAGCTAACTTTCCTAGGTCTGCCACTGATGAATTCTGACAGTTTACAGCAGTGTTTGTTTTGGAAAAGAAAATGTAGGTTTTCATAAGACATTGCCATGCATATTCTACTGAAGAAAATAATGCACTCAAGTTCTGTGCTTGCTTACTTAATGGTTTTCCAGCATTTGGAGCCCAAACCTGAAATATGATCTGTTTATTTGTATGGAATCACTCAGAGAGACAGATTTTACTAACCAGAAGACACTTTCTGTAACACTAAAAGCCACAAATATACTTCATCAGGAGTGACTTCTAGCTCTGTTTACTAAGAGACTATCTTGAGAACTTCCATCCTAGTGCTTTAATAGGAGCTCGGAACATGAGTAGAAATCCATGTGTTCCAGTGTTCTGAAAAATGTTGGGTGTTTGACTTTATTATACTTTAAGATACTGCTTTTCCATTGATTCAGGTGCTTAGCAAGTATGTAGGGCTATGCCAAATTGCTTGTATTCAAATAAATATTTATATAGCACAAGTGATTCATAGATTACAAGGCCAGAAAACAGCATGGTAATTACCTGCTTTAATCAGAGACCAGAGATTGTAAGATTTATCTGAATCAATTCTTGTCAAGCTATTGTTCTACCATATCTCTTGATTATTTTATAAAGAGATCACATATTTTCCCACTACCATCAACAACAGAAACAAACATTAAACAGTCTCCTAGCTTTGTTTTTGTAGCGTCAGCTTTGTTTCAGAAACATGCTGTCTTACTTCCTGCAAGATTTCCTTTCTGGGCCTTTTATTGCTTCTCGCTTACCTTAAAAACATCCTTTAATCTTTGACTTTGGGACTAAGTAATGAACCTTCAGTACTGTCTTTACCTTTGAACCATGCTGGAAATACAGAACAGGCTAATTTGTCCTTCACATGTAAGGATACTTAGAATGCCCTTTGCTTAACCCATAAAGACCTAGGATAGGGCAACTAATAATGCTTTTCAGCGTAGCAGCCGTCTAACACCATCCATTCAACCACCTTATCACTTCTTCAGAGATGCGTGTCTTCCGATTAGTTGATGCGCTGATTTTTTTTTTCTTTCCACTTTTCTGATGTTCTGTCATCTCTGTCATTTCTCAGGCTTTGCAGGAGGAAGCCAGCTGTCCTACTAAATTAACAGTCTTTCAGAAGGAAATCAACCTCAGCTTTCTTTTAACTGATAAACCTACAGCCTCCTGCAATAAACAATGTACTCGGTATCTAGCTTTGTGACTAAAAATGCTGTCCAACTGTTGTAGAAATGAGAGATATCTAAAAGCTGTCTGCATCATCAGAAATATCGATTGTCATGTGAGCACTTCTGTTTTTTCCCCATAACTGCGGTTACAGGGCAGTGAGCAGCTGAAGAAATAATTTCTTACTGAATAATGTAAAGTGGAAAGTATAATATTGCACCTAAAGGTTCTAGTGGAATTGGAACAAACCCATTATTTCACAGCATTTTTTCTTCTCATTCCTCCCAAAAATGTTTGTGGGCTTTATCCTCTAAAGCATATATTAGGAAACACATTTCAGAGTTACTAACATGACTATACAGTTATTTCACTGGGTACATAGTGGACTATCAGAAAGGCTTTCCAAGCAATTTGGATCCACCTTGCCAGTGACCATCATTGAAAAAGGTTCCTGGAGTTCAATATGATTTTAACTATCCTAAGAAAGCCTTGGTTTGAAAAATGCTAGTCTGAAAAATGCTACTCTACTCAACCTTTATGTATATGACCACACCTTTACATTCAAAAATTCTCAGATATTGAATTGTACCAATATAGGAATGAAGAACAGGTGACTAGAAATGATTCCAAGCCAAACTGAATGCTGAGAAATCTATCTAAAAAGGGTTCACAGCCATACTACAGCTTCTATGGAAGTGCATGTGCATACACGCACATATACTGTAAATCAATTCAATCAACAGCTGAGAAGCCTTTTTGTAACTGGCGCTTTGCCTCTCCAACCCATGCTTTATACCTCCTGTGTGCTGTAGTAAAGAAAACAAAAGAATGAAATACCTGGATCTATATAGTTTATACATCTCCTTTGTCCAGCTGAAGGTTGTACTGATCTCTTGAAAATGTTTAGAAGATGTAAGCATGTCAGGATTGTTGACATCTCAAAACTAACAGGCAAGTAAAACCACTGTAGAATTCAACTCTGAAAAGGCTCCCTCGTGCTTCAACATGTGTATGCTGTAGGAGAAAATGAAAGGAAAATTAATACAAAAAGGCTGATGAAAGTAGAAGAAATAATCACATTGAAGAAATTACTGGGCATTCCTGAGTCATACTGAGATGGTTGTTTTTCATGAACCACTAAGACTGTTTAAACAAATTCTGCTTAAGGTGTTATCCCTTCATTTGACTGGAACATGTTTACTGAACAGGTTTGAAGAAATATTAACAAAACTGACATTATCACAGGCAAAACATTCAATACAAAAATAGGAATTTTAAGGCAAATCATCTATTAGAGGTAGACTATATTTTCCTCTCATTTATCTCATTAGTACTTTACATGCTACATTTTACTTTGAATACCAGATATTTGTTATTCAATTCAAATAATTTGAAATGAGTGGGAAACACTACAATTCTTATTAAATCAAAGACTGTTTTGTTATAATAGTAGGAACTTTTAAATTAATATAGTAGTTTACACTCCTAGTTTCATGTTACTTTTTTCCAAACTACAAAGAAGGATCATATCATATGGGTTTCATGTTGAGTAATCAAAAGGTTGTGTAAAGAAATAACCCTTTTATTTTCAACTGCATAATAGAAAGTCTAGCACACTTGCTTTCAGGGAGAATTTGCAGTCTTAAGCTATAGCTAAATTCCTTTTTTAGAATCAGAATCAAGCTTTCCTATACATCCGTGGCAAATTCTGCATCATTTCATGATATTTTGAATTTTCTAAAAATATTTCTTCTCTTTTGTGTTGAACACTTGGAAATTAAAAAATCTGTTATAAAAGGAAAATATGAGGTAGGAAGTTTACACAGGGAACATTATTTCAAATTCAAAGAAGTAGAGAAGAATGAATAGTGTTGCTTGTATCCTAACAATGTAGGATCTCGTGATCTGAGTCCAGGTCTCCCAATACTATGCAATAGATCTTCAATCGAGACAACCCTCCCAGAGTGTCCATTCTAACAATAACAGGTAAAAATCTTCAGAGAGAAGAAACTGACTTCAAAAGGTTGGTTTTTTTTTCCTTTTCAAAGGTCTTCTAATCCTTCTATTTCAGAGAAACAATAAATCTGCTGTAAATTTCATCTCTTGTTGAATGTTGTCCAAGATTGAGGGTCTTTTTTTCTGAAATGATCAGGACCTAAAAAATTCTCAGCTGGGCATTATCCCAAATGATTGCATCATGTGTTGAGGCAGGCAGAACTAAAGTTACAGCTTGCTGAATAGCTAACATACGATTTTCTCTATGAAAACTAAACCACCCCACCCCCCCCATTTGCTTATTTATAACCTGTTCCTGTAGTTGTGCATATCGACTTTGAATCTATATACAGTGCCTTAAACAAAGGGCAAGTAGAGGGAAGCTGCAGAGGACTGAGCAATCCCAAAATCTAGGTGAAGGGGAAGATGGATGATTTGTAGAGGAGGTGATGCAAGAACTGTCCTAAGAGGAGAGTTGTGGCAGCTGGGTGTTGGGGCAAAGTAGAGACAAAATTAAGTAAATGGAGTATCTTGGGGGGTGGCCATCAAAAGAAGTGAGTTGTATCTAAGGAAAAATAGGAAGAAGAAACATAGTTAGGGGAAAGGCTTGAGGTCAGGACAGACGGAATCAGGGATTTGTTGTGTCAATGGGACTATGCATGTCACAGGGGCAGCACTGCAGGATTTCTCATTGTCAGGTAGTTAAATTGTCCAAAATGTTTAATACTGGCTGTATTGCACAGCGGTTTGATCTGTGACAGTCTTTAGATATGAAGTAGATAAACTGAAGGAGAAGAAATTGGCAGCTGGACTTGTGGAGACAATTACAATAGCTAGACAGAGGATGTTGCAGGAACATAGAGAAGGTTAAGAATAACAGGAGTGTTAGAGAGAACTGTAGGACAATTTCCATAATTGCTGGTTTCCTGATGTGCTATTAACTGTATGGCTGTGAAACCCAAGTCATGATGCAATTTAAAAGGCAGTTGAGCTCAGTTGTTAAATTGCTGAAGAAAATTAAATTTGTACATGAATATAGTAGTAACCCACAGGGCAAGTTTTTAGGATTCTGTTTGGTATGAATATATTTTTGTGGGTATATATTTTCTCATATTGTTAATGAGCTTTCTAGCCATTGACAGCTTTTTTGAGGGTTTTTTTGGGGGGAAGGTTTGTTTTGTTTTGGGGTTTTTGTGTCTGTAAATGCAAAAGAAAGAATGTCTTTGGACCAAACAAAAATCCCTGTAATGATATCCTCTCTTGCTCTTTGGTTGCTATATTTTTCCTGCCTGGAAACTAAAAAGGTCAAGGAATACTGACTATTTCCAGTCATAATTAGTTTCAGGTTTTATCCTTGTTTGTACACAAAATAGAATCAATCATTACATTGGTTTGGTCTACTGCATAGACATCCTCATATTCATTGAAATGTAGCTTGACTTTTAGTTAGTTTAAAATGAAAAATGCGAAGTTTCTTTATATCACAATAAATGATACTCTCACTTTTTTTTCCAGTTTAGCAAAAGCAGTTTAAATATCACATTCAAAACTGAAATAGGAAACCTACATGTAAACAAGCCTGTAACCATGTACAGCTGCTTCCTGAGAAATTTATCTGAAATTCACTGCTGCTAAAAATGGAGGCTTGCCTAATGTAAGCTGCGTTTATTTGTGCTCCTGTGTAAGCTCTGCTCACTCTAGTCAAGTGCTCTGTGCTGCACATCCTGCAGTGACTGGCAGTACTGGCGCCTTATATAAATATGATAGATGAGGTGTATCGATGAATTCAAGTCCAATAATTTGTGAGTATCTAGCTGATGTACTTTATCTGTCTTTCCTTGAGAAAATGTCTCAGGGAATTGAGACATCCGTTGTGAAGGATTTTGCACGGCGAATGTCAGTCTCAACCAGTGAGTTATTTTCTATATTTAAATTGGTTTTGGAATGGCATAAATTGCACTTATACAAACACTGTTGTCAGTGAAATTCATCACGGTCTTACAAATTCAGCAGAAGTTTCAGTAATTCTCTTTTGGGCGTGCCCCACAATGTATTATTAAACAAAAGAAACATGGTTAAAAAGCTTTCGTATCAAATAACTATAGCATTATATTTGACAGATGAGTAACTTAGGGAGAAAGAAATCTTTTCAAATTACACAGTTTAAAGCACTCATTATTTAGTCACACATTTTTATTTTTATTAGAAGGTTTATTTATATTAAACATTAATCCAATGCTTTATATTAAACCAATAAGAAAGTAATCTAGAATTATTGCCAACCTTAAGCAATCATTATTGCTTATCATTGCAGTACTTGGTATGTTCAGTAATTTCACTGTTTTATCTTTGTTTTATGTTTGTAGTAGAAAAATAGTGGGCAACTGCAAGTGCCGTCTTTAAACAAAAAATATGAAGTCAGTTCTCTCAACTATGGTGAATCAGAGAAAGATACAATTACTATAGAGCTCTAAATGATAAGCATCTTTTCTGGTCAGTTGCTTTCCCTGTGCAAAAGGACATGAATTTAACTCTGAGCAGGGTCCTCAGTATAGTGTTTTATTATTGCAAAGGGAGTAAGAGGCAATGTGTGAAAAGAAGGGAAATTTGCAGTCTTCTAGTTTTCTGTGACATTTTCTATTAGTCTGGATTTTTATGACCATGTTGCAAATCAAATAGCAGAGAAATGAACTGCAGAATTGCTACAAGTTTGAGATCATGAATATTCATTGGCTCAATTAGCAAATTAAAAATGAAAGCTTGGTAGGTTTTAGTGATAGTGTTGCAGCTGTCTTCCATATTTGTACAATGCTATGTAATCAAACTCTAAATGAATTCTTTGTCTTGATAATATTTTTTTATTACACTGTTGTCATCCTTAATGTTTCTTGTATGGCCCTCTGTGAAACATGATTTAAGAGCTCCACTCTTATCAAATTAAATGGATTCTTTATTAAACTGACTACTTATAAAGATGTTTTACATATCAGTTTAAGATTCTTAGTCTTGGGTAATATTATCCCGGGTGAGTTCCCAATTTGAGTTATAGTCAAGGCTAGAAATTGAATTTCAAAAATGTTTACTTCACATGAACATTTGAAACGTCATGGGAGAAGTGTCCAGGTGTAACACCGTTCTCTCCAGTTTCCTGCCTGTGGATAAGGCCAGATTCCTCTTTGAGCTGCTGGGATTGTGTGCTATTACAAAGTGGTCTAGATTATAGCCAGCATGAGAGGAACATCAGAATTAAAAGCATGAATGACCATTTTCTTGATGAAAGAAACCCTAAAAATTACATCAGTGGTGACGCCCGTGCTTCCGTGTCAAAAACGGAGTATTCTATCTTGCAGATGATGGGGAACATAGGTATTGTAAAAAAACTATCAGCCAATGCCTTCATGCAGACAAAGATCATGTTTTAGGCAGGTTAACAGAACAAAAGTTGGCTATGTTGATGTATACACTCAAATTTACGACCCTTAAGCAGCTAGGTGTTACCTAGTACTGCTAGCATTTCCTCTATTCTAGCGCGTAGTACTGTGTTTACCGTCACACTCCTGCAAACCCCCACAGCAAGGCACGTCCACTCTCATGTGCGGCAGTGCTTCAGAGGGTCACAGCACTCACTGCGGCTGCGAATGTCTTGGTGCCCGTCAGGTCAGCTATCCCGTACCTAGTAAACAGCAGCTGGAATTCATGCTGACAAATAACAAAATATAACTTGAGTCTACAAAGGAAGTTAGTATATTTAGTATTTAGTATTATGTTCTCTCACAGTGGCTCACTCCAGAGCAGCTCTTTCCTGAACTATGTTAATAGTGGAATTCATATATTAAATATATTACCCTAGCAACCCTAGCCAACAGAATCAGCCAGGATCGACAACGTAGGATGTGTCTATACATGTTTAGTATTTCCTAGTTTAGGCAGTTCCTGTTTAGGTACAAACTCAGAGATCTTGGAGAGTATAAGAGTAGTCGTACCTAAAAGCAGATTTAATGTGTTCTTGAGGCAATGAGTAACAGCTCTCAACTCCATTGGGCAGCGACTCCCTTATTTGTGGAGCGTTTCTCAACCCTTTGTCAGCACGATGGGCTGTGTCACTGTCTTACATAAAAACACTCTCGCTGCATTATTCCTGTATTATTGTTGGTGTGTTAACAACAACTGGAAGCAGTCGCTACAATTTAAAGACAATATACTCATGTTTCCCATGAGACACTACATATACTGTTTTAATTTCTTTTGCTTTTAGACTAATAGTGTTTCCCAGTGACTTGTCATGTTGAAAAAGCACTATGTTGCTAAAAAAGCCAAAAGAAAACAAAAGCAGGCTGTATCCAGTGTTTATATGGAGCTAGCTGAAACCTGAAAGACAACAACTTAAAAGGAAAATTACTTCTCTGTAAACAGCTTGAAAGTAAGCAATTTAATTTAGCAGTTCCAGTTTGGGGACATGATATTTCCTTAAGTGCACCAAGGATTGCCTTTAGCGAGTTAGATACATATTAACAAGGAGCATTTGAAAAATAGGAACTTCAGGAAGGGGGGAGGATGAAGTGCTTCACGGGGGGGAGAGAGAGAGAGAGAAGTCATTCAAACAAGCGTCAGTTCCTTAGGAAAACCGGAGAGAGTACTGCCAAGTAAAACTTGTCAGTCATCAACTCTAAACATTATCCTTTAGAATTGAATCTGTTCACACTGAAATATGATGGGTTTGTTAAAAACCATGAAGTTCTGTAGAAAATACCTGGATTATAAATAATTATTTTTACAAAAGCATTCTGGTAATTTTCTTAAGGTATGCTCAACAGGGAGCAACACCAACTCTGACTTTTCCAAGCTAACCGAGTGCTGCATGAAATTAATAATAGCTCACAGAGAATGTTCCCCAAGACACCAAGAAAATGGTAAGAAACAAGATTTTCTGCAAGAACACAGGATGCATTGTTCATCTGCAACTGTGGTAAATCCAAGCAGCATTTATTTGTAGTTTGAGTAAACGCCTTTAAAATGCTTAACTAGTCATCAGGTGAATCTGTATTTAGAGCTTACTGTCATGTCAGCAGCAAGAGGCATCTCCTTTTAACTTCTGATTGCGATGAACGTGCTGTGGCACAGGACTCTTGGAAACAAAGGTATGTTTTTTACTGCCCTCAACTTCAGTAGTTGTAAGCTTTAGTGTATGGCATGCTATATTTATCTACCACTCCCCATCTCGGCACACATTTTCCTTGTGTTGAATTTGAGAGACAAGCACCTTGCAGAACGTGTGGGAGAAGGGCGAAGACCTTTGCAGATTACTGCCTCTATGCAATACCAAAGTTAAGATCATCTAGAAAACAATATAATGATTCCGGGAGCGGTGTTATCTTAAAGTGGCTAACTAAATCAAATGCCTGCTACCAGTACTTGCTTAGAAATACATGAGGAAAGGAAAGGGTTCTGCTAGTTCTGCTAAAAAAAAAAAAAAAGTACATTCAGTTTCAGCTGTGCAAGAGTCTACTACCCACATCTTGAGTATTGTTTGAAGTTGAGGTTTCCACATCTTGGGAAGGACATGGGGTTAGAACAGGTACAAAGGCAAGTAAAATGATTTAGGGATAGAGCAACTGCTTTCTGAGGGAGAAACTAGAAGGAAAATACTTAAATCTGGACTGGAGAAAGCTGATGAGAGATATTGGTGATGGTTACAAAATCGTTAAGGTTGTGGATAAAATGGATACATAACTGCTATTGATCACATTTTTCAAACCGAAACTAGTAGGAGATGGTTGGTTTAAAAGGGATGAAAGAAAATGCTTTTTTACACAGTGGGTAGTGAATTTCTGAAAATTTTTAGCACAGTATCTTATGAAGGCAGGCAGTGCAAAAAGAGTTTAGATAAACTTGTGGAAAACAGGTTTATAAGCGTATACTAAAGGCAACAGTCATGGGTGTATCCACAAACAGCTAATTGTAATGACTACATGTGCTGGGAATGCAAGGGGAACAGACCACAGACAGTGCCAGGCTTGCATGCATTGTCTAAATAGCATTTTCTGTTGTTGCAACAGAATGCTGAGCTAGGTAAAACATTGCTCAGAGCCAGTGGGGCATTTCTTAGCCCTTATGGTCCTCTGCTCTGGATATCTTTTTAATTATTTGTTTCATTTCATTTCCTATCTTTCTCTTCATAAGGGTTGCCTTGCCGTTTGATGCTCATTTCAGTCAAAAAGTAATGAAAAATACTGAGCTTTATTAAACAGAATAAAATTAACTAAAGCCATGGACTTTTGCAGAGTTTTCAATAAAACCATGAATTCATCAGAAAACCCGTGGGAAGAAAGAGAATTTCCTCAAAAACTGCCTCGTGTTTGTGAATTATGGGTAAATTCCTTATGAGCCTAAGTGAAGGGTTTTGGGTCCTGTTAAGATTCTGTGACAAGCATCACATAGTTGTCTGTGCCTTTCATTAGCTAAATACATGGGTAGTTTAATGTGTACCCATTTGAGGATGTGCTTGCAAATGTGTATTACCTCATGATGATATAATTGGGCTACACTGCAGTGCAAGTTACATCTTCTCAGATAATAGGAGTATGGCATCTAAGAATAGCACTTTCTCCTGAGATGAACAGATGGACAGATGGATGGATGGATGGATGGATTAAAAAAAAAGAGAGAAAGAGAAATATTGGACACAAACTGTACTGAAAGAAGGATATGAATTCATAGACTGTTCGTGTTGGATTTTCTTCTGTTCTTACTGCCTCCTCATTTATAATGTTCACTGAAAGATGATATTTAACAAGACATTAACATTAATGCCATGGATATTGCAGCATGTTTAACTCAGTCAAAATATCTCCTGAAGTAAGTCATTCCACTTTACAAAACAAATTTGAGAATACATTTCTTCTGTATATCATATATCATCTTTGATAATAATTTTACTTTGATGATTTTAAGTCATACTGAAAAATTCGCATTCCTCTGTTGCCAAATAAACTGCATTGAAAGTTAAAGGAATAAACAAAAGCAATCTTGGCATATGCACTTGAATATCCATCTCTAAAACTAATCATTCGCCAGCTTAGTACGAAATACAACACTTTGAAACTGTTCCGTACAGCAGAGGGCAGCAGTGGTAAAATGGCATATCAAGTAGATGATTACAGTATGTCTATTTTTATCATCTTTAATATAATGTCACTCAAACAGTAAAAATAAAAACTATTAAATAAACCAAGGGTTAAATCTTCTATTTCAGGTTTCTTGATGCTGTTCATGTCAGCATTTATTTTCATTAATAAGAGAAAATTATTCTCATACGTAGTTTCCAAATTCAGGGCTAGAATTACTGTGGTTTTCACTTCATAGAAAGGCCACTGAACCTCCTACCCTATTAACTTTATTTTTGTCTTTGAACAAATGAAATAAAATCTGGTTCTGACTTAGCAGATGGACATATTTTTTCCTGAGATCGTAAATTGCTAGTTCCACAGATGCATTTTATTATGGATTGCTTCATCACATTCTAGTGGTCAATATCCTGTTATACTGCCTCTCAATCAGTGAATTCTTTTTCATGAGTATAAAATTATTGGAAAGCCATTACAAATCAAACAAGTAGCAGATCTAATGAAGACTGATTGTGTTCAATGGCTCTGCATCTTTTCTTTGGATTCTTCATTTTGAATAAGATGGTTTATGGCATTCATAACATTTCTCTTACAATTTCTTTCATGTCTATAGCTGAGTCTTATGTCTGCAGCTTTCCTGCATGTAGATACTAGTACGATGCTGCTTCTAGCCCTTGTTTTGCACAGAACTTGCAGGAATGAAATATCTTTGAGATTTTTGTTCCTCTGTCAAATATATTTGAAAGTGGCAAAATTGTTAAACACTTACTGGGGTGGAAGGAGTGGGGGAATTCATACAGACATAGGGAGGGATTTAACTGGCAAAATGTAGTTGATGGTACAGATGTCTACAACAAAGACAATCTCTTCAGGCTCTCTTACCTGTCAAGGAAATTATCATAAATACAATTACAGAGGCTAGAGCGCCATTCCTCTCATCCAAAAGTTTATTCTAGAATAGGCCAGACGAACTGCCTCTTAAAATGCCTTTCTCTCCAATGACTATACAGGGAGCCTAGGGTGGCTCACCCAGATATAGACTTGCACATACACCAAATTTGGATAAGATCAATCCTGACTACACACATAGATCTTGACTGCTTAAGCCTTGCTTCCTCAGGAGATCACACTGAAAAATGGCAAAACAAACCCTCTTTAAATGAGGGAAAAATGAAAATAAAAGAAGAGAAAAGGTAAATAATTGAGGCTATACTCATATATGTATAATAAACATAGGAAAGGGGTTTTTTAACAAAAACACAGGTGAAAGAGAATTAGTGGGCTTCATGCATATGTTAAAAAGCCTTTGTGGAACTATGTATTATCTTTTATGGAAAACATTCAGATCAAAGACCAAAGAGTTGTAGGCAGGTTAAGGGTGTCAGCTTTACTGTAAAGTTTGTTATTTTTTAAAGAATTGATTAATCAACATACAGCTACACGTTTGCATTCTGAAAGATTTAATTCAGCTTTATAGATGTGTTAAAGAAGAGATAATATAAAGGAATATGCCAAAAGGGAGCATGGTGTATTTTCCCCTCTCTCATGCACATATACTTCCCTCTTTCAAACTGACGGTAAAGATAGTCTTTGGCAGGTGTATCTCAGATTTTTTCTGCAGTAAGAGAGCAAACTGGAGTTAATACATACCCAGCTAGCACAGCGTGCAGACAGTCAATACACCCGTGTTGTTTATTGTCTTTAATTGACAAGATTTGCTTGTAGAAGAGTTCTGTGTCACTCAAAAGGAGGCATAGAAACAATACAATGGATGTCATCGCTCAGAAGATGGGGAGGAAATCCAGTACGTTGGATGCATCCATTTTGCAGACTTTCCTCTGAAGGTGCATACAGACTCCCACTTCCCTTTTTTTCACTATGCCACTGGTTTATGAAGAACCTTAGTTTTCTTCCTCTTGTATAAATTTGCCTCAGCTTCCTCTTTAGTTCTTTTCAGGATTTCTGCAAAAAAGAATTTTTGAAATAAAATTCTAGTAAAAAAACCCCACAAACCTCCTTGTAGAGAGTTAATTTAAAAAATTACCTCAATGCACTAACGCTCTGCATGCTAATCCACTTAGGCTTTCTTTTTCAAGCTTATGAGTGCCAGCCATTGACTTGTTCTACTTGGCTACTTTGAACCTTACACTGGGCTGCAGCTTGTATGTTGTTAAGTGTAAGCAAGTGTATCTAATTGTTAATAAATACTCACTTTAAGTTCATCTAAGTAAATTGTGAAACTAAAATAGTAAAACTAAGATTACATTTTACATTCATGATTTTCCAAACCCCTCTCTGTGTGTGTGTATGTGTGTGCATGTGAGTTTTTAAAAAGGGCAGTGGGGAAAAGGGGGATTAGGATAAATGTTCTTGCATATCTCAAAATCCATTTCCAAGCGTGTAGAAGGTAGTGCGAGAGCAAGAACCACAGCAAGTGCAGAGCGGCAGTAGGCTTGGTTAGTATCATACTAAGCAGACAATTTGCTTGTAGCGGACCCTCAGTTCCAGGAAAGTTTCTGCTTCTGGTGTTCACAAGCTACTCACATTGACCACTTCAGTATAAATCCCCAGCACGCATGAGAGCTTGCTCAACCGCTAAATCAAAGTACAAGCACTTGCTCAGCAGAGAGTTAGCATGGACTACCTGAATAGTTACTGGTATTGGAGCTAATAAGAATTTGCCTCATAAAAATAATTTCAATCTCTTTTTTTTTTAATGTTTTTGTTACAGGGGTTTTTCTTGTCCTCATCTGTACAGATGAGACATGAGAAGTGAAGGAGAAGCTAAAAGACTTTCGTTCTTTCTCTGTGGTTGAAGGAATTTGTTCAGCAGAGGGAAAGGCTTGAAAAATCTTTACAGGGGAACCATAGGTACCAAATTGTCACTATGCTGAAGACTGCTATGTTTTGCTTTTTAAGACATAATTTACACTTATTTGGGTGGATTTCTAACTCTTTTTCTTTTTACATCCTTTTAGTCTTTTTGTTAGCTTTGAGCTGAGCGTATTATCTTTAGCACAGTGCTTTGAAGTTAGCATTTCAGAACTTTCTAAAATTATAATTACCACAGACACACCAAAATCTGTATAGCCTAATTCTAAATTAAAGGCCACTGTGATAGATAGAGGTGGATTGGTCACTGAACTAAAAGTTGATGGCTACAGGTGTCTGTTCATTTCTTGATTTCATATAGTTGTATCTATATAGGAATGGTTCTAAACAAAATATACATGGCTGATACTTTAAAAAGGCTCTTTTCTTAAAGCTGAAAATAATGATGAACAACACTGGATGAGTGGAGTTTTTTAAAAATAAAATGAAAATGATCATTGCTAACTAAGAATGTCCTGTTAAACAGAAATAGCAAAAATTCTGCATTCATTAGAGGGAAAATTTGTCTTAAAAAGTAATTTTCAAGAGAGGACGCAATAAAAATCATTAAAAAAATTTTTGTCAAAAGTCCTGTATTTTGCTTTATCAATTTTCTGAATGTCATTTGTTAATTTGTACCATGTGTCCTCTTCTTCCAATTGTACTTCTATATACAGCAATATAAATATGCCATCAAATAACGTGTAAAATAACAAGGGAAAAAAAAAGGCTGATGGCAATGAGAACAAGTATGTAAACAGAGTCAACATTTATGAAAAAAAAATAAAAGCATAAATATTAAAGAAAAAAGGCTATAAGATACTAAGTTTAAGGTCAAAGAAAGATTTAATACTATATCAAAACCAGAGTAATCAGTATGAAACCAAAGTACTCAGGGATAACTATCGAAAGCTATATCAAAACCAAAGTAAATTCTAGCGCTGGTGCAAGGTCTAGATAAGACTGATAAAAAGTATATGTATGTGTAAGTTCATATAAGTATATTAATATTATAGCTTTGGAAAGAAATAGTGCCTGTAGTGCCTTATTCTGCTATAAAGATACTTTCTACTCTGTCCAAAATAACCAAATAGTTATTTCAGTTAAATGTTTTTACATCTGCCAGACAGGGTAGCATATACTTAGCCAGAAGCATTGGTCACAGAGCATTGTGAACTGTTACTGTTTGTTTTGAAAAACCCCACATCTTGGAGCATGGTGAAATTTCACAGAATGGAAGAAAAGCTTAAATTGTTCCAATATTTTAAAAAGGGTAAACAGGCTGACTGGGTATCTATAGGCCATTTCACCAGATATTAATCCTAGCCAACAGCAGGGAAAGGCACTGTAGCATGCAGTCAGTGCAGAATTAAAAAACAGTAGCATAGTTAATACTAATCAATATGATTATATGGGAAATAGATCTGGACTAAACAACTGTGTTGATAGGTTTTTTTATAAGACTATAGACTTGTCTAACAGAGGTAACAGTGCAGAAGCCTAGGCTTCCGTGAAGCTTTCACCGGATTCCTGAATGACTCTGCAATTTAAAAAAAAATTACTTTGTGGGATCCCATAAAGCAATATTGATTCAATTAAACGAATCATGAATGGCAAGTTAATAAATATATAAGGACTTGAAAGCGCGTTGTCACCTTAAATTAGAGGAATAGGCTTTCAGAAGAGTGTTTCTGATCAAATGCCATTCAACATTTCTCTCAGCACTAAAAAAAAAAAAAAGAAACTACTAAGGCCAAAATTTATAGAATTTATAGAGAAGGTAGAAATTCCACCTGAAAAAATGGTGGAAACATTGTACTCCATAAGAGGCATCACTGAACAACGAGAATCTCAGCAATCTAAGGAAGGCTTCCAAACTAAAAAAAAAAAAGTTGGAGTCACACTGACAAGATGAGGGACGGTGCCCTGGGACACTGACCTGAAAACGTGGTGGATAATCGGCTGAAAATGAGTGCCCAATGTAGTACTGTGGGTGAGATGGTCAACACAGGTTTAGATGCAAAGGCTGAGATGTACTAAGTAGGAAATTCTGTTTTCTTTATATATGATCTCAGTGTAAACCATCACTGGAATAATGTGCAAAAATTCTAAGCTCCGGTAAGACATGTGGAAAACTTGTGATAATCAGAAAAAAGCTATGAGGGTCAGTTAACACCTTAGTAATATGTCTTATTATGAGATTTAAAATTAATCTCCTTACTTTATCCAAGAAAAGGTTGACATATAATGATAATGGTCAGCATATGCTTATGTTTGTAACAGTTTTTCTGCTTGTATTGGATATTTAGTCATGCTGAAGTTAAAGTAAAAAACATAGTACCTGAAGCTAAACAAATCCACACTGGAAGTAAGACACATACATGTTGAAGGTGAAGATAACAAAGCTCTGAAACAACTTTCCTGATGATGAGTTAGATCCTCAAATGAAGCTTTTGATAAGGCCTGAATTTTGTACATAAATATATCTTAGAATGCAAACACACAATGGCCTTATTTCGGAAGTTCCTGGGTATAGTTTTTTGTCCTGCTTTAATGCAAAACTGTGTAATGATCCTAAACGATCCCTTTTGTCCTTAAAAACTGTGAACTGGAAGACAGAGGTTGAAATCCTTCCATGTAACTGAATAGAAGTTATATATGCAAAAGTAAGAAGGAAGTAATTTCTTATTGGAACTGTATGAAGGAAACTTCTAGCTTATCTTGAGTTTTCTAAAAGACATATTATTTTCAGTAGAACATGTTTTCAAAGAGCGGTTTTCAGTAAGTGGAGAGTGGAAGTTACACAGTATGGAGCATCTTCAAGATAAACTAGTAGTTTGCGGGTGCAAACATTCAAAAATTGGAAGAGTTATTTACTTTACATCTTCAATTGCTGTCTTGATGAAAAGACAACTTTAATACAGACTGTCACTGTTTCCTATATAGGAGGTTATAATTAGAGCTAAACAGAAAATTCAGGCAAGCAGTTCTTGGAACAGTGTGTGGGAGACTACAGGTACTGATTAGTCGTAGATCGTCTGGGTGGTAACAGTTCAAAATCGGTAATTAAAGCTTAAAATACCAACCAACATCACAATGAGTGATGTTGTTACAAAGACTTGTGCTTGATCATTTGCAGCTGAGTACTATAAGGCTTTCCATGCTTGATGAAATTCAGGGCCCACTGGTGTGATACCTATCACACTACCAGATGCTTTAGAGAAAGTCCTCTTCTGGTACCTGACAGAGATGGGCTTCAGCCCTGAAACCCAGCATTCTGTATTAGTTCCGAAATGTATCTGCATTACCACTATTTATTTGTTTATTCCTACTCATTGTCATCATGGCTAGGATTCCTACATGTGTCTTTGCTAGTAAGTGAAGTGAGCTCCCCGTTATTGTTTGTGATATAAGAATAGCCTTAATACAAAAAAGTCTACTGTAGCTTCATTCATTTTCTGGAGATGGCAGAAAGTGCTCAGGCAATGAGCTGAGGTTTTTGAGATGATTAACAAAGGAGGAGTCCAAGGTCCATGCTTCAAATCTGCTTTCCAACTCACAGTCCTCCATGCTGTTCGCATTGATATTAACTGATACCATCTATATAATTTATAAGTATGGTCAATGAGCATTGTATATAACTTAGATAAAACAAGTAGAAACCAGAAAAGATGCTTGAGAATGGGATGGAGCCCTGGTTATGCCAGTGCTGTTAACTTCAAAAACTGAAGGCCATTAAATTAGCAGCTTTTTAGCTCTTAAGAAACAGCAGTCTAGTGGGAATTAAGAGTAAAACTGTCTTTATAATTAGCCTGTCTACTCTGTGCCTTTGTTTTGGATTGGAGCAAACTTCAATTTCAGACTTGGCTGATTACGTATATATTTTTAGTAACTTCCAGCTGAATTTGCCAGAACAAATACAAATACTTACTTACCTAGAAACAGTCTGAGTAAAATAAAAGAGATTGAAAAAATCTGAGAAAGTGTTTCTACTGCCAAGTGTTTTGATGTAGTATCATTGCATGTTAAATTAAAGCTTTTCTTATAATCTACATCTATATTGGTTTTATTTTCAATATGTTCAATATTTTCAACTTTTAGCATTTCAATATTTTCAATACTGTAATTTATTCAATGCATCTACACAACTAGAAAGGACTAATTCTGTATTTTGTTAATTTCTACTTTTATGAAAAGTAAATGTTTATAGCTAAAAATAAGTGGTTGTTTCCATTCAAAAGTTTGTAAACAGGAGCTAATTAATAAACTACTAGGAAGGTAAATTGTTTGTTTGTTTGTTTGTTTTTAAATGACTGATCTTCTGGATAAAGCCGATGCAGTAGATCAGATCTGTCAGGACTTCACTATAACAATTGTGTATAACTATTTGGTGTGGTACCAACTAGGAAATTACTTATTAAACTGAAGGAGATGGAAACATTGAGGGTGGGTAAAAATCTAGAAGGTTGTAGGTTGCTTTGAAAAGGGATTGATTGACCTGGCATGAGGTTGCTAGCGAGATCTTCCAAGATTCAAGTCTTTAGACTTTTCTTATACTTTCTTAAATTTTTTTGGCATAAAATTTGCTGATGACATTGGGTCAGGAGGCTACAGAGGATATTCAGGTTTTCATGCAGAAAGAATTAGAGACCTGCAGTTTTAGACATGATGCGAAACATAATAGTACATAGTAAGCACATAATACAGGGTGATAACAAGAATTTCTAGGATGGGAAATAATGGAGAGTTAAGACCTGCATGCATCACTCATCCACATGCATTTAGACTGCGCAATCATAAAAGAAGCAAATGTAATCTTTGCATGCACGCAGCCAAATATTTTGAGGAAAGATGTGAAAATTCTAATATTATTGTAAAGATACTTCATTGGGAACAATGATTATGGTTATAATCACACATACTCATCAGGTGAATTCAGTAAGTGGAGAAAAACCTGCTGTGTTGACATAAGAACAGAATAATCATATTGAATTAGACCTAGGGGTTTTTTATTGTTCTTTCATATTCTTTGGATTTGTTTCATAGTCCTTGTATATACGATTGTGTACAGAGAACATGCAGACATAATAAACTGCTTATATAGATGAGCGCTATTGCTGCCCATCATGAGAAGATCTCCTATACACTTCATAAACTGCTTTGAATATCCATTTATAGGAGAGGAAACCAATGCAGATACCAATATCTCGCCTCAGTACTGGGAGTTATTCTGGTGCTTCTTAGTATAATACACACTGAACCCACAATTTTTTTCTTCCACAACTAAACAACACACACCACACAACCAATGGCAAATAGATGTTAAATTCACTGAAGTATTATTAAAATACAGAATTTCTGTTCCAGGAACTAGTGATACAAAGAATTCTGTGGCCAACACTGAGCAGAATGAACAGTGTGTCCTCTTGATGAGAAAATAAGAATTATTCCTAAATCGGATAGAACAATGCTACAAGAATATATGGTTTATTAACTCAAACTGTATTTGCAAAGTTAAAATAGTAAGTGATTTTGTATTTTCTGTATGTATTCTCATAGACTAGGAAAAAGCAAGCATTTATTTTATAAACTAGGGGTTACACATGTGCATTCATTGTGAATACCGGTATTTAGGTTATCTGTGGTTATATATAGATAAACAACTTTTAAAAGTAAAAAGCGTTCATAAAGTACGAGCATTTCTTATGATAACAAACTCCCCTCTCACTGCTCGTTACCAAACCTTCGAACAGTGGATATAATACTGGGCTACATGGGGGAGATACTAGTTGGTCAGTAGTTTTAGTAAAGGTGGAAACTAAGTTCATTGTAATGCAATGAAGTTTGTATTTGGTTAAATGTAATTGTTTTCTCGCAATACTGGTTCTTTCATTGTCCTTCCATTCTCGGATTTTCCTTTTTTCTTTTCACCTTTATTGCTTCAACATCTGTTACTTGAAGCCCATCTAATGGCTCAACTATTCTGTAAGCTATTGTTAGTGTTGGTGCCACCTACAAACTCCCTGAATTTAAAACGAAGAGCATGAAAGAAACTGTCTTCCCTCCCCTCACCCTGGCCTGTATTCATGACCCAGAAACTTACATTTTTCTTTTGGTTTTAGGTAGACCAGAAGGCCTTGAGAAACATCAGTCTTCTCTCAGGCAACATGAGAGAATGGTGTTTGCTTGCAATGACTCTTCCCTGTTGTGAGGAAAGTTTCTTTAGAACAACTGAACACTGAGTCATGGTTTGAAAAACAAAAAGTAATGTGAGTAAACACGTGTTATCTTAATTTTTGTAATAGTAAAAATTATTTATAAATATTTTATGAAGTAAGACAAATTACATAAAGGGACTTTTGAGTGGTTTTCAAGCATAGAGTGGTGACTATCCAACAGGAAGGGAACATTCCAATATGTTAGGGTCAGAAGTCAATGGCTGAAGAAGCGACATATGATACATAAGTCAGTTTCCTACAAGGTGAATAACATAACTGTCGAAAGGTTATCTTTCAATTTAAAAACCTTATTTTTTTTCCATTAAAATATTACTTGGTGTTCTATGCTGTAATAATACATAATATTTCATTCAGGATATTTAAATTTATAGTTTAACATATGTAATTGGACCGTAAATGCTTTGGACTAGATGAAACATTGTTAGTAAAATCAGCTCATGCTTTTTGAGCCCAGTGTCTTTGGAAACCTAAAGGAGCAGAAACAATAAATGTCCCAGATTAATTCTGTAATATGTGAGAAGGCACTTCTGAAGGTACATTTCTCAAAACATAAGAGGCTTTGCTGGCCTACAGTGGAAGTAATCCATGAGTTCTTTCTGTTCTATTTTAATGTAACTAGATTTCCAAGTTTCTTAGGAAACTTTCTGCTGACTAACAGGTGAATTTTGCAATCCTGAACTAATACAAGGCTTGTTCCACAGGCATATATTAATATATATAACTGTATGTTAATATATGTAACTCAGATAATTTCAATAGCATTCATTTATTTTAATTCATTGGCACTCTTAATATATGTGATATTGTTAGGATTGACATGTGAGGCCAATGAAGCTGAATAGACTGTGGTAATTTTAAAGCACTGACATTTTTTATTACAGCACTCTGGCATTAATTCATTGGCAAAGATGCTTTATATATTGAAATTCCACACAAATTACATGCAAAATGTATTCCTTTCATATGTCAATATGCTGCCTATGGCTGTAATTATAGCAATGTGCACACATCACATTAATAACATGGAGGAAATCTGCAGTACCACAGGATTCTCTGCAATTTGCTATAATTGCTGCGATTAGTAAATGGGCAAAAACCGCATTTGCTTAGTCCATCAAAACAAGTTATACAGTATTTAAGGAATAAGAGTTATATAGCTGCATTTCTCAGTAAGCTGTGAAGTTCAGCAGGGTTCTTGCTAAAATGATGCCTACATCCTCTCCCATTCTGCTGTACAAATAAAACTAAGCCGTTTGTCAGGTTGGTAGAGCTCATAGGAATGTCCTTGTCATCTCAGAGTGAGTGCTCTAAAGAGTTTTCTTATTCCTCCATAATTTATTCACTGATCCTTTGAAAACCAGTAAATTGCAGAGAGCAGTTATTCATGGCATTTGTGAACGGGCAACTTGCTTTTGTTCTCGCAGCAGGTGCGTAGGTGGGAGAAACAACAAGATAAGCTGCAGTAAGTCTTACTGGTTCACTTAAAATTAAAACCAAATAAATAAATAAAAATCCTGTAACCAAAGAGGGCTTGCTGCATGTGCTTATCATCTTCTGTGTCTGGTTATGCCATTTGGAAATTGCCTTCGCTCCTGTTCACTAAGAATGGAAGTTAGGATATTACTATAGAGCTTTCTAAGTCATAAAAGATTGCATTTGTGTGTGGAGAAAATTTGATATGCAGTTGTCTGAGATCATGAATCTAATCATGAAATGAAAAGAAGAGTTTTGAGAAGTTCCCATTTTTCTCACTCTTCTTTTCGTCTTATTTCTTCTGTTACTTATTTTCCTGGGACATGTACCTATGCCTGTCAGCAATCAGTTACTCTCTTGCAAGTATCCCTGCATGGTAACTGTTCAAACTGATTAGAAATGATTGATTATCTCTGCAAATTCTTGAGCTCAGATCCTTGTTTGATCATGCCAGGGTCCTTGACTAAGTCTAGAATGGAATAAAAAAAAGAAAAGCATTTGCTTATTTAATCAGGAAGTTCATCATGCCTCTGGTTTTGCTATATACAGTCTGTCGTCATGTTAGAATGGTAAGCTACTCCAATTTGAGTTACACCGCTTCTCCATTTCCTCTGAGGGCTCGCTCTTCCACGCATATTATCCTTCTACAGTAAGCAGAGAGTCACTGGATTACGAGCATTGTGCATGGACTTTTTCTTCCCCTTTATTAAAAATCGCCAAAAGACGTGCAATTGAATTTGAGCCAAAATGGCAAAGACTTAAAACGCATGATAGAACAATAATAGTGATAGGTGCTTCGGGAGGTTTTAAGAGATTAAACTGTACCAGTGATTTCTCTCTGTCTGTGTATCTCAGGAAACTTCTAATAGGCATCTAACTCCACGGCTCTGTTACTGTCACTGTCCCATTTTATCAGTTGGCACAGCATCAGGATGGGTAGGTAGTAGGGGAATAATGCTACTGCAGAAGGGTTTGAAAAAAGGACTTAGCAATTGATGCTAGCAATTACTTCAAAAGTAGTAATCCAAGTGCTGTGTAGACAGAAAAAGTCTTTGATGACAGCAGCATGACTGAAAGCACAGGTAATGCTCTGGTGGCAGGCGTCAAAGCAGAGGCTGAGGCTTGAGTCCCCCTCAGTGATTTTGCCACCACTGAGAAACTCATTTACAAGCCAGAGGAGGTTTGCAACACTTACTCTTAAGAAGGGAAGTGAATTCTCCTTTGACATGAGCCATAATACCCTGTACCAATTATTATCTGTTGCTTTTTAACACACTGAACATTTCTTTTTGTTACTGTCACTCTGTAATATAAATGTTAATGTAAGATATAGCCAGTATTATGTAAATCTTCTCTCAGCAGCTTTCAATAGCTATAAATCATCAAATGTGTTTTTTAAATGTTAGCTTCTCTCAACAAATTGAAACAATTCACTCTCTGTTTGTACACATTAATTGGATAGAATAAATCCTTAGTTTCAATTTGTAATTATATACAAAACACCAAATTATATACAGAAAACCTATTCTGTGTTTGTTTGGAGATTGAGCAATCCCCAGAATTAAACGCTGGAAGCTATTCCTTCATTATCTGAGGAATTATTTTTATTAGTGGAACAAATCTGGACGTAGTTAGCTTTGTTTCACAGAGCAAATTATGTAAAAGCTAGAGGAGATGTGTACTATCATGTGTTTCTGCTTTTCAATCATTCATATAAAAATAAATTTTTGAGATGAAAATTCCTGTAATTCTTGTTTGTATAAAGTTGCATATTTGGCAATGTTAGTTGGATAAATATCTTTTGTAATTTATGAAGTAAAATAAAAGGTATTTTGGTACAAATCGGGGGGGGGGGGTGTTGTACTTGATTATCTAATAATAGGACTGATTTTTAAAATACTCAGCCTTGATCACACAAGAGTTTGTACATACTTCCATGTACTTGTACTTTGTATTTTTGAGAATGTTTGTTTACATTTTACGCTTCACTCAAGCTGGTGTGGTCAGTTTAAATTTTTTTTGGAGTCAGTATCAGTTGCCAGTTCTCAGCCTTACCAAAACAAGGCTGTTCCCTTTGAGCTCACCACCTTGTAGGAAACATTACCAGCATTTTAGAACCCAGGATTTTGTCAATCTAGCTTTAAAGACAATTACGACATTTCTGTTACTACAGGCTTACTGCTTCATAGGATTTGTTGAGCCAACTGAGATGCTAATTCTTCATTACTACACTGAAGGTTTGGAAGGTGGGAGAATGATATGACTGGTGTACCTGTCGCTGTGGGAATCTGCCAGTCATGACAGTTTTCACTAACTTCCAGTGCAATAATACTGTAATGGCATGGTCATGTAAATGTCGATTTTGGTACAGCATCCCTCTGGAAAATCTGAGTGGAAGAAATTTTTTTTCACCACAGTCTGAGCTATCCCAGCTTTTTTAATTGGCGCAAATGTGGCACAGAATAAGTGGGGATGAAAGAGTCTGTTCTCTATGGACAGTGTTTCCCAAAGAAAAATACCATTTTTCTATGGAGGTGCTTGAAAAGATTTCTATTTCTATTCTGTTCTCATATTTGCAAAAAGAAGTAATGTTTCAATGAAAAAAAGAAATTCAGCTTTATTGTAAAATTGCTCAGATAATGTAGTAATGTAGGGAACAGTTAGAGTACTTGCATGTATTATCCATCGTAATGAAATACATTCTTCAGGAGATTTTGTACATCTTGCACTGCTAAAATAAAGTAGAGGCTGTTTACATAAAATGATAACTACTAAAATATGTGAAATACATTCAATAACGTGGTGCTTAGAACTTGCCAAGAAGAACATGTACTAATTCCTATCCACCTCCATTGTTACCTTAAGAGCAGCTCTCTCCATAGCAACTGAAAACTTTGCAAGGCAGCAATAAACTAATCCTCTCCAGCTTCCAGAGCACCATCAAGGAATTTTAAAAACATTGGTCTTCCAGCAGCTAAATAGTTCTGAGGATTCAGAAGGCCACAAAGCTAGATACACAAGCATTCTTTTTCCCTTCAGAAGGTAAGAAAATAAAGTTTAGAAAAAGTGCATCCTCGTAACAATGATACATATTCTTAACTGCTAACAGTAAAATATATCTAAACACCAAAAGATTTCCTAACATCTAAAAACATACTAACCTTTATCTGAGTGAATGTCAATTTGAATTCAGCAGTTCTTTTTTCATTTTAAATACTTTATTAGCAGAGTTTCCTTTAAAATAAGACACACACGTATATTGCAGTTAGAAGAAGCTGGACTTAAGTGTGGCTGTTTAACACATGTGCATTATCATCTGAAAATGTATGTCACTGCCAGCATCTGCCCATCAATAAAATGAAAACCTCTTTGTGGAAAACAGAAGTGAAACTCTGTCACGTTTTTTGCGCTTTGATATTGAGATAGATTATTGTTAAAGCGGAAGCGATGTTATATTAGGAAGGATAGTGACAAGGCAGATTTACAGTACAAAATGTCTTTTGCATCTAGAGTTAACAAGTTACATTTGTTACTTCTGGTGTGTTTGGTTGTTTATTCACTGAGTTCTATGAATGAAATTATGACCTCAGTTTTGTAACTCTTTTATCTGACCATAAAATATCACTAATTTATAAGTACATCCTGTTCATTCTTGTTTTGTGTTGTATAGCTGGAGTTTGGTAATGTTGGTAAAGTGTTTTGAAAATAAAACCTGCTCTATATCATTGCCGTATAACATAATTACTGCAAATTCATGTCGGAATTAGACTAGTAAACTTTATTTACAGCTATTTTTGCTGCTAAAAACCTGTTTCATAATGGAATGAAAGTGAAAGCTATGGTATTTTCCTGTTCTTACTGAAGAGAATTATTAGTGAATGCAATAACATAACACTGAAATGAAAACCATACACTTTACTTTTATGAGGAGGGAAGGGCACTTTGAGTCAATCTCTTGTTGGTAATTCTACAGAAGTTTTAAGGCCACGGTTGTCTTAGTTTCCTGCTGTTCTGGGCTGTAAAGCCCTTACAGGCTCCCTGTTGTTCAAAAACAGCTTGTCACTGCAAATCAGCTTAGCCGACCAATTAATAAATCCTTTCAAACATATTGCATTCACACTAATTAAAGGGTTGGGGTTTTTTTCCCCTTTACCATTCAGATTCCTCAGGTTTCGAGTTTAAGCTGTGAAGTGCAAACAACAATCCAACATTCAGTGCAGATCACGCACTGCAGGAAGAGGAGATGTGTTTTCTGACCAAGCGTCCAGCTCTTGGGGTGGTATGTTCTGCTTTCATACTCAGCGTGCTCATTGCTGAAGGACAGCCTGGGGAAGAGCATGGGCAGGATGGCAGCTATGCTCCCAGCCGAGGCTATCTGATGGAAGTTTTACGCGTTCTTTCAGCTGACAACACTGAGCTCCACATGAATCACTCACGAGAACTGGTCAAAATGTTACTGGAGAGAGCTGAGTGCCCACAGCGGATTTATGGCATGCAAGAGGATTGTAATCTGGTTAGTGCTTCACTTAATGAGGGATATCTTTACAGGATCGTCAGTGAGTTCTAAAATTATTTATTAGAGTGATACTCTCCTGAATACAAAACCTAAACATGTAAAGGGCTTGTTGTTGCAGCAAAAAGTTGTCCCTGCTTTAATCGTTTCATTCTGAATTATTAATATTTATTGTTTGAGCTCATGGAGAGATATTCCAAACATGACAGGCATTCCTTAAAAGCTCCATGCTTCAGTCGCATAACACTAATAATTTTCCTTTAAAAGTTATCAAGTGTTTATTTTCCAACAAAGATTTTTCTGCTTTACCCTGATCTAACTATAGAAGCATGAGCTTGAATTTGGGACACAGAGGATTTCCACTGTGGAAAGACATAGGTAAAAATTGGGGACCGGTTCTGCCACTTTTTTTTTGTTCTGGATTTTAGTTCATAAAAATAAAACCCAGACAGGATTGTCTCAGATTTCTCTGCCACTCCACGGAAATATTCAAGATTAGGGGAGGGTTTTGGTAAGCAGTTCAGGTCAAGGAAAATCAAAAGCAGAACAATGAATCTACAAATCCAAATTGAAACTGGAAATAGTCCAGGGTACAGCTTCACAGAAGGTTTGGTTGTCTGGGTGAGTTGAGAATATTTTCAGAACTGATTCCCGATTTGACAAAGAAAGGAATGAGTGTATTAAGGTCATAGGTTCTGGTAGGACAGAGACAGTGGTGAGTGAGCAACTTAGCTGAAAGGGACTATAAAGGGCTTGGTCAGTCTTGGCTTTGATTAACGTTACTCTAGCTCTGGCATTGTTCAGTGACCTACATACAGTAGAGTGCCGCTTTGTATCAGAATTATGAGGATGGTCATAAAGGTGAATACTTTCACAATATACTATTCTTGGCAACCTGCCAAGCCAATGACATGGAGATCTTTTTCTCCTGTGCAGTAGACAACTACTCACTTAATTGGCCCTTTCTGCAAATGCTCCCATTTTTCATATGAGCCCCAATGTCAAAAAATTCATACATATATAATGTAGGTGCCTGTTATTCCCTAAATGGGTAATTTTTATGAAGGAGATTGTGCAGTTTTTCTCTTTGCACATATGGGCAATGGATAGGTACCAGATATGGACCCAGATCGAAAGCTGAGAATGTGTTAAACAGTAATGGGTATAGAGTCCTTCTAAACTTCACAGAACAGGGGTCTAGGTCTTCTTGTTCTCCCTCTGTTTTGCTTCTCTGGATTGCTGTATTTTTCCTTGTATTTGTGATGTATTTGTGGAGAGCATGCCCACTGTGTCCTTGGATGGAAGAAATCTAAGTGAAGCTTAGCTGGGGCTTACTTTGCTGAGGACTTCCACTCTGTTTAGGCTTCATCTTGAAAATTTCCTGTGGGAAGAATTTGAGGACTTTCACCATTTCCAGTAATTCTCAGTGTTGGCTGCGTCAGTAACACTGCATGCATCCTGCACTGCCAGTGCCACATGAACGCAGTTGTCTATAGAAAATCCATGAGAGAGAGACAGCATCTTCAGTCACATGCAGCCCACATGGCACTGTGCTGAAATCTTCCAAGATGATTTAACAAGATTTGGTAAACCAAGATAGCAAAAACCGTGCAAGAAGCACTATCCTTCAAGATCGTCAAAATTTGAAACAGAATGCCCCACCTTAGCTTGGCATTTTCTTTCCCATACTTGTTGGGAATAACTAATTGATTTCAGACTCAGCTTTCCCTTCTAAATCCAGGATTCCATCCATACCACATGACTTTGTTTTCAGATTTTTTTTTTTTTTCATTTTTAATGATGTCTCCATGGGTGTTTAAAAGCAGCGAAGTTTAACACTTTTTTAGACCCTTTTTTGGTTTGTTGTTACGTATTGGCCCCAAGACTCTTTGGGCAGGGGCTGGAAGCTATTGAATGGCACCTGACACTTCTTTATCTCCTAAGCACACAAAAGTCATGTATTTGTTGCAGTGGTAAGAGAATTTTTTCCAACTTCTGGTTTCTTAAACAAAAGAAACTCAGGGTTCAGTGCCCAGGTTCAAAGTTGGCCTCTTTTTTATAGCAAATAAGCGTTTCTAAACCAAGGCCATGCAGATGGTTATGCCTGTAAAATATTAGTAGCAGCAAAATAACCAGTGATGAACCAATTTATATCCTCTTGATATCTCCTCAAAGGTCACTCTCTATGGGCTACCCATATACTATGGAGTAGGTGCATCTTTTACAATGCACCTGCTTCCTTCCAATTAGCAATTTCCTTTTCAGTCATCTTCCTTGCAAGAGCAAACAGCTATCTCACTGATTACAATTTATCCTCACTAGGTTTTGAAATGTTATAGAAGTCTTTGAAAATCTTCCACTACATGCAGTATGTTTATTGTATTACTACTGAGTGTTTGAAAAGGCTGGTTGACTAACTTGAGGTCTTTTGGGACAGAAAACAGAATATCTATATTCCTCCTAGCTGAAATACTAATGTTCGGACATACGCATTAGAAAAAGTTAGAATTATAGATCTTGATAGACAATGTAGGCAGGGCACAGTGGGTCATACTGTAATCTAGTTTATTTACAAGTATAAATATTTAATTTGGCAATTACCATACACAGTTCTCTTTTTTTTAGATTGAGTATTTGTGAGAATTTTTGTTAGAATTATTTGTATTAAAAAGTAGCAGCTCTCTCAATTCCTTCAAGGAACATTGTCTTCTGACCATGACAATATATATTTGATTCTACTCAGCCTCTGTAGGAAAATGAACTAACACACAAGGTGAGCCACACCGACCAACATATCATGCTTGTAGCCACAGACAATTTAGTCTGACAAACTAGGTTCTGTCTGGATTAATGAATTTATTAGAGTGCAGTTTTGATCCTCCCATGGTACCTTCATGTGTTGTAGTTTCTTCTCTGAAATGTACAGTCTGGCTGCTCTACCACAGTACTTGAGATTAGCTGACACACCTATAACATGCTTGGAAAGGAGCCAGTTGGAAAAAAACAGCTACACAATGAATGACAATAGTTACAGGATCTCTTCAAGAAAGATTCTTTATTCTGGAATTCAGTATCTTATTTCCCATAGCCTGACATAGAGCTCTATTAGTCTTCTGGTCTAATTTTAAAGACTAACTTTTGTTTGCCCTGGCAAACGTTTCTGGAAAGTGTCTTTATATCAAGAACAGTGGAGGGTTTTATACATATATATATACATATGTATTAAAAAATCTGTGCTCAGATAGAAAGCACAGGGTGGGTATATAATTTCTGTCCCTCTTGAAATGCTTTTGGAGGACTAAATGGTGTTGAGACCTTGTGCTGGCTCTCTGCACTGGACCAAATTGTTCCAGTTAACAGAATTCATTGAGAAAAAATAAAAATAGCTGTATGGTTGCATGGTCAATTAAGTTTCTTAACAGTGCATTGAATGTGATATAACTTCTGTTTACATACCCTGAATTAACTACAGTCCAGATACAGTCTTTGTCTTATAATATAAACACATACAGAATGCACAGGTGAAAATATGAATAGCCCTAGACCTTATCTAATATATTTGTAACCAGAAATATAATCTGTTGAAACCAGTGGAAGACTTTCAGTTCTCTACAATGATTGATCAGTTAGTCCTGTTTTGTAGTAAATCTTAAATGCCTTGGATACTTGACATTTCTTAAAAACAGAAAGGGCTCTGGAAAAAAAAACAGTGTGATCTTGCAGCCATAGAACTGCAATGAATTACCTGCACCCCGCTCCTGCCATTCCATAAGCCTGTATCTGTGTAGGCTTAGGTTCGATCTCTTAAATATAAGAGCTGAATTCTCCTGTTTGCCTCTCTAATTGTATTTGGAGATGACTGGCAATGTGTTACTTGGGTTGAATTTCCTTTTTTTTTTTTTCCACAGTGCCTTGAACCAGATGCTTTGTTACTAATAGCTGGTGGAGATTTAGAAGACCGTCTCAGCGAAGAAGTGTTTGAGAGAATTTCTCTTATTCTTCTCTACTACATTCTCCATCATAGAGATGTGTGTTCTTCAGAACTCAGCTTGAATAATAAGGATTATAAATTTTACCTACAGAGTATGCTTAGTTTAAGACGTGATGAAGACTGTTATTATTTTTCACGGAATGAAACGGAAGATATTTTGGCTGCAGTAAGGCAACATTTTAAAACTTCTGAAACTCAGGTAAAGAAAACATAAGTAAAAATAACTTCACATTTATTACTGATATAATGCCTTTAAGCTAGTTCAGACACTGTGTCAGCATCGTGGTCCTCCAGAAGACTGGTAAAGCGGGAGAGCACAGGCTGAGCATTGGTCTTTTGTTGTACATGCTGCTTAATACTAGCCTTCTCCTTGGCTTGCTTTTGGCATGTGCTGCCTAGCACTCCCACAGACTCCGCTGAGACATGGCTGGGGAGACAGTGCATATTGGGGACCATTCACAATAGCTAATTTAGATGCAGTTGCCCTGCTTAGGGCAGATGGAAAAGAGCATAGCTGTGTAGGTGCAAGATGCACTTGGCTTCAAGGACAGAAAATACTTTCTCATCTCTTGTGTTTATTAATGTAGATAGACTAGCAGTGATTGTCTTTAAATGGTATAAAGCAGAACAGCTCCAAAACTGATCTGGCTGTATAGCAGAAATGATGAATCGTTTTGCTGTGATGAGATCCTTGCCAGGCCCTGCACTTCCATGTCCATCCAAAGCAGGGTGGAATAAGGAATCTCTTCAAAGAATGATGGTTCCTTCAGTTCAGACACATACATTTGTGACTAATTATCTACCAGCACGAATGTGCCTTGTAGAAAGAGTGGTACAGTTAAGCTTAAATTTAAAGTTTAAAAAAAGAAGCATATTGAGTATATTCAACTAAAAAAACCCTTTTTAAGTCAGGAAACGTGCAGCAAGTTTTCTCACCACTGTTTATTATTCCTTATCTCTATAAAATAATAGAATAATATTCTAGAGTGCACATTGTAAAGAAAAACTCTTTTCCTTGTAATGGGCAATAAAATAAGTTTTTGCCAGATTAGATAACTCCGAAAGTACAGGCTGACCTGCTGTGAGAAGCCCCTTAGATCTGTTCATAATATACAGTTAAATTTGGTTTATCGCAAAGTTTGAATTTGCCCTTTTCTTTTTCATTTCATTAGATTTTAATTTACACCATACTGTAGTAGAGTTTCCTACGCAGACAGAAGATGGCTAGGAGTCCTGGCTGGGCAGCAGAATGCTGGGGGCCTCCAGTTCCTCTTTCTGTGTCCTTTGTGTAATCGTTTCCCATCATAAATTATTCATTGACCAGTACTTTTGGTTCTGAGTCTTGGTGAACGTGCCGATTTCCAAGAACTCCAATGGTATCTGGGCAACTGTAAAAAGGCATCGGTGGGTATTTGGCATGTCAAGATAGAATAACGATCCATAAAGTGCTTTACTGTGTGGTCTGTTTGTTTATGCTGGCAGTATAATCAGTTGTCAAGCCTGTTCAGTAACTGAGACTTCACCGCTCACTGACTTGAGGGAAAAGCGGGTTTTTTTATGAAAAGTACTCAAAACATTATAGACTATCTAATGCTTAGAATCACAACACTTGAGTTATGGAAAAGGGCCAATGATGCAGGGTAGTAATAGAAGAACAGCATTTTTAGTGGCTCTTTACGTGTTTTGGTTTCACAGAAAATACCCTCTTCTCAGTCATAGCAGCTAATATATTATTTTAAATGAGAGGTGACATTTTGGGTTGTGGAAATGTAAATGTGTAACGGATGAATGGGAGAGGAAATGCCAGCCTCCCCTCTGCAGCATTTAAGGCATATATATAGAGAGATGAGTATGTGTGAAATAAATTATTACTGTACTGGCTCGTCTAGTTGACTTTTCAGTTTAGTTAATAGGGGTTAGAGACAAATGAATTTAAATAATTTTCTTCAATTTTTTTTTTTGTTTCTCTCAAACCCCAACTGTTTGCAGTGAAAAAAAAAAGCAAGAAAGGCAAAAATGGAAGAAAATAGGGACAAGTTTCCAGGTAACTGAGAGAGCTGTATTCCCTCCCTTCAGACCTGCACCCATCCACACCCATGGGTGCACACGACTGTCTACTGCTCCTGTTTGGCTACCCAGCAGGGAAGTCACCCTGTATCTGCAGAATTCTATCTTTCCATATCGTCCCCAGATAACTGCCCCGTAACAAATTATTGCTTCCATGTAATAGATAGGGAACTAAAAAAGTTAAGAGAATTCTTTCTGAAGTTTGAGATAAAGAGTCAAAGTCTGTATTATTTGACTCAATTTCTTGTACCTTAACAAAAATTCTCCCTTTTTTGCCACTTTCTGGAATTAGATGTAGATGCAATCGAGGAGGACACAGGAATAACAGAAACAGCATGAAAATAACACTAAGCAAAAATAACCTGAATGAAGGACTATACTTCTTCCCCATCAGACACTGAGTAAAATTTCAGGCTTTTTTGTTCTATGCCTGTTCTCCTGAAAATGTCCTCTGTTTCACATTTGCTGTCCTGCTGTCAATTACAGCTTTAATCTCAGTATTTTCTCTACCCTGGCTGTCTGTGAAAGTGTTCTCTCCAGTTTCTCCTCCTGTCACTCTGATTATTTAAATGGAGGTGACCAGGGCTGTCTTCATGCTGTTTTCTCCTGATTTCAGTGTGTTGATGTGAGCACTCTGGAGAAAAATGCTGATATAATGGACAGAGATGGTGCTGATGAAAACACTCTTCCACGCCTGGCTGCTTTAATCATTACTCTGGCTCTCCAAGGAGTCTGTATGGGGAAAGCAAGTTTGCCTTCCCCAGAGTTCTTTATAAAATATATTTTCAATTCTCTAAACAGTACCACTGAGCTCCAAGTGACAGGTAAGCTATTTATTCGTCTCTAGTTGCCTTTTGCGACACACATTTGATGTAAACTATCTTTAAATGCCTAAAGGACTTTTTCACTTCATTTTAGATTTAAATGCCATTTCATTTTAGAGCTGTTAAGTAGTCTCTTCTAAATTTAAAAACAAGGCTGGAAAATAAACTCCTTATTTTGATAATTCTCTGAGAGGTAGAAAACAAATTGTTACTGTGATTATTAAATGTGTACCCTCACATTAATTTATGACTTAATTGCTCAGCATAGTCTGAACTACCCAAGAGAGCTCTGAGAGTGGCAATCTAGCTGGGAGGGCAGAGTTCACTGGGGCCTCGTTTGCATTGCTTCTTTATGCAGATCTGGATACATTGCAAGACTCATTTAGGGCTAGATGGGACAATTCCTGTGTGGTAGCCAGATTAGACACCTTAGTCACTCACACCTCAGTGTAGACGCACCCCCAGAAGTGATGAAATATTCATAGGCCACTGTTCTGACCAAATTCTCTCTTATATCTGCCTAATGTACCTGAAAATATCTTTATGGTTTGTGCTTCCCTACCCGCCTTCTGATCTTAGTACCCAGTTAGTGAGTCTGGAACACGCAGAGTTCATTTTCTTCAGGAGCTCTGTTGCTAGGCGTATCAGAAATGCTACTTAACCATAAATAAATAGAAGTATAGGAGAGTTCGAAGTGGTCCAAAAATGAAAAAAAATAGAAAACACAAGTGTTGAGCTCTCAGCAGCTGCTATTAAGTTCTGTAAAAGATTCTGCATGCTTAGCAGTTTAAGAAGCTAAACCATCAACTCAAGTGCCTAGTATGGATTTAGAAGGTTATTATAAGACATCTACTTTGCCTTGTTTGTGGTAACTGCTAATAGCAACACTTCACCAGCTTTTCAAAGCACTTTTTAAAAGTTCCATTAAGTATGGGTTAAAACAGCTTTCAAAGTTCAATTAAGCATAGGTAAAAACATTTGTACCACTCTTAGGTTACACAGAGGTACATTGAATCACAGAAGTAAATAATAAAAAAAAGAGCAAAATTCTCAGCACTAAGCTTGGACTCCTAGATTGTACTTGCATAAACTGGTTTTGCAGCAAAACCCTTCCTTTCAAATTGCCAAGCCAGATCTTCTAAAATAATTGACTCACAAGAATGGATGGAGCCATGTGGGCACAGCGCTACTAAATAGCTATATATGGCGAAATCCAGGCCCCAGTGAAGACAATAGCAAGACTTTATGGTTGGTGGAGTTAGGGTGTCATTCAGAGAAACAAAAAAATATTCTTAACCACTTTGTTACAGTTTAAGTATATTTTAAGCCTAAGCTAATTAAATTGTCCCCTTAAATTTATTAAAATTCTTAATAGTAACTGCAGAAAAGAGCAAGGAACTAGCAGCATGGAAAAAAAGAAAGTCAGAGTTGACTACATTTAGAAAAAAAAATCTAGCTTCAGCTCTGTTCAGATCTGTTTACTCCAGACGAAAGTAGATAAACATCTTATTACAAGCCTTTTTGTAAGATTTACCATTCAGATTATACCATTTGCTTTTTCTGAATAACAACATTAAAAAATAAAGGATTTTCACATGGAAACATTCTTAATGTCATTGATCTAAATTCCTTTGAAATTACTTTGTGGACTGCCTTTGTTTTCAATGGACAAACTCAGGTTTCCAGAAACTCTCTCTATGGCTTCATCTGGAAGATGCAGGGGTGAAAAAAGGTGGTAAGTAAGGCAGGATAGAGCATGCCCCCTCATGTAACCGAGCATTTCATCAGCGGGCACACCCGTTGCACTCAGGCTATGTCATGGGATACATCCCTGCATTGTCTCGGGTTTGGATTAGGGATCCTGGCTCCCTCCTGCCTCCTCCAGTGCTGTAAACAGGCATGCTTCCAGGTTAACCAAAGGAGAGAGGAAATCCGCTGCCCTGTGTGCCGCTTCTGAAGTGCCAAGGGCAGCATAGCATCCTGAAGATTGCTTTCAGGACACCCTAGAAAGGATCTGTCTTCTTGGTCTTTCTGGACTATCCAAATACCTGGATATGGTGTCTTAGCATGGTGTTCCATTTACATGGGAAAATTTGAAGAACGGTGAAGCTATTTTGCAGTAATTTGTAGATAACTTCGGCAGAGATGGATGATTAAATGGAAGATGAATTGCCTTTCAGTCACATCTATTTTCCTCTGAGATAGTCATAGGCAAAACATCTGAGTGTGGTACTGTAAACAAAGAAAGGCTGAGTATATAGGTGTCTTGAAATTCTAGAGGCGTTAAGTGGAAATTACCTCCAGTACCAAACTGAGGATGTAGTCAGTGTTATCCTTGGGGGATAACAAGGAGAGAAAAAGGTATGAAAATAACGAGTTGAATAAAGTTAAAACTAACAAAATTTTAACAGTTAGTTTTGGTTTTATCTTTTTAATTGTGTATTTTCCCATGGTAACATATCTGTTTTCTAATGAATTCCTAGAACTAGAACGACTACTAAATGTGCTTACATCCAAAAAGACCTGCACTGTAAATGGACAACTCCATAGTCACAAAAGAAGACGTTATAATATGGCAATCAGAGATATTGGAACCAGAAATATTCCAGTCAAAGGAAACCATACAAAAGCAGACTACCTGAAAGGTTATTTTGAAGATCGTGAAAAGAACACAGATTGGGACCAGGTTAATTTCTTTTTATATTATTATAGTACTGGTCACAGAATTTCAGTGATAAAAGTTCAAATTGGTTTGCAGACATTACAGTATTTCTGAGGTAAAATTTATTAGTTTCAAAAAGTCATGTAGATACTGATAAAATATATTTTTATATAGTTATATTTGTTTAAATATTGATTGGCGGAAGAACTTTATGGATGTTGAAGGTGTGATTAAAGTAGCTGGGAGGGGCTAAGGATGGTTAGCGTTAAGCAGAATCAGGTGTTTCTTCAAGACACAGAGGACTGTAGTAGCATGGCTTCAATGTTTTCACACACTTATTAGAGATTTCTTGTGCTCTTCTGTTGCTGAGCTTCTAGGGCCCCTTAAGTGACTTTGTAGAAAGAAGAGTTGTTCTGTACGAAGGAAAAAAAGTAAATTAAGGTTTCTCTGTAAGTTGTTTTTAAAAGGCTTCTGTAAACTGAAGGTTGGGCATTTCCAAACACTTTTAATAGCCATCTATAGAGTCCAGAAGCCTCCTTTAGAAAGTATAAAGTCTGTAAGACAGAACTTTAGCTACTACCCAGTATGCTCTTTGAGGGCTTTGAAGGACAGTGACTCATTGCAGGTGATTTTATCCTTATCCTAAATATTTGAAACTAAATAAATTTTGTTTATAATGATGATTAAGATGGTAACTGACTTCCATCCTTTAGACTGGAAGACGTTCCTTAGACAAAAAAGGAGACTTCAAAGTATATACTTTGTATGTATTTTGACATATACATTTGAAATATATACTTCAAATAATGTATTTCTATTGTTTTCAGTTCTTTACAATTTAAATTAACTCGAAGACAATGTTTCTTCTCCATTTAGGAGAATAAGCGATGTGCAATTGACTTTTGCTGTGTGGTCATTTTATGATGTGGAACTGAGACAAATGGCATCTGGTTAAATGCCATTCTGATAGATATTTATCTGTGTAATTTTATTGCATTCAGAATACATACTCTATCAATATGTTTATTTCTTTCCAGCTGACCACAAAAGAGAATCATGCTGATCAGCATGATGAGGCATTTAATGCGGTCTCAAAATAATTTTAAATTAAGGTCATTTTAAATGTGTTTCATATTAGTTTTAAATTATGACAGAAATCAGTAGTGATACTATCTGTACAAGAAGTAAAATTGTTCTCCAGCAATAGAATAACTTATAAAACACAGTTTTTGATTTCTTGAACTTCTGAGACTGACTGTAACTCAAAAGATAAGTGTGCAGGGGAGTTATGTCAAGTCAAACTGAGAGCCAAATATTCTGTATAGATGAAAAAAATCACAAAGAAACATCTGGAGAGAAGAGAATTCCTCTTCTGTATGAATTCCTAGTTTCTTGGGTTTATTCCATTCTTCTTCTTTCTAGCTATGTCTATTTTCTTTGACATATCATTCCATTAAAAGGCTTTGTGTTTCAGCATTGTGTTACTAATTTTGCCTCCTGTTTTCTGCGCATATCCATGATAGCCATTGTGCTCCATTAGTAACAGATGCTGCTACATATGAGGCATTGACTCGTTTATGGCTTGTGTTTGCTAACTACATTAAGATCTGTAATTTTTAGATAGGAATAATATTTTGAAACATTATCACAGAAAAAGGGTCACCGCTTTCTTTTTAAGTCACCATTGTCCCTACTGATTTAAAAAATGCATATAAACCAAGTAAGTAGCAGATGATCTAATAAGAGCAATAATATTAAGTTCCATTAAACTATGCCACAATATCTATGTATTCATTTATTATTCCTCATTAAAGAAACATGGATTTTGGAAACCAAAATCATCCATCCCTCCATCTATCCATCCATCCATCCAACCAATTTTTCGTATGAGAATATGCAAATTTGATTTACTTGTTTCTTCAGTATCATCCTCCAGGAGTACACACATAGTTGCTTTACTAATGGAGACTTAGTACTCTGCCTCCCTAAACTGGAAAAGATGCAGGTCCTCATGCCTCAAGTCTTACAAGAACATTTTACTAAATAAGCATTAAGAATTATTTTTTTTATGTGTGGGTGGACAGTTTATTTTGCAGATGAGGTCTTGCTTTTTCATTTAAAATTCCTGATAATAAAATCACATGAAAATTTACATTCATAGTAATCCTGGACCTCACCTTTTCTATCCTACTTCTCAAAACAGTGCCAACATCGAAGTCAGATCAAGTTTCACAGGGCTGTGTCCAGTTGAATTCTGAATGTCTCCAAAGATGGAGATTCCACAGTCTTTCTGGGAAACCTGTACCAGTGCTTTATTGCCCTCATTATGATTTTTTTTTTATGATAGCAAATTGGAATTTTCCCTGCTGCAACTAATACCTATTGCCTCTAATCCTCTTGCTGTACACCTCTGAGAAGACTCTGGCTTTATTTTCCCTATAACACCCATTAGATTGTTGAAGACTTAAGATAGCCCCCAACCCTTCACTTCTCCAAACTGAACAAACCCAGATCCCTCAGCCTCTCCCTGCACGTCATGTGCTGCAGTTCCCTAGCCATCTTGGTGGCCCTCCATTGGACTTCCCCCAGTTTGCCAATGTCTTTCTTGTACTTCTGGTTATTAAACTGGACATAGACCAGATGTTGACTCATATATCCTGAGTGGAAGGCAATAAATAATCTTTTTCCACTACCTGTTGGCTACACTCTTGCTAATGCAGCCCAATATGCAGTTAGCCTTCATTACCACAAGGGCACACTGGTGACTCATGTTCAAGTTGTCTGTCAGGACCCCAAAGGCTTTTTCTGTAAAGCTACCTTCCAGTCAGTTTTTCCCAGCCTTTATTCATGCATGGGCTTATTCTGTTTGAAATACGATAAATTTCTCTTTGCTGATCTTCATGAAGGTCTTGTCAGCCCATTTCTTTGGCTTGTCAAGATCCTTCCAAATAGGAGCCATGCTCGTCAGCATGTTGACTACTTGTCCCAGTTGGCTTTCATCTGTGAATGCAACAGGGTGCACTCTGTTCCATCACTCGGGTCATTGGTGAAGGCACTAAATAACATCAGTCCCTGTACTGACCAGCGAGTCATAACCAGCCACGATCTGCTGGATCGTGCTCATAACCAGCTGCTCATAACCAGCCACAATCTAGACTTCCAACTTGATACCACTTGTTGGTGTTCCCTACTTCTAGAGTCAAAACCACTGCCTAGAACAGGTGGTATATTTGATCCAGTCTTCTTCTTTTTAGAAGTTCTTACAGGAATTGCCACTAGAACTGTTATAATTGTAACTGCTCATGTTTTTACTAGAAGTTTCATCCTGGAGATGAAAAATGAATTCTTCATGAAATTTTTTTCAAAATATAAATGTTCCCAAGAGAAGGTCCTTTTTTTGACAGACTTTTTAAACAAGAACAAAAAGTAGTCGAAATTCTTCAGTACCTCTAATCATACAATTATTAAGTAAACTTTAGACCAAATTTAGACTATGTAACGCCTAGTTTGCTGACCTTAAAGTGACATGCCATAGTTAAAAGAATTAAAAAAAACAGCTTAGTTCCATATGTTACTAAAGATGCAGCACAAGGACAAATTTCACTACTGCCTTGATACAGGCAGTATCTTACATTGATAACAATATTGTTGCTATTAATGCAGTCTTACATTAACAGCTAAGAATATGATTTTTGTTAGCATTAAAATGTTTTTGTTAGCACATATGACAATAAAATATTTAGAGATATTATTGTGTCAGATCCTCATGATATTAACAGGCTTCAATAGAAATAGTGCTACTTCATCCCAAAGATTCTGGTCTTTCTGGAATATATAGTACTATTGAGTTTTAAGTGGAAAAACGAAAAAGAACTAGAAGTAATTGACGTAATTAAAGTAATTTAACCAGAAAAGAGTATATGGAAAACAAGTTTTTTCTAGGCTATATAACCCTGTGTTCTTCTAAGATTCCATATTTAACCTCAGCATTAAATGCAGGTATATGCAACATATTCAGTAACTGTATATACTTTTCTACATAGGTTTGTTTCTCTGCCAATGAACTTGTGAAGATATTTTTAAAAAATAGTTCTTCCTCCATTTCTAAGGACCACTTCAAGCAAATCAGTCCAGCTATCATTCAGCAACTATTAAGTTGTTCATGTCAGCTTCCTGACTCCAAGCAGACAAAGCTTCCACCAACAACTTTGGAAAGTATGTTATGTTGTTATCAGTAAAGTGTTGTGAAAACTCAGATAAAGGGGTGCAGGGGCTTAACTTCTGGAGACATTTCATTCATTAATAAACTTAAACCAAAACATGATGAGATTTATGCACTCTATAATTTCATAGCACACATGTCAGATAATAGTGCTATATTGAGAAGTGAGGGGATTCAATAGTCTCAATTTTATATTAGACAGAATTCTGTTTCAATGTCTAAGGTTTTAAGCTTTATTTTCTTCATTTCTTAGAGGACTGCTTGATGTAGGCATCAGGTGAGCCATGACAGGTCCTTATCAGTGGGTTGCTGGGCAGTAATGACCTATTTTGTGAAATTTCCAACAGGTTTATACTGGAATCATTATATTGCTTTTACGTATAGCCTCAAGGTTATGTTAGCTGGCATTTTATACCTTGATGTGGCAAATGCTTGCTATAGATAAGTTCTGTGTGAATGGTTTTTCACGTTGTGATATTTTACAGCAGAGAAGCTTTGGGGATACTACTGTGCGAAGAAAAACAACCAGAAAACCAGACACGTGGGCAGCAGGACTTGTGTGGTAGAGCTGGGACAAGAACAGAGCTAGAGTATAATTAGATTGTTTCCAGTTGCAGTCGTAGCCCTCACATGCCACTGCTCCCAGGGATTTCTGCCCCATCTGTTCTGCTGATTCAACTTCTGTAACCAATCCCTAGTCCACCCTATCGAAAAAGAATCTGAATCTGGTCTGACCTAAGGACTTCTTAATGTGTTTCCTGGTATTGTTTTTACTTCAAACCAGTGATATCTAGGAAGTGGTTACAAACCTAGGTGTGCTGGTGTGTTACAGGGGACATTAATTTCTGGTGGGGGATTTGGGAGCCGGGAATGAGCAAAAAGGAATGGGCATCTAACCATAATCATCTACATCTAGACCAGCACTTTTAGGCTACAAACCAATGCCTTGATACCTTTATCCCAATATCTACATGGCCGTCTCTAGATGACTAGATCTTTTAGGAGCTAGTAAGCTTTCCCCACATCCTGCTGGCCAACGATCTTTACGGAACAGCACTTTCCATCTCTAAATTCTATCTGTACTTTAAGCTACACACGTTAAGCAGATTGTGGGAATGAGCTCAGCTATCATTCCATGGTGTACAGATTAATTGAACTATGAGCGTGAATTAAAAAAAACATATTAGATAAGGGCATGGAAGGACACTCATGGATATCCCAAGAATGGTTATAGGAGAAAGAAACATACAGAACAGGAAGAATCATTATAGCTCCCTAGAAGGCAGCAGTCCTTCTTTCTTATGTTACCTCTCTTCTCATTACCGGAACACCTTGCAGTCTTTACTGCTTTTATCTTTACTATGGTACATGGATATGCCTGTTTTTCAGATGGGGAATCATGGGACAATGAAAGAAAGGAACTTACCCAGGTCATATACAAGGTTCATGGCAAATTCACAGTTGAATGAGACTCTCCCAAGTCGAAGACCATCAGCCCAATCAATAACATTTTAGTGGTCGCATACAGGCAAGAGATCTGTGTCGATGATAAAAGCTGAACTATTCAAACACAGAATGGAATTAATAAGAGCCCTTTCTGCAGCCCTTTCCCTGTGCTTTTTGGCAAAGGAAAGTTTCCATGACCACAGGGGCACTTTTGCTGGCTTGAGACAGACAAAGGACTTCATGTTTGACCTACGTGTGACCTAGTGACCTGAGCATAGGCTCATCAATTTTATTCTCAGTTCTATTTTACTGACAGACTGTGCTGTTTTGGCTAAGTCACCAAGGCCTGACCTTCCATAAATACCTACTATACCCTTGTATTTGGATGTGCAGTCTGTGAAATTTACTGTCTGATTTTATGAGGTGCTGAGCACTTGCAGTGCTATTAAAGTGTGAAACATTAAGTGACACTTTTGAGTATTTTGGCATTAGTTCCTTTATGTCTGTTTCTCATCAGTGTTTTACCTCCATTATAAGACTTTCATAAAGATTAATCAGGATTCATGTTGTGCAAAAGGTTGGAAATGTGAGCAGTGTGTAACTCTGAAGAATTATAAGAGAAAAGTTCCAAAAATCCCAGTAACCTGGGAAAAAGATGTTGGTGGTCCTGATGTAGTAACTAAAGGAGTCTATGTCCACAGCACATTTGTAAACATAATTTGGACCAAAAAGTTTATGCTTAGAGCCTAAATTAGATGCCTACATTCATCTGAGGTTTTAGGCCTTGGTTTGTTTACTGAATATGATTTGGTTAATAATGTGGTGTTGACTGTAAAGATACACAGGTGTGGCGTGTGAGGACATAGAATAACAAGCATCAAGCTGTTAAGAGAGGAAACAAATGCAGACTAGCATTCACTGTGCTGCTCTGAGTATCTCTAATCGGCACAGTCACAGTCTATCTACCTCTTTAAGGTCTGAAATTTGGAAGCATTAGACTCTATTATCTGTAAAGCCTGAAAAAAGGAATGTTTTTTAGGCTTCCAATTCTGTCATCTGTATCACACATGACTAGAAAAATCTATGTGGCACAATGAATCACTTCTCTGTGTGCTTGTACGCAGAGGTGGCAAAACATAGCCTCAAAACCAAATACAAATACAAACCAAATACTCAAGCACAAATACAAATACTGAATATTTAAAGGTGCCCTTATTTTGTTTCATTTGTTTTTCCCTACAGAGTATGGTTACAGCACTGTTGCTGTTTTACTTATTACTATTGGATCTATGTTTGGTACAACCCTCATTTTATTTAACTCCTGTCAAGAAATCTATACACTCATTTTACAGCTGTTTGTCGGTTTGGCTGTTGGGACCCTTTCTGGAGATGCATTGCTACACCTCATTCCTCAGGTAGGTAATACAAACTTTTGTGTTTCTAAAACGTTGACACATACACACGTGCACGCACACACACACACACACAGAGAAAAGTTTCATTTAAGCCTGGCTAATGCTCATCTGTTTAAAAATAAAGCTTTCCATGAAATCTGTGAACCAGCTACCCAGCGTTCCAATTACCTCTGCACTTTGTAGTTCAGAGAGATATTCCAAGTAGTAAGAAGCAGAAATCAATGAATGATGAATTCAAAGAAAATAAGATTCCTATTTTCACAATTTCACGACTTTTCAGAAAACCCACAAGTCCTGTGCAAGCTAGGTTTCTAGATGTGTATTAAACTCTTTCATGAGGCAGATTCTGTAATGCATTTTAGGAGAAATTGTTCAAAGGTTGCATGAGGCATCCCCAGTCCCCTCCGCACGTTGTTCCAGAGAACCAGGGGCTATCAGCCTAATTAATCCTGCTGCCTAGAACTCTAATAAAATGGGTGCTATGATTTTTTTCTAAATTAATAAAATAATTTTTAAGAATAGGATAGCGTGTAAAACAGAACCAAATTTTCCATTGTGTATTCATTTACTTTTGACTGAGTCTCCTCTGATATGACATAAGTGTTACGAATAGACTTCAACTGGTCATTGGAAGAGAGCTTCACGCCTTCACTTGAGATTCTGGCCAGAATGTTCTTCGTACTCACTGTATCACCTCTGGAAGCAGAACTGGGGGAGTGGTTCAAGGAAGGCAGTTCTCACTGAATGTCAAACAAATGTGTTTCTTTAAGAAACACCTTTTGAGCGTGAAAGTATTCTCCTTCACCAGTTTCAAGTGACGTATCCAGTAGCCTTTAAAGTGCTCACTTTCGGAGCAAAGGAGGGCTACCATGCTGTGCCACTGGGGATCAAATGGAAGCACACCCACCAGCAGAAAGCTTTGTGGATTATTTTCAATATGAAGTTTACATCTGAAGATGACACAAGCAACTTTTCAGACTTTAAAGATCAATATACTCCAAACAAAAGATACCAAATAACAGATATATACACAAAGGGCAATTTCATAAAACTGTCTCTAAAAATAATGTTACTTTCACCATTGAGAGATGATGAAGTGTAGCAGAGGCTCCTAATAATTCATTTCATCCATCTCCTATTCAGCTGATTAGCTCGAAACACAATTTAAATTTGAAAGAGATGGCAAAAGAAAATTTTGAGAATAAATTAAATTAACACATTATGGATTACTCGAGCAAAAATTAAAACATTGCCATTTTAAATTTTTTTACTTTATCTCTTTTTTTAGACTCTTGGTTTACATAAACATGAAGCACAAGAGGTAGAACATTTCTATGAGGGGAAAGAATATATTTGGAAACTTTTGGGAATAATTGGAGGAATTCACGGATTTTTTCTCATAGAAAAGTGTTTCTTTCTTTTGGTAACACCACGTGACCAGGTAAAGCTTGTACAATTTATCCTTTAAAAAAACTCTTTTATTTCGAGATTTTACAGGCCACAAAATGTTAAAATGATTGTGGAAAATAATTATCATTTGTCTGAGTTAAATGAAGCATTAAAAATTGCTTTCCAAAGTGCTCCTACCAGATTGACCTTCAATTTCTATTTCACTTTGCTCTATGGATTTTGTATGCTTCATGAATGTGTTCCATATATTTATGACTGAAGAAGGAAACAGTTAACTGAATGTGTTCCATAAGCGTACTTACATGGCTAGCACTGGAGCAGGTGAAGAGTATGTATCCATATGAAATAGCAATGACAGTTGTTTACTCTCGGCTCTGTTTGAACAGGAGGAAGACACAGATGTAAGCACAAGATATTTTGAAGAATGATATCTTAAAAATTCCAAATTGGTTTTGACCCCTATCCCAATAGATTTGAAAATCTAATATGTATGTTGCGGTCAGTAAAACCCAATCTTATATTAACAGTATCTCCTTGCTCACTGCCACGCTTATAGTAATTCTATTACTTTATTTCAGTGTGGCTGGTGCCTGAAAATATGATTATGCACAAGGATATAATGTAACACAAAGTGTGACGGCTCATTAAGTTTCTCAGCATGGGAGGCTATCTTAATGTCACTTAAGAAGGCTAAGCCTTTGCGTGTTCTGTTTTACAGAGAGTGTTTAATGACTGGCCTGATTTAGATACATAGCAATGAGTCCCTGTTCCCACTAACTTTGGGTCAGCCATAAGAATATTATGTGAGATTAATAGAATGAGAATATTTTGATGATGGTGATATTTTGTTTGGTTGGTAAAAAGTAGTCCTTTTTGTTACTTATTTGGAGAGAAGGCCTTTATCATCATCCCACAAATTTTTACACTTGTTCTACTGAGAACTAGATGAATTCTCAGCATTAATTTTTTTATATCCATCTCAGCTTCAAATTTTAATGTTCAGTTTTAAAACAAATTTTACCAAAGCATTATGGTCGTCACAGATTTATCTAATTCACTTTTCAGGGGTTTTTTAACCAAATAGGCATTAGGAAATGTTGATGCCAGCCAACAATCTTTTTCAATAGGTTTTGTTTTGAAAAAAAAAATAGTTCTTATAAATGGTAAACTTTCATGAAAGGCTGAGAAAGACTGCACCTGTGTTCAGTGGGTTTCAGAACTAATTGCAAAGCATCTTCATTCAGCAGGGCCTTTCTTTAGTTAATGGGCACTGGGGACATTCCCATGATCTTCCAGTGGAATCTGAATTAAATGAACATTCAGGCAGAGGCAAATCTACTTCAACCATACAGTTGGTAGGTTACCAATATGACATAATTCCCTGATTTTATATCCTTCTTTCTCTGTTCCTCAAAAAAATGAACCAAATTAATGTAATAAATCAGTATTATTTTTCAGTCTTTATTGATTTGTCCTTTATTACATGACATGATTGTCAGGAATCTCTAGATTTTGAAGTTTATAATGAGCTTTTACAGAGATTTCAAACACAGATTTTACAATAACTTTTCTTAAATGTGTGTCCGATTGATATAACAATACACTTCCTGTACTACCTTTTGCTGATAAAATTCTTGGAGATTTTCCTCCTCCCTTCTTTTTAAAAATTTATCATATGTAAGGGCAGACTGTCCCATGGGAAAAAGTTCAGGATTTTCTGCAGTGAGAGTTAAGTGCATAATTAGTGAACAGATGAAATCTTGGACTGTCCTTGGGCATTTTTCCACAGAATTGAAGAGTAACATAAACAAACTGGATATCTGGGAATGGTGCTTACCTATAAGAAGTTACATAATTTTCCATTGGTCTGTGGAGACTATCCAGACAGATATATCTTTGCAAACTAAATTGACTCATACCTTTTAGCCTGTTTTCTCTTTTTCCAACAAATCTGTTCAGTTTATGTGTAGTATCTAGATATATAGGTTCCTGGTTATTTAAATCAGAAGCTCCAGAGATCTTCTGTAACGTGAACTCCATTTTACTGAAGCAGTTGTGATGGGTAAGAGCCTCATGAGCCACTGCTAATCTCTCAAACACAGCTGGGAAACTCTCAGTTGAACGCAGAGCAAAGAGACGAGTGAAGGATGTTTAGTAATTTGTGAGCCACATCATAGCTTCCTGTTTATGATAATGAATGACCTTGTCATTCCTCTCAGCTGCAAGATCCCCCTAAAGTTACGTATAGATCACATGAACTAGCCTGGCTCAACTAGTTTGTACAAGAGCAGCCAATTTTTCAGAATCATGTGAGTAATAGTAAGACAAACACTGGTGGACTAAGAAAAGCTTATAAATCCTTCAGGTCAGTGATTAGTCTTGCAGTTTTGACTCAGAGTTCAAAGAAGTGGCATGTGAATAAATATTCTAAGAGAAGTGGAACAATTACTGGAATTCGTATGACTGGCTGCAATCATGGGAATTGAAGACTTTTATTTTTCCTTTAAAATGTAGAATTTAAAAACCAAATCCTTTCCTTCCCTCCTCATGCTTCTACAGCACATATCCCACATCACAACCAAGCTAGTACCAGCCAAGAAACATATCCTGTTTTGCAGCTAGTACACGTCTCTGCTATAGGTTTTGGAGTGGTGGCTGCTGTCCCTAACAAAGCACTCTTTCGTGCTGCTGTTGACTCTTCATTGGCTGCTATAATAGCTTTAATATGCTTTTTTGGCCAAAAAAAGGAAAGATAGTGATTATAAATTCAGTTTTTCTAGTTTCAAGCAAACAAGTTTTTTGGCTTATCTCACCCTCACACACATTTCTAATAATTTCTCTAGTTAGAAAGAAAAGCCCGAGGGAGGTAGGAAGAGAGAGAGATTCCTCATGCTCTCCCTTCTCTCCCCACAGTTGCAGTTTCTATTAATTAAACATTAGGGCTGATGCATCAAATTAACTCTCTAGGATGAGGACGAGGATACTGTCTCTTTCTTCACTTGAAATCAGGGTAAATTTCACTCGTTGCAGTGGAGTGTACTCGTGTGCCGCTATGCCCAGCCAGCGGTGCCTGATGCCGCGACAAAGCCCTAACTAAAGGCCAAGAGGCAAGGCACTGGAGGCTGTACCACCCTGAAGAAAAAAATCCTGTCTTTTGAAAGGGCGTGAAACCTACCTATGATCATCTTTTTTAGTCGTGTGTTTTCACAGAGTAACTGTGAACTCCAAAGACACTCTGGTATCTACCCATTTTTGCCTTGGAAATCCCATAGACACCCTATCCAGCAGGAAACTACAATAATCCAGTCATGACAAAATAAAAAGATACCATTTGAATTATAATGTCCTTTTTAGTTCTGCATTTGGCTCAAATTTTTGTGTATTCAAGCAGAAACATGATTTTCTTGGGTTACAACAGTGCTTATGAATGTCTTTCTTCCTACCTGAATTAGACTGTAACTTTTCTGGGCAAGGGAGATTTCTTTTTATGTGTTTCTGCAGTACCAATCACACTGCCAGTGCTCAATAAATGATTCTAATGATATCTGTGCAAATAACAGCAACTATCATTAATTCAAAAAGCTTGAATTTATTTGATATTTTCCTGTATTTATAGCAGCAGCTGGAAGAGCCCCTTAACACTGATCCATTATCTTTGCTTTTAACTAGAGAAGCCCAGAAGATTCTGAGTCTGCTGAAGCTCCTCCAGAGAGTAAGGCGATCAGCAAAGAAAGTTAGTATCAATAAAAAGACTAGACAAGTAACAAGAAAAGTCTTCAGACCTGAGATGGAATTGAAAGTGTGAAGCTGGCTTAGCTCCGCGTTTGCTATGTGCTACCTCACCACATCTGATGGTGCTTGGCTAATTTAATCTCTGCTTAAAGACCTTTCCAGATGCCAACCCAGTAACTGTGAAGTTCATCAATCTTATACTGTCCATGCTTTAGTGTTTGTTTACTCACTCTTGCAAACCATTTTTCTAAAGCCTTTGCTTAAAGGGAAATATTCAAAATTTAATACAAACCAGATTTTTATAATTGTAAACTTTGCTTGGGCTTTTATTTCTGAAGGTAGTGAAATGATTGTTTTGTTGGCTCACTAGACTAATATAATTCTACTTCCTTCTTCTCTTACACAGTAAAGCAATAGCCTCTTTAAACCAGTAATGATTTATTACATGTATGGAATTGTGGGCTCATGATGGCTCTCAGTTTTAGGATAATCTGTTTTATTCAGAGAGCTTCAAAGTAATTCCTATCTTCTCTGTTTTGTTGCTGCTTAGTCCAAAAAATGGGAAAATAGACCATAAATCAAACTCTGCCTTTGACTGTACTTGTGTGACCTTGGTGAATTTAGTAGAGTTGCAGTCATTCAACTGAGGGAATAACATTTTAATTGAAATCAGTTTATTTACTATAATCAACTCCCCTTTATTTTGCGATCTCAGATCTCGGGTCATCAGTTTGATTGAATTTGATTTTATTGATTTAATGTCATTATCTTCTTCTAGGTTTTTAGTATTCTTCTCTGTTCTTGTGGACTTCATTTCCATTTCTGAGGCATTTGAAATCTGGATTTCCGTTTCTTCAGTCTCACCTATCTAGCAGTACACAATCCAGTGCCAGTTTCAGTGTGACTACCTAGTCTATCTCTAGATGTTTCCATTCTGTTCAGTCATCACTATCTGCTAAGCACAAACAAATTTCTAGTGATTTCAGTGTTATTGGTTCCAAATAACTAAATTTCATGTATAACTAAATTTGGGATAATTTCTCAGTAATGATGTTCTTTGTTTGGTTCCATTTTTTTCCTCATACTTCCGTTTTACCTCTATATTAGAAATCAGTACGTGAAACCATAGTAGGGAAGGGGGGTTGTTTTGTTTTAGGGTGTTTTTGAGAATACATATTTTCAAAAGTTTGTATTGTTACAGTTCTTATGAATAGCTAAATGCATAAACATACCTGGGGGCCTTGATACTGAGCTAAACTTTTAGGTGTTGTTTTCCCAAAATGGAGTGGAATGTGCAGCTCTGAGGCAGAAGCCTGCCATCTCCAGAAATGCCAGACTTCACTGTAAACGCATGTCAAGTAGGACTGCAAGAGTCGCCTTAGATAGCCAGTGAGTAACTCAGAAAGCAAGAAGCTACTGGAAGAAAAAGATGTCTCACTGGCCCTCTCCTCATTTATCCACACTTGTTCTATCAATATCTGAAAAGATCAAACAGTAGCATTTTATATTTAGTATGCTCAATGAGACTTAATATTAACTAGAAATATTTTTGCTGTATGAGTAATGAAAACATTGGAAAAAAGATCTTTTTATGGATAAATGTTTGCTTTAAACTCTTATTCAAAGCTTAAAAAGCGTAATCTATGGTGGGAGTGCTGCACCCATTAGCTTTATGAAAATTAGGGAATAGAATTTGCTACGAGTTCCGATCCCCTATTTAAGCAGAGAAAATTATCAAGGATAAATGTAGAGTTGTTTAAGAAGCGGTTTTGTAGAAATAGTTAGGGTAATAAGTTAACAGTTAATAGTTACTGTTGCAGCAATATAATGTGGTGAGATAATTGCTAGTAACAAAGTTGCTTTAAAATAGGCTGAAAGTAAATTAAGATAAACATTCAGATTTGTTTATATACGCATCTTCTTAACTTTCAGTCAAGTAAGTTCACAAAGCTTACATTTGCAATTGCTCCATAATGTTAACCTGATCCCTATGTTGTATTATAGACAACACGCTGGAGTGAGTTCCAGTAACCATGGTATATCTTCTTCAACAATCAGATACTTGAATAAAACAGAATAATAATATCTCAGGGCAGGCCATGATTTCATCCTCGTCAGTGCTTATTACAAATCACAAACTTAATGTAATGCAGCAATCCATTATTTCTATGTAATTCACGCTCTGCACTATTGGCTATAAACTGCCCATAGTGTTTAGAAAGAGCTGTGCAAACTGGGGACATCCACGTCTGGCTCCATAAGCTGGCAGGAAAATCTAACAAGCCTGCCAATTTTTCTGAACCCGCAGAGCTCCCAGGCAACTAGGGAGGATTTTCTGAATACAGTTGTTAGGCTTTAATGTGCTGTGTGTTTTTTTTTATAATAGTCTGAAGACTTCGGTTCTAGCCAGTTTCTGTAAGAAAAACATCTCCCCCATCACTATAAAATGGTCATCTCTGGAAAAACATTACTGAAGTGAAACCTTGTAATAGCTATATTCAGACTGTTCTGTGCAGCTCCACGTCAGCTCCTTAGACTGTCATATTATGCCTGTGTGGGGCCAACAGAAGTCAGGAAAATACATGATGTTTAGGGCCCAAATCACGACCCTGCTTCTTCAGGCATAAATGCAACCCTTTGCAAAGTGTTCTGTCCGTACTGTGTAGAGGGAAGCTGGATGAGTTTCCTGAGAGGCATTAGAAGGTCCTGCTTGTAAGACTGTGGATAAAATGGGTGGAAAAAAGTACAGGATAGGGGAGCCAATTATAGGTTGCTAAGCCTAGACATTGAGCCTGTGTGTGGAGCCTCATTGCTACTTGAAGAGATAAAATCCCTCCCCATGAATCCATTCAGCATGCTACAGGGCTGTCTGGGTTACAGGCTGGACGGAGAGACTGTCCCTAATCCCCTAGCTTGATTTCAATGCTTTTATCACTAGTAGGACCTTTCCTCTCATGTCAGGTATCTGATCATGAACATCCAATGTACTGTTCCACACTAAAGCAAGGTCACAAAACAATATGGGAAAGAAAAACAGCCGTCTGCATCCATGAGTGATGCTGCAGACAGGCGTACTATCAGCATAACGGCCATTAAGTGATTGGAACAAAAGTTGGAAATGAGCATGCTGTAACGCTGTCCTGATAGTGATGCTCTGAGGCTTGTTGCCTTTCATCGCTATCTTTTGCTGTAATACAATCTCATAAAAAACAGACCCTGAAAATATTACTCAGCAGTAACATGCTTTACAGTATTAAAATGATCAGCTGCATGAGACTAAATATTCGTCTTCATTATAGCTGGGCAATTCCGTGAGTGATGGTGGAAAAACTCCCACCTTGTAAGGAAAAAAAGCCATCTAGAATGCAAGAAAACTTGTGTGAATTTCAGCAACCAAGGAAATATTGATGAAAACCTTTAGGACATATATCATGAGCCTGGAGTCAAACTGAACTCTAAGTTTTTGTCTAATAGTTGAGCCAGTAAAAATAAAGAGGCTATTTCCTGCTATTTGCATCTCTGAATTATTCTACAACCTATTTTTTGTTTCACGTGTATTGAAAGAAGTATAATAACAAAGACAAAACAGATAAACACTGTTGTCCTCTGCTTATTATGACTTTTCATAATGTTGTATGTGAAAAACCCCAAATAATTTGTAACATAGCAAAAATTACAGTATCTGTTTGTGTTCAAACTTCTGGGCTTTTTTGTTGTTCGTTTGTTTGTTTGTTTTTTCCTAGGTAAGAAAATTAGCTTGTTAGCAATAATGGTTCTGGTGGGTGACAGTCTTCACAATTTTGCTGATGGCTTGGTAATAGGAGCAGCATTCTCGTCCTCAACAGAAACAGGTGTGACAACGACTATTGCTATTTTATGCCACGAAGTTCCTCACGAAATGGGTAAGAAATATATATGTGTAATTTTCCTGATTGGCTTTGTAGTTCCAAGTTTCCCAAATAATTCTTTCCTGTATGACATTAGTGGGAATTCTTCTTGCTTATATCATCATGAACTATAACATTAATGTGTGAGATGGATATATGAAGAGGCTGTTTTCTTGTCTTTCCCCTTCACAAAAAGGAGGGGAGGCTTCTGTCCCCTTTATTGGATGCAATCCCATCTCACCTTCTCCAAATGTAAATGCCATCAGGTCAAGAGTGACCTGTTATTCTCATGTGTACAGACACAAAAATAGTAAGCTGTGAGCAAGAGCCATGTGTGCATAATGGGCATGCCTGGCACAACGGGCTGTCCAAGAGTTTGAATATGCGGCAGAGCCATTGAACAATGTAGTCCTTATGCTACCCTCATTCCTGCTGCTAATCAAGAATAACAAGATCATAAAAGAAGATATATGGCCCATTTTACTAGCGGACAGGACAGGAAGATCATTCTATTGAACGTTGCCCTCAGTTATCTCCTTGTGGTCTTAAATGACTGAAGATTTCATGTGCTGTCTCTGTAGAAAACTTCCCCAAACAAAAGGGTGGGATGGCGAATTGCTGTAAAACTGGTAACTCTTGTTTGCATAGCAAAGAAATTACCAAAATACTGAACAGTTAACTCCAAAGACAGACCTTCTTAATTCTGGGGCAGTAGTGCCCCAGTGTCAAAGTGGCATTTCTACACCCACAGAGGAGAATTTTTAAAATCTTTTGCCGTGGACCTGTTATGAAATCATTTATTTCAGAAGAAAAATCTGTGATGGGATTCTGGTGTACAATTTACCAAAGTTGATTAGGTCTGAAATCAGTGGAATTAAACTCAACCTGGAATCAGACTGGCATAGGATTTTCTGACTTGCAGCACCTGTAAAACACTCAAAGACCATGCTGCAAATATACTCACGTGATTTGAACTGGCACGTTCCCAGTCGAGAAAGATTTAGAAACTCTGGGAAAGCATGTGACTTCACTTTTTCGTGTATCCAAGTTGGAAATGTCACAGAACATCGAGAACTAACAGAAAGCCACTCCTGTATACTGTATGCTATCTTTAGGAACAGCTAAACAAATACAAGTCAATATGGGTTTTTTGGTTTTGTTTTTTTTCACACAGGATGAGTTTATAACTAATTCTACAGAAATCTAAGGGCAATCTTCCATCATTCGCTATCTTTGTGCATATCTTAATTTTTTTCCTTCATGTTTTATTACCAAGAGTCTTACAAATATATTATCATCTAAATAATAAATTTTCTGTCTTTTTCTCTGGGCAGGAGATTTTGCTGTGCTGCTAAGTACAGGGGTCCCCACGAAGATTGCAATTTTGATGAATTTTATAAGTGCGCTAACAGCATTCTTAGGACTTTATATTGGCCTTTCTGTATCAACTGACCCATGCATTCAAAACTGGATTTTTACTGTTACAGCTGGAATGTTCTTGTATTTATCTTTAGCAGAAATGGTGAGAACTTCAGTCTATTGTTCTATTTTTCTTTTAACATAGCCACATCACAGATGAGTGTCCAACAAATGCAAGTGGATGAAATTGGAGGGCAAAAGAGTTCATAGGCTTCTTGGGAAGAGCATGTTGTCTGCCCTGTGTGTGTACAGTGCTTAGAACAACAGTCTGGCTTTGTTTCGTGTCACTGCCATGCTAGGTGTAATTAGTAATAAAAAGGTGAAATAAAGGCCATTAAAGGGTAATATATGAGAAAGGCATAAAGGACTTTTAAAGGGGAAAGGTAAACAATATATTTTTTAGACCTGATAGAGTTACTTAGTACAACATAAAGAAACATTTGAACCTGCAGGGTTTTTTAAAATCTTGAAGAAGTTGGTTACTTTTTTTTTACTGCCCTTTTCTTTATATATTTTTCATCCATTGTTTCAACATGAATTTGCTGTTTCTGAACTAAAATGCAAGATGCTTATCCTGTGCTCTTCCTGGCCAGCCTTTCTATCTCAGAGAGGTTTGGATGAACTCCTAAGCAATTAAAAACCCATCAGATATTACCTCAACTTTTTCATATTTGCCCAACATTTTTCATACTCCCAGTTGAATAGCAATGATCTGACCATAGGAAAATAAAGTGTGAAGATATACAGTAGGAGGAAGGTCTAAGGACTGTGGAAGAATGTGGTGGAATCATAACTCACGCAGATGCCTCAGGCTACATCATTTATTGAAGAGTTAACTAACTGTTACACTTGTAACAATGCAGAACTTAATTACCTTGCCAGCTTTGTCACATGGCTCTTTAACCAACCTGTGTTAATGTGAAGTTGCTTGCAAGCTTCTGAACAAAGATGGAATATTTTGAGTGACTAGACCAAGAGGGAAAAAAAAGGAGGTCTGTCTCTTCATAAATTATTACTGTGTTTTTCCTAAGCTTGGCTGTCTCTCTGTTGTGTTCACTACCACCCCCCACCTCATGCCTGAGATATCATTTACCAGATTCAAGCATAATACTTTAAACCTGATATGCCATGCCAGTATTATAACCTATTTAAAAATCTACTTGTAATAATTGACCGTAGACGTTGGGTGTATTTTAGTCTATTTTTGTTATTGTAACAAAAGTGAAGTGAACATAAAGTGCTCCTAAGAGCTTATGAGGGAACTGCCTAAGGATTGTGGATGTGTCAACAGTCCTGACTGAGGTGCTAAATAACAGACAAGAACACTGTGTACCAAGCTGCATCTTGTTCTGACACAAAGAAATTTGGAAGTGAGGCTGCCTACCTACTCAATAGACATGGTTTTACTAATGCGGCTATGAATGATTTAGGCATATTTTTCCTTCAGTGTAGGGTCAGCATCTGTCAGGGATCCACAAGGCTCCTAGAACAACACCATGTTTTTCCCGGAGTCTTCAAAGCAATGTGCCAGCTGTAAATCCCAAGAGATGACACAGTTCCAGGCAGAGACAGGGACGTTTTCCCTTGTTCTCAGCTTGTCACCATAATCTTGTTCTCTATGTGAAGAGGAGAAAGAAGGGAGAGAGGGGGGAGGATCTTACTTCTCTCACCTCTCTTTTATTAATAGGATTCCAATCAGTCTTTCTCTGCATTTTGTCAAAAGAACTGCCATTGGGTTGCTCACCTATGTTTGTCAGAAGTGCAAATGTGAATATCACAGGAATTATTTTATTTTTTAAAATATTCCTGTAGCACTGCAGGAATCTATAGAGCTGAAAAGTTTCATATGTTTGTATAGTACATCTCAAAAGAAAATCAGCCATGCTTTATGTATTTTTCAACTTTCTGCACAGAAACAACTTCTATTCTCTGCTGCATTCTCACCTACAAACAGCAATCATCAGTGTTCCTGCCAATGGTGTACAAATACTTAATGGTGTACAAAGCTTGACTATAATTTTCAGTATTTGTTTCATGGGCTTTCACATATTCATGTGCTTGTCAGAGCAGCAGTGAAATAAGAGAGCAGCAGTTAAATAAAACTGAACAGCCTCACTGGTTTCTGCATTGAGGAACACGGAGGTGCATGAGGTGGAGGTTCATTGACAGGACAGCACTGTGAGACTGCCGCCGCAGTCAAGGTTGCACAAAATTACTGTGGTTAATTAAAGGTTTTTCATTTCTACAAATGGCATTCTAGCTCCATTGACAAGCAGAGTAGACTAATCATTTTAGAAATCTGAGGAAAAGGACAGAAGATAAAATTATTTATATCCTTCATCATTTTTCACCAAGGAATTCTGCAAAACTTCATCTTCCCAGTAACTGGGGAAGGTGGATGGGAGAAGTATTTTGTCCTGTAAATGTGTATGCACAGGTGTAATATTGCAACATAAATTGTTTGTTGCTTCAGGATATGCATGTGAGTAAACGTCTGTAATATTGTGGGTTTAGTTGTTGTTTACCAAATTAAATCCCCTGAAAAACAGCTTTTTATGAGCAGTATAATGAGATTTTTTTGTACTTGATATCTGTTTAGAGGTCATAAGTATACTCATAACTTTGCACTATTTCCACAGATCTTTTAATTAATAACATAGCTTTTCTTTGACATACCTGTAATCTGAATTGCCACTTGAGACACCAATATATGGAATGGAACAGACCAACTCACTCCTAATGAATAGTTTCTTTGACAAAACATGTCCCCTTTTCCTCCTGGGAAACAAACTTGAAAATCCTGTATCAGCCTCTTAAATGAGAATCTATGAAGTAATCATTATGGATAAATGTTGATGAAATCACATGCATTGTATTAAACCCCAAGGACTGGGACATCGTTTCTGAGTGATTGTACAGATCATAGTGGTTCCTGACCAGAAAGACTTACTGTCTAATTTGAAAGGAGTGAGATAGAAGCAAGAAAGACAATAAGGATATCAAGAAATAGGAGCTAGCCAATCACTCCCCGAGGGAACTAACTGACGTTTCCTCTGACTAACCTTAAAAATCTTTCCAGTTTTGGAGATAAAGTGACTTATTGGGCTGTTGCAGTGCAGCAGTCATGCCATATACGCCCCAGCTCGGTAGAACTCTTGTTTAGCCAGCACATGGTTGAGAGCCCTTCATGCCTTCTTTCAGCCTGCTGCTCCCTAATTCTTTATATCTTTTGTGTGCTCATGATGAAAACATGAGCTGGAGTTGGAACAGAGTAGTCCCTTGATTAACAGTAACTCTTTGCCTCCAACAGACTTCAAGCATTAGTAAGTGCAATGGCATTCAACAGCTTGGATGTGGTGCTATCTTCCCTTAATTTGTGAAGTGTTTTGCATCTACCAGTTGCATAGGCTTATGCTTCCCAAACACAAGCATTTCTCGGCTGTACCACACACATTTGTGTCTAGGCGAGTTCAGAGAGAGAGTTGAGGAACCATAGCTGGTACTGTGTCAGCAATCAACTTATTTGCAAAGAGCTAAGCAGGGATGTCACACTAGGTAAGGCTATAGAAATGGCCTGTGCACTTGATAACATGCCCGTAGGCTAGGTGGAGGAGTAGAGATCTGCATTGGACATAGGAAGGGTACTACCTGCTGAGAACTCCTTTTTAAAAATTTCTTAGGAACCTACTGTGCATGTGTGTAACTCATAAATTGGCACTGACAGTGACAAGAGAAAATACTAGCTTGTGCACTGGGAGGGGAAAAAGTTTCCTCTTTAGAGAACTTGTTCACTCATGTGCTGGGGAGGAGGAAATAACAGCCTGATTATAAGGATAAATTAGAAAGACCAAAGGTCTAGGCTGGAACCCTGGATTCAGGCCTAGGTCTTAACTAACAGTTTTTACTTCTATGCAAAACAAAACCCACATGCTCTGAACACTTACAAGCTGTCAGTTCAGATTTTGATTTACATCAGAACTTTGAGGTGTTTACATTGGCTTTAGATTAAATGTTTCTGATGATCTTTAAATACAAATTAAGTATAACTACATGAGTTTCTAAGACGTGAATTTGTACCATAATTTAAACCACTGCCTAGTCGTTACGAAGATCCAGGACCTTTGGGTTTGCCTGTTATTTTTATGCAAAACTGTAAAGTGGAGGCAGATATTTCCCTACAGTTTCCTTTTGGGCCCATGCCAAGTTCCAGAGAAAGAAGCGTGCAGGAGAAGCAGACCCAGAAACCTGTCTCTGACGGGGGAAGGACAAGCATAGCAAATAGATGTAAACATACCCTGTTAGCCTCCTTGGTCAGCACCACTCCACTGTCTCCCAGTGGCTGATGCTGTTACAGCTCCTGCGAGGAGGCTCTGCGGAGCAGAGGAAATAAGGCGCTTCATTCAAGCTCGGGCTGTAAGTGGAGCAGGAAGGCAACGCGATGGGAGAGTGCCAGGACCTCTCGCTCTTGTTTTCAAGTTCACAACAAATAGGCAAAAAAATCCCAACCAAACCCAAAGGTCAGTACCAGGCCATTGCTCTACATTTATTTCCAAAGTTGATGTGAACGTATCAGCAGTCATTAGTGTCTCCCCTGCTGTCTATAATACATAAAGTATAAATACTAAGACAGTTTGAGCCTGAGACATCATTTTCACAGGCTCTGTTGAGACATACCTTCTGTTTAAAACTTTGATACAAGAGACCATGTAGGGTGGAAGGTCAATGTAAGTAGCTTTTAATATGATTATAAACAGCTGCTGCTCCCTTACTTGATTTAAAACTCACAGAGAAAAATATTAAACGTAATTTTTTCAAGCATATTTTAAAAATCCTGTTTTCTATTTGTATGTTTACTAAAGCCTGAGTAAATAAGAGTGTTGCCAGTTATTTCAGTAAGAGCAGGATTGACCCTATATATAGTCCTGAAACAAAAAACCTCAAACTAGTTTATTCCCACAAAAGGGAATCACTAATTTTACTAAATAAGCATTTCCTTACAGGCAGCTGTATTAAATTACTAAAAACTATTGAGAAGTTAACAGATTTTGGAATGTCATTTATAATTCTTGTCTGTACTAGTAAAAGAACCAAAATGGGTAGAATTTGATTAATTTAAATATTTCACTGTCAAGATTGGCATTGTTACAATGTACAGAACATGCTACAGATTAATAGCTATATTCAGAAACTCAGCATTTTGAAAGTTTTTTTAATGAAGTTTGCCTTGTTTTCCCATAAGACTTTTTTTCCCAGAGATTAATATATCTGGCTCTCATTCTGGTGTCTTATTCTTTTTTTAGCTTCCTGAAATGACTCATATTCAGACACGGCGACCCTGGTTGATGTTTCTCCTACAGAACCTTGGATTACTATTAGGCTGGCTTTGCCTCTTACTTTTGGCTATATATGAACAGAAAATTAAAATATAAGTTTTCTGGTGGAAATCTTGAAGTACCACTTATGACAGTGGATAGCATTATTCATAATTTTGTCATGTCTGCTCTAGTGATATATAAATTAAGTTGCTGGGATTTTTATATCTGAACAGTAGATAACTATTTCACTATATTAACTTATTGTTCAGATTTTGTAATTTTTTTTGTAAACATGAATGTTTAGAATTATGTTTTGTTTGTTACTGAGTTTACCAGATCCCATGTTCAAACTCACAGGAGCTTTTGATTAGTGTTTATTGAGACTGTTCTAGTTGAATGCTCTAAGTGATCTCTGCCAGGCTGATTGAAGAAAAGAATAAAACACTTTTATATGCAATAATTAAAGTGGACTAACCATATCTGAATAATTTGAAGCAGAAAAGTTTGTTGCCTCTTAGTACAAAGAATAAATGTATTTCTATAAAACTAGAAAGTATAGCAAAACTAAACTGTTAAATGGCATCATACAACAATCTCAATATCTGCATTATCCAATTTGTCAACATAAAGATCCTCGGTAGTCATATCTTACTGGTCCACTGTGGCAGGTAAAAAATGAGAAGTGTAAATGTTGAAGTTTATGATCTAGCAATCTGAGAATGTCCTTTTATGACTGTAATATCGTTTCTCATACGTGTGATGGAATCTGTGACAGTCAAGCATTGGACTATAATAACTGTCAGAGTAACCACCTTCTGCATTATCCCACCTCTGATGGTTGCTCATAGCAAGTGCTTATGAATAATTATAAGGAATATGTTTAAATTGTTTTTCCCTGCTATCCCTTCCAGGCTCCTCAAATCAAGGGATTCCTTGAGCCAGATGTTGCTTCTGAGCCATCACGTTTAATAAACACCAATAGTGCCTTCCAGTCAGCAATTAGCTTGTTCATAGAAATGTGACGTGCGTTGTGGAAAGAGCCGTTTCAGTTGTCTAAAGTGCATGTAGCTGTGCTCTCTCAGGGCCTCACTGCAACTCCTGCTGTCTTGAGTGACTTTTGTGTAATTAGTCCTCTTGATTTCAAGGGAATTCTGCCTAAGTTAAAGATGACTCATTTAATTTAGTATTGCAGAATCAAGCCTGAAACAAATATACAAATTCTGCCCTGATGCTGAGGTGCTGAGCAACTTCCAGGAGGTACTGAGCAACACTCAACTGTGCAATTTCTGCTACTTACACGCTATCAATTTTTGGTGTAAGGACTCCCCCCTACCTAATTTATATTTTTGTATGAGAATTGAGATGCATGCTTTCTCCCTCCTCTAATGAACTGTGGAAATAGAGAGCAAGTTACAGAACACACATATATTCTTTATGCAGCAAGTGGATATTTTCTTTTCCTTGTCTTATTCAAGCTTGAAGTATGGCTACATTACGACACAATATGACTGTCTCACAATGTGTCCTGTGTTTATTTGACAGCTCCTAGGGAAGGTACAATTACTCTCATACTACAGAGGGGAACAGAGTCTACTCTCCTAGAGCAGTCAGTCCTCAGAGGCTTCATAGGCACCATGCTACCTTAGCAGCAACATTTAAAGTGAAAACAATTCTGAATTTCATTGTTCAGAATAGCCCAGATTCATGGGCTTGTGGACCCCTAGTCATCCACAGACTGCCCTTGGGAAAAACACTGAAAGGTAACTTTAAAGGTAGATATGCGCTCATTTTCAGCACCTGTTAGCTATGAGAATCTGTAGCAAATACCCCAATGCACATCTAAATGTACACCTAGGCAGTTACATACTTCAAAAACCTTGCCCCAAACGATTTATCCAAGGTCACGCAGGAAGTCTCTATCTGACTAGGGAAATGAACGGAGCTGGTTTAAGTCCCAAAGTAAAATCCTAGCTTGTTTTATTTAGGTGTGCAAATATTATGACTGCTTTTTCTGTTGATTTAACTTTGAAAGATGAGCTGAGAGGCCATGACTGATGCTTCTCTTTTCAAAGTTTACATTTTTAAGGAGTTTGAGCTTGCTTTTAGTAAGGTAAGATTTTTTTTAAAAGTAGTTTCCCAGTATTTCATCTGTTTGTATTGGCACCGAGTCACTCCATGACCTTCAGCTGTGACAGTCAATTCAAGCAATAGCAGGACACCGCTGGATGGAAGCAAAATCTATTCTTGCATCAGATGGTGCAAATGAATATTGGAAACATTTGTTATTTCAAAGAGCAGAGCTACCATAGTTTGAATGTTTATGTATGCATAATGTTCACTACCACGGAAAACAAGATTACCAATATGATCATGTTTTGGCAATTGTATTCTGAATTCTTGTATTCTGAATATTGTATTCTGAAATATTTTTCTACTATTTATTAATGTGTCTGCAAGAGGGCAAGTAATTTCTGGCAGTGTGTACTTTAAGGTTGCAAATGAGCATAGGTTCACATCCTGACATGATCTGTGAACATATTGCAGCCACATCTGTTCAGAAAATGCCATCTTTTGGCTATATATATTTATCAGGTTTCTTGATCACATTTAACAACCAAATATATTTATACAGCTTCCACTGCAGACACAAATATGTTGATCAGAATGCCAGTTAGTCCTTATTTTGGCCACAGAGCTCAGATGCTTTCGTGGTATGTCTCAGTAAGTAAGCGAGCAGTTCAGTCACCATTTTGCCCTGGTGTCAAGTCTGAACACCTGAAGTCTCGTTAGCATTCTGAAGATTGAATTTCTATGGCACCTGTGAGAGAACTTATCTCACTACTTAAAGTTTGTGCCTCTGCTCTAATTCTCTTGATGTTAGTATCTTTAAAAAGATGCTGAAGATGGACCATTACCACACATAAAACAAGACTGGACTGTATACTAGGAACAATGCATCATACGGAGGGCTGGAAACTAATCCTATAGGTCACTGAATTAGAAAACTAAATCAGTTAAAACCCAAAGAGATCCACCTGCAGGAATCATCTGTTTTGTGAGCGTTCTCTGAAAAGCCCAAGAAAAAGGATAGAAGAACATGGTTTTGCATCCCTACAAAAGAGAAGGTGGTGCACAAGTATTCTTATGATGCATTCTCCTTTTGTTTGTTTTAAATTCTGTAGAGTTTGCTCATACAGATTTCAAACAAGGCTCTATTTAAAGCCGGGTATTTCTTTCTGTTAGTCCAAACCTAACAGACAGAGAGCATAATATGCCAATGTTTTGATTGAGTCAAATCCTGAGTAAGGACTGCAGAACTTCATCACTTGCAGCCCTTAAATCATGACTGGGTATCTCTCTAAGAGGTATGCAATTACTCAAACAGATGTTATGTGCTTGATGGAGAGATTACTTGGAGAGGTTTTACAGCCTGTCAGGCAGTTCTGACTAGATAATCATAATGTTCCTTTGAAACCCTAAAATATATGAATCTATAGATACAGGAATTTTTCTGGAAGAAGCTGGTTAGTATTTCTCTCTTTCATCTATTCTTAGTTTTCAGGCACTCTCAAGATGAAAAAAATAGAAAATATCTTGCTTTCCTACACAGAAAATGGGAGAGAAAAGGAAAGGTTGAAAGAATTTATTTGCTACAGTATTTTTTCCTGGAAGTTAAATGGCAGAGAGCCTCATAAAAAATACTTCCAATTCCAAACTACCAGGGCTCCTAAGCATGAGAGCTGACCTTGTACCTCTCTTTTTCTGTATATGTTACACATTACCCAGTGACTCCTAAGATAAATAGTACCTTTTTTGCAGCCAGCTATGCTAATGCCCTTAGAAGTTTCTGGAGCTCATCTGCATGTTTTAAATACTGCCATCTATTCCTTCACTGTATTTTGTGCTTTAGGCATGAATGTGGCATTTCTCCAGAGACAAAAAATGACTTTTTAGGATAAGAAAACATGGTTAGTTTTGATATGTATATTTGGATTGCTTCTGTTTCACCTTGCGACTGTATTTGAGAAAGCATATTATCATTGCAACAATTTTTAGTCTGCAGCTGCAAACCAAAACCAGGTTTATATTGAAGTAAGGATTAGGGCTGATAATTTTATAAGAAGGGCATACTTTATCAATGTTGTTAGCTTTTCTTGCTTTACTGTAACCTTTTGTCAAGTCTTCCTCTCATCTTAAAAATAAGCTGCCTTCTATTGTGAGTGTAGCCTTAGGAATGTGACTACAGAAAATGCAAGCAGTAGTTACACAATGGCTTTAATCAAAACAAAAGGTCCTGCAATTTATGTTACTAGACCCACCTTCGTTCTCTTCTCCCCAAAAGAACAAAAAATCCACACGTGGAGCTGTTGCTCTGGGTCACGTAGGAGAATGTAAGAAGTGCCTTCTTCCTTTTATGTCTCTGATAACAGGACCGAGCACAATGGGAGACCCTGTGTAGACGTCTGGTTGCATTGAAGTCACTGCCAAGCTCCCATCGGCGGCAACATCCTGGTGCAGGGGGGTGCAGGAATCGCGGAGGGCTGGTGCCGCTTCCTTTTGCAGAGAGGACAGGAGACAGAGCAGGCAGGGGGACTCCGGAGGGGCACACCTCACTGCAGCACTTCCACATTGTAGCGGAAGGATCAAAGGTTTTATAGCTGTCTCTGAATCATCCTGCAGGAGCTCACTTCAGGGCAAATTCTCAGACGGTTCATGTTGTCTTGGCTTTAGGCGTGAAGGATATCGTAAAAGCGATCTGGCTGATAACCCTGTGAATGCGGGCTCCCGCCGTGCAATAACCCACAGGACCCCAGCAGTCAGGGTGACCCCAGGGAATGCCACTTCTCTGCAGAGGAACCTCCCATGATACTCTCATAAATAAAGGACAAGGCCTGTAGTCATGACCAGGGTGGTCCACCTCCACATTGCAGCCGCAGGGCACCCAAAGGGAGCACGATGTGGCAGGCCCTCCGCCCCAGGGTCTCAGCTCTGACATTGCCAGAGAGCAGTAACCACAGGATTACCTGGCAACCCAAATCTGCCTAGCATCCATGTACATATAGGCTCAAGATAATGCTGACCAACCACTAATTCAGTGCTATAGACTTGTCTGTATGTGACATCATTTTGTCCCTCTGCAGCCGGCTGGGGAACCCTCCCTCATCCTTTTCGCAGGGGCCAGCAGAAACTAACTTGACCTATCCCAGAGAGATGACAAGAGATATGCATAGGGGAATAGACTAGTCAATTATTATGACACATTCCAGTCTTAATTTAAGGCCACACCAAATTCCGCTGTCTCTCCATGGACTCTCATACTGCAGGGAAGGCACCAGAACAATGTCTGCACTGGTCTGTTGGGTAGCTGCCCAGGCTGTCCTTGCCAGCGTACATGATGGGTGAGCAGCAGCCATATCTCAGGCCTGACAATTGTTTCAGAGTACCCCAGGTGTCCCTGTCATTGCATACCAGATATGGCATCCACCAGCACACCACCTCACTTGAAAACCCTTTTTGGCTTTTCTGGCAAGGACTTTCTAGCGTTCGTCCTGCCACCTGCTTGTCTGTGCTATGCAAATATCATAACCCATATGGTATGGGCTCTTACGTGTTCTCTTCCACCATCCATACTGATGGTTTTGGACCAATGTGTTGCAACTGTTTGTGACTTGTGATGCTCAGAAAGGGCAACAGAGCATTGGAAATTTCACTGAGAAGCACACAGAAGGAGATACTATTATCTACACTGTGGTACCAGCAATTTGACTCTTCTTATTTGAGAGATGCTGCTATGAGTACTGAACACAAACACAAGTCATTCTTTTGTATTCCACGCTGAAGTGTGTTGGTGTTGTCTTGGTGGTCTTGGGTGGTTTTATCACTAGCAACTGGTAGTGTGCCCTAATTTCAGGACTTCAAAGGCCATCCTCATATTCCTGTGCAAAGGTTTCATATGAGCTCCGGAGCAAGAGTACACCTACTTTATGGCTGCCATCCCAATCCAGAAGTGGGTGGGTATTGCTCTTCTTCAGTATACAAGCAAAAGTCATCTATATACATGCTACAGCAGCTCAGTAGCAAGAAGCTGTAATTATCAGCAAGTTTAGAGAGGTGTAAGTGGACAATATACATCTGGTGGTTTAGTATGCCCAGGACAGCAGAGCAGCGTTCAGAAAACATAACATCCACAACTCAGCTATAGCCATTAATGCAATTCTTTCCCCAGGTACTATCCACATGAGGAGTCCCATGAGTATTCGAATCATTCTGTCGTATTCCAGGACTTCACTGATGATAATTTTTTTGTGCACTTTGCACAAGGCTTCAGAGGAAAAGATGCAATGGAGAATAAGGCCTCTTCTGTAATTTGCTAAAGAAATGAATACAAGTGGCAATGCACTCTAAATTGCTTAGTGATTCATTGTCCTGCACAAATGCAAAGCATCTCCCTTGTAACTTCAAGACAAACAAGGCAAAACAGATACATAACAGGAAAGCTAGAATAAGGAAATGTCCAGTAGAAAGATCTTGTAGATGACTGTGTAAATGCCAAAACAAACAGCAAATATGTGAAGAATATTACCATATTACCCCCTCCTCATTGTAGTTCATTCTCATTGGTAAACACAAAACCCACACAATTCTGTGCAAATGTTGCTGGAAAATATCGTGTCTAAGAAGTCGAGCTTTAACACTGGAAATAGTTTAAATATTACAAAACAGATGACTTTTAATAACTCTTAAACTTGAGACATGCATTGAAAATATGATCCATATGTTCATAGCCATATATTTTGGAAAATACATATTCATAGTTGATGAAATCAGTATAATTTCGTGTGCAGGATTTCAATTCCATCTCAAGTAATGAGAAGTAAAAAAGCTTATGAGAGCATAGTCCATTTTCTATCATTTCCTACTACCATAAACCCTACTTTTTAATTTGGCTTTTTGTACTTGCAATTAGCAAGAATATGCCATTTGTCTAGACAACAGAGTAGCTGACTGTCTGGCATAGTGTTTCTGGCATTATTAGGGTGGACTAAGAAAGCACATGACTATTTGTTGTAAATTCTTTTCTAGCATGTAATATTTTAATACGCCATCAAAATTCTTAGGTTGGATTGCACTTAATTAACCCTGCATTCTCCACCTTGATTCTCCTTCACAGAGATGTGTTTTGTAGAAGTAATTATAACGTACTTCACTTGAGTGAAGTGGGATTTTTTGTTTCCTTCCCTTCCTCTCATTTCATTTCTCCCCCCAATATAATTTCTGCTATGTGTTAAGTTTCAGTGTTGGTGGAGAAAAACTAATTTGTCGGAAGATCTTTTTCCAGACATTTCATAGTCATAGTGTATGTTGGATCATGGGTAAGAGGGACCTCGGCAAGGATGGTCTGAATTCCAAGGAAGCATAACTAGAGCAAAAGCAGTTCCTACCCACTTTTTGTTGGTATCAGAAAGCATACTCCAGCTTTAAAGAAAAAAAAAACCAAACCAACAGAAGATTTAAATGGCATGGTGCAAATACCAACACTGGTATTCACCAGTCAGTTTACACTAGAGTGCAAGTGATCAGATCCCCTGCACTTCTTCAGCCACTCTTTTTTAAAGTTATTGCTTCCCAGCTGAGACATATTAGCTGACACTGGGCATGTGCCTAATCTTTTGCAAAGTCTCAGTAAAACAATTGCTAACCACTTTCACTTTTACAGCCTACTAGAATTACATATGAAGACATAGAAAAACAGTTTCTAATTATGGATAGTTATTTGGTTTAGGCAATATAAACTGAAAATTCCTGGTGACCTGAAGTAGTACTAATGAACTTGCAATATGCTCTTGCAGTTTACAGTTCTGTTATGAATGTAAACTCTAGCCTTAACAAGAGACGCTTTTGATACTCTTGTATCTGTGTCATATAAGAGATATTTCATACCTTTCCCTCTTCCTCCAGAATTCACAACACAAAACATATCCCAGATTCAAGACAGTAAGAACAAACCTTCAGGTCTCTAGCTTTCTCAAGAACTACTTTTTTGTATGTTCCAAATGACTATCTGAATAGTAAAAAGGCCCTATCTTCTCTTCTGCACTTATGTCCCACTTATTTCAGAAATGGCCACCTTCAACAAAGAATTGTCAAGCTTGTTCCCCAGCGAAGTTGGTGGTTCACGTGGTAACAAACAGTCTTGGCAGAAGAGACATTCATGTTCACTATATTCATGTTTACAAAATAGCGTCAGATGTCAGATTCAGACTTTGCTCTCTAATGCTCTTACAATCAGCAAGATTTACTTCGTAGCAGGTAAATGCATAAAGCACTTCTGAATTCTCAGGTTAGCTTTATACTGGTGAAACTTTACTAAAAGCAATAATTTCTGCTTTATACTATTTTAAACAAAAGAAAACATGGACTTTCCCATTCTTTGGAACAAAAAACCCAAGTCTGCACAGTGCCTCTGTTGCTGAGATCTACATGATAAGATCATCTGAAATACAGCCGGCAACCAGCACTGTTTCTCAAGAACTGAAAGTTCCGAGGCAGTATGTTTGATGAAAAACACATTGCGTGTTCATTTATCCCCTATGCCTATTTAAAATCTGAGATATAAACATCTCTTCTACAAACATACTCAACAAACCTATATCTGGTTTACATCCTTCAGTCACCACAATGACATTTCGTTAGCTAATCCATTGTGGAACTGATTTTTAACAAAATAGAAGCAAATTCAATTTGTTAAGTTTAACCTGATCATGTAATACCCTTCCAGTAAGTCTACCACTACAGTTCTGGCTGCCTTATGTTATTGTTTTCTGGTGACAGATAGGCTGCTGCAAATACTTCTACCATAATTAATCTGCTCCAAGGGAAAAAAAAAGAGTTGAAAGTAAACTTCTAAGTGACATGGTACTGCACCTTACAGTGTAAATGTGTCCTTGCGATTTTTAGCTCTGTGAAGATAAGACAAATAAGACAGAACAAAACTCCGTGCAGTGACAGGGAAGAAGCAGTGTTTGATATCTCTGTGACGGCTAGATAATAATCATCAGTGACAACGTAACAGTTTTGGCACTAGGTTGCTTCTCTTTAAGTCTGCCTGTTGGCTACATGCTCATTTACTGTTTTCACTCTAATTATACAGTGTTTCATATTACCTGCTTAAATGAGAAAATAATGGATCAAGCTCTCTCAGGGAAAATCTAATGAAGAAGAGAGTTCCTTCCCAAATGAGATTTTTCCATGCCTCGTCTATCACATTATCCCATCAGTTGAGCTCTGCAGAAAGGTAAGAAAATAGAAAGAATTCTACAAGAGGTCAATGGAAAATTCAAAACCCAGGGATTTCCCAACAGTGTTGGGAGCAGCATCTGTGGGTGCTTCAAGTAACCCCTAGGGCTTGGTAAATTTGTCAGTTTGTCTATCAGTAGTTAGATACAGCAAAAGACACTTCCTTAGGTGCATGGTCTTATCTGTGCACTAGACTTTGGAAGAGAGCACAAGGACAGTAGAGTGGAATAGAATTGTCAGTGAAAAGCCCCAAATATTCTGTACAGAAGCCAGCCATTTCTAGGGATGGCTAATGCAAAAGGTAGCAAAATATCTTAATCTAGCCCTTCTCTCTACAGCTGAGAGGCCTTTGAGATTGCAGGGATAAGCCTTCATCTGGATCTAGCGAACTGGATCTAATCCTCTCCTGAGAACACACACTTATTTTTCAAAGATCTGGACATGGTCTCTCTTCTCTTTTAGAGATTGTCTGAAGGAGGTTCTTCTGCCAAATTTTATAAAACAGCATGGCAAATCAGAATACTCAAAAGCTAGTCCAAAACTAGCTAGTTGCAATTCCAGAGACTGCTTATGCATTTTCTCCAGGGCGTATGAAATGTAAATACAGAAACAGTCCTTGGAGCAAAGACTAGAGTCCACAAGTGAAGGTCACCAGGCTGAAGAGTAACAGAATCACAGAAGAGCTGAGGTGGAGAGGCACCTCTGGAGATTGTTTAGTCCAACCACCCTTGCTCAGAGCAGGCTCAGCTAGACAAGGTTGCTCTCAGCCATGTCCAGGCTAGGCTTTGAGACTCTCCAAGGATGGAGACTGCACAACCTCTCTGGGCAACCTGTGCCAGTGCTCGGTCACACTCACAGTAAAAAAAGTTTTTTTCTTACGTTTAAGTAGAATTTCTTGTATTTCAATTTGTGCATATCACCTCTTGTCCTATTGCTAGATACCACTGAGAAGAGTCTGGCTCTATTTTCTTTACTCTTTTACTTCAGGTATCCATACTCATGGATAAGATGCCCCCAAGCCTTCTCTTCTCCAGGCTGAACAGTCCCAGCTCTCTCAGCTTTTCCTCGTGCAGCAAATGCTCCAAGCCCTTAACCATCTTTGTGGATCTTCGCTGACCTTATATGTCCGTGTCTCTCTTGTCCTGGGGAGCCCAGCACTGGGCCGAGAACTCCAGATGTGTGTCACCAGGGCTGAGTAGAGGGGAAGAGTCACCTCCTTCAGCCTGCTAGCAATGCTCTGCCTAATGCAGCCCAGGAAGCTTTTGACCTTCTTTGCTGCAAGGACACGCTGCTAGCTGACGTCCAACTTGTCCACCAGCATCCCCAGAGCCTTTTCTGCGAAGCTGCTTTCCAGCTGGTCTCCGGCCTGCACTGGTGCATGGGGTTATTCCTCCCCAGGGGCAGGACTTGGCATTTACGTTTGTTGAACTTCATGAGATTCCTGTTTGCCCATTTCTCCAGTCTGTCAAGGTCCTCTGAATGACAGTACAACCCCCAGGTGTATCAGCCATTCCCCCCAGTATTGTACCACCTGTAAGTCATATTCCTTCTTTGCTTTCTGTCTGACGTACTACCTTAAATTAATTCTTACAGAGTGCTAACAGGAATAGAGGAGTACCACTCCTTAGAATGGCCAATAAGCGTGATGTAAGCATAGTCCTTTGGGGAGTAGGAGACAGGGATTTCAACCCCCTCCTGAAGAAAGCAACAAGCCAAGATCCCCAGCAAAGTTAGACAGCTTGCATAAGGATAGGGATCTGTGTTTCTCTTTCAACTATTTTTCAAAAGGCAGTGACTATACTTACTTGTTTTCAGAAGTCAGTTCACATATTAGGCGATTTTGAAGCATGTGTTGACTGGGCCTTAGAAAATACTTAGTTTCTAGATCCTAATCCTTAAGAGATATATTCTGATTTGCTCAGACTGTACGAGAAACTGAATTTTAGGGAGCTTACAAGTCAAATGGGAGTTACTTAGTATGCTCACGTACCTCTAAAATTTATGCATCAAATGAGTGGATGCTCCGGGATTGCAACTTTTAAACTAGGTGCTTGGGTGCTGCTTAACTCCTGCTCCAAACATCTTAATAGTCTATGGGCTCTAGAGTTACAGAGGGAAAGCAAATGTCACAAGCTTTTGGTCCAAGGGTATGACATATAGCAACTTTACGCTGACTTTGTCCTTTCCACCCAGCCTCACAGCCCCCACAGTGTACAATACTCACTGTCAAACTACTGCTACAGACTGTAGAGAAGGGAGAACGAGAGATGAGACAGATATTGCATAGTTATTTCATCCTGCCTAACACTCCCAGCCCGTCCACGTCCCTGCAAATTAGTACAGTTTATGCTGTACAAAGAGTATTAGAGCTACAGATTTTTATGTTTAAAAGTTTAAACAAGTAAGCATTTTTGAAAAATAAAAATAAAAATTGCAAACTCTACTTACTACCTATCATCTCCAGCCATCTCAATTTCTGCCGAAGCTATGCGAACATGTGAAGTACCCAAACACCGGTTCATTAATAAGCTTGTTGGGACATCTGAAATTCAAAGAATAACTTCTTCTTTTCATAAGTTAACAGTTTAATTGCTATCAATAAACTTCTTCAGTTTCCTGCACTGAACAGTTCTGACTGTACTAGGAGATTTCCACGCTTTTGTTAATCCCAAAACGTGCCCATCAGATAAAATTTTCTATTTGGATAGCACTTCTTGTCTTTCCAAAGTTGTTCATAACTCTGGAACATAAGCTTTAAAATGCCAAGTTACTAAGATGTCTCGTTATCTGAGTGACTGCATCCTCAGTTAAAGCAATAGTCCCTTGCATTTCAGAGATTGCCTTGAGAGAAACCAGGAAGAAATTAAAGATAAACATGAGTAGTGAACTACAATAATGAACCGAATGTATCTCAAAGGTGATCTCAATGCATTTTAATTGTATAATTTAATTTAATACAAATTTTATAAACCACAGACCTTTTGATTAGAATAGTTTTCAGAGCTCCTGCTTCATTTCTATGGCAGTTTCAGGCCTGACTCCTGCGTGAAGTCATTGAAATTCATCTACACAAAACAGTTCTGCACCCCTACAGGGATGCAAAGGGGTCATTTTAGCAGAAATACCGGCTGACAGACTTCAGGGCTCCTCTGGTGTCCTCGAGGGTCCAAATATAAGAAAAATCTGTATGTACTAAGAGAATTGGTGTAGTAGAAATGGACAATATGCAGAACTGTGATTCCTTCAGAAGACCGCAAACATTTGTGGGTAAAATGAAAGCAGGATTTTTGCCTTATTTAGTATTTCATCAGAACAGAAGATAAACAGTAGTCGGGTAAAATACGGGATATGAGAAGACTAGAAGGTGTAAAACAAGGCAGACTTTACATAAGAAAATGATTCTCCCACAGGCAACAGCTTCTTTGTCTCCTTAATAGACGATGGCTCCCTTACCTCCGCATGCTGAGAGAGAAAAGTGTCATCAGGTTTTGGCCCACGGGCTTCTTCAGCCCATGTAAGAGCTGAGTTTGGCCTGCTCTTCTCTGTGAAGGCAAGCATTGGGGTGGTGCTCCTCTACCTAGTCTAGCCTTTTCATAAGGAGTGTTACAACTTAGTTATCTCTAATTCTGGCAAATTTAGTCGAGAGAGGAAGCAAGGGACAGACTGATTAATAGGTCATTTGATCATACAGTTTTTACATCCTCTGAAAAGTAAGCTAAAAGAGCCACTGTAGGATGTAGTTTACCCTGATGTTCAAAGCTTTAACAGCAGTTTGAGTTTCAACAAGCAACTCCAAGCTACTATTTTCCTATTCAGGAAAGTTTCTTTAAAGGCAAGTCAAGCTTCTACAAAGCTATTCAAACATGACAATATCCAAATCAACACACCCATTCTCAAAATTCAAATTCAAAATTCAAATTTAAAAAAAATTTCAAATTGGGCACATCTAGTCTGGCTAAAGCCTAAAGGGGACATACTATCTAAAATATGGTAGCAAGATCAAGTTTTTGCTGAACCTCTGGTGAAGATTTGTGCAGTAGTGATGCTGTAAGTGTTTGTATTTTGTAGACTGAGGAGCAAACACTAAGTAAGTTTAGATTGCTTTTGCTTTATGACCTGCTGTTGTATGTCAGATGAGTTGTGTGTCTCTAGTTAACTTCATAATTATACAGGCAGGAAAAGAAAAAGATGTTTTGCTTTGGTCTAGAAAATTATGAGACTAATGAAATGGTAAGATAATTCTAAAAGATAAAGAGAAAACATTGCCTCTTTCTAAGTGTAGCAGCCAGTTCATATAGTTATCCTGCCACAACAAAAATGGAATTGCTTATTTCTTGCTATCAAAAATTTATCAGCATTTATAGTTGTAAATGTAGTTACCTGCCCAACATTTCCTCTGCAAAAAAACAAAATGAAATTATTTCTTTAACGGTGAAATGAGTTCTTTGGAAGTTCACAAACGTACGCTTTCGTGCTGTTTCAAGTACTTTCAGTACTTTGACCACATGCTTTCTCAAAGGTTTATTGGGTGACTACAACTAGTTAGCACTTCACAAAGGTGCTACAAGATAAAGTGGAGGATATTCAGTGGGTTTATTGGAGCAATATTTGCTCCTGTTGACTTTTTTCCAAAATGTTCAACATTCAGTTACTCTAGGAAAAGCTCTTTTATTCCCTTTAAGACACATATTTTACTGTGGTAAAATGAAAGACAATCTCTTTCTTGTGCTGTAAACAGCTATGGAATTGCAAACAACTCCAATTCACCCAAGGAATGCTATGTTTCAATAATATTTAATCCCAAATAAATATATCAAGGGTTTTATTTAATGTGAAATCTGTAATATGCTCTTTCCTTAAGTATAACTCCTATCCTTTTCCTGACACAGGTTAGTGGGTTTAGCATAAAATATATTATAATCTCATTGGTTTGTAATCCAGTCTGATTTCACCATCAAATTTTTTAGATATTGTTTCTTGACATCTTTTAGTTATAAACAATATAGAACAGAAGTCAATGATATGGCTTCTCCAGAGAAACTACTCTCTATTTACTAAATGCTGTAATTTTTTGTGCGTCAGATACATATTGCTCATAAAGTCATAGCAAATAACAGTTGATATCATAAATCATATGAAAATACTAACATTTTTAGTGAAGTGATCCCTACCTGTATATTGCACGTTTGCCTTCAGAACACATTTATGGTCTGAACAAAATCTGGAGATAATGAAAGTGGTAGTAAATGCATTCCTCGGAATACTGTATACTTCATACTAACCACTTATTTATGGTGTGGGCCAGATCCAAGATAGTAGAAAAGAAAATTAATAGCTATTTTCTGGCAGGAGAGTTTAATCCATTATTATGCACTGGATATCACAACAAAGAAGGGCTGTTTCTATTTGGACTCTCCCAGTGAATTGACAAGACACTTGGCTGTCATCCTTAAAATTTTTGGATATACAAAACCAGGCTTTGCAATAAATATTTACGTTTGGTATTTTATATAAAGCACTGTGCCAAGACCAAATGAGAAAAAGGCTTTAAACCTTCAAAAATGTTGAAGTAATGTTTAGCTTTTCTCATTTTAAAGCATTCCTTTCTTTTAACTGTATTTGTGCTTCTCGTTTGGGAATTCCTAGCAAGATCAAATTGTCTGAGGATTTTAACATAATTGAAGGTAAAATTTGGAAGCTGCTGTGGAAAACAGGTTATTATCCTGTGAACTTGTTTTCTACCCAAGATTTTACAGAGGTTCAGAAGCTTGGGTGGATATTTCAGGTCTCTTCCGTGGGGACATTTTGTAAGGAAATTATAATATCCATCTAAATAGCTCTCATTTTAAGGGTTTGGGTATTTCAAATAGAGGCTGGTACAAAATCTTGAAGTGAGATTTTTTTTATTTATTTATTAAAGAGGATCACAACCAAAGTAAGCTAAGTTGCATCCACATGAAGTTACCACTGGGAAATGGAGAAGATGGCAGTACGAGTAGCTACAGTGTTCCTGCTTGTTTCATCAGCCTGGAGGGTAAGAGAGTATCAGGCTGAGAGCTGTGGAGTTAGAGCTCGGTAGTGCACTGCTACATTACTTCCCCGGCTTTCAAATTTCCACCGGTTGTGACTGTACAGGGGAGTTGGGTCAGGATAGGAACGAGATAAATATGTCGCTCAGGTGTCTTGACTATCAACCACATTTTGATTCTTTAGTATTACAGTATGGCATTATTGCATCCTTTATAGGGAAGAGATGTACACTCAATATCCCAACCTGTATTTCAGGCTACCATGCAAAAAGGACTATCTAAGAGCTGTCAGTGTTATAAATTCTCTGAAGAACAATAGTTCTAGCAAATTTAGAGAGCTGCAATAAACCAGCTTCATCTTATGGCAGTTTTAATACTTGATGGAAGCCCAGAGCACTGGAACAATCAAACGAGAAAAATCTGATCTCCTCTCTGGAGTGACTTATCTGGCAATGCTCAGAGAACGTGACCTAATTTCAGGAACCCTTCTTGCATTCATGCTAATATGAAATGTGACAAGAGCACTTAAAAACTATTCCTGATAAAATCTCAGGGGCAAAGGGTGGCTTGTGTCTGTATCCTATCTCATTACCCCAGCAGGCAGCTATACAAACTGAGCTCTCTTAGCTGGAATCCAAGTGACTCATTGCTTTAAAGACAATTGCGATGCTAGCATAGATTTAAAGCATGCATTCTATAGTAGCTTGAAACTTTCCTTATGACTTGTAAAGGAGATGACTTTATGAATAAGAGTGCATATTTATATTGTTCATGTTTTCCTTTTCTCTTAAAGATTTATGGTAGTCATTACAAAATAGTTCATCCATATAAAATACATAAGAAGAGCTTTGTCAAGAATAATTGATGGTTTTAAATTATTATTAAAATAGCTAGAGCTTGCATGGTCTCTGCCTCAATTCAGAGCTCTGCTATAGGAGTTTATCAGTGATAAATAACATATAAATTATCCCAACTGGTTGTTATTCAGCTGGCCTACTGGTAAAGATGTAGTCATTCTAGGACAGCTGATGTTACAGAGGTTTCATTTTTTTTTTTTATACTAGCCTGCTTGATAAGATAGCCTTTATTAGACTTGATTTACATTTACGGAGCTGCAGTAAAATAGCGCCTTTTCAAAAAGTTATGCCTCGACCTGGTACAGCATGATGTGATTGTCCATCACACCACTGGTAACACGGGTATGATGTTTACAAGTCTCTTAGGAGAGTTTTGTTTGTCACAAGTAACACTGGTGAAATGTTATTTTTGGAAATATTATCGTACGCAGCTGTTTTACTAGCAGCATTCTCGCACATGAGACTAGTGCTGTTAGAAGTGTGTTCACAGCATCACTGTTAATCTGAGAAGCTTCCATGACTGCTACAACCCGTATATGCTTAAAATAACCATGATGCAAGTTCTTTAAGGCTCTAGTAAGAAAGTCCCGAGGTAGAAGTGCATTGAAAACACAAATTAAAGTCAGAATAAGTACCAGAGCACAAGGGCATGGAACAACATAGAGCAATAGAGCAACTGCTGCTTTGATGAAAAGGTAGGAGCCAACAGAGAGCAGGCTGAGGAATTTTAGCCTCAACGGAGTGATTAGATTTATTAGGCAACAAATTGTATTTTCATTCTGTATGTTGGCTTCAATGGCTATTGAATCAAAGAATGTTTCAAAATCACAGATATTTGATTGGTTGGTACTCCATATGCCAAGCTGGTGGGTATGGATAAGCAGCCGTCAGATAAATTTCTAACTCTCAAATGGAGAATCATACTTAATCTGTGTCAATGAACCTTGGTTTTTTGATTCTGCTCCTCTTATAGCTAAAACTTTTTCCATGGTACCTATCAGGACAGTGTAGCTTTTTGACATTTTCTAAGCGGGAGGGATACCTCCAAACATGTTTTTCTTTTAAACCTCACGAGAAGCAACTGAGGAGCTGTAGAAGCAAAGGTCTCTTGGCGTATACATACTTACTAGAGTGAAAGGGAATTAGTCATATAAGCCAACATTTAAAAATCCTTCCAAACCAAGATTAATTACCAGATGTTCCAGGAACTTTATCATCAGTCCAGTCAGTACAGATGTCCTTGCTTTGTGGTATATGTGGTAGTTGCCTTTTTGGCACTGTATATTGTTTCCTGGAGGGCTTCAAGGGCTGCAGTTACATGGCTTTTTGCATGAACTGATTTTACTGCACACTTTTTTAGGCTACAGGAAATATGAGAAGTCTGTATGGTTTCTCTTGATTATAGTGCAATCTGGAAAGCACCACCACAGGCGTCTAATCTGCCTTTGCTCTAAATGCATGGGGATTAGTGCTAACAGACGTTGCATGTGAGGCTCACTCACAGTATCCAGAGAGTACCCAAGCACCACTTCCCATTCATGAAACCCTGCTGTGTTTATCTTAGGGCATTTTGGCCTCATAGTTTCCATGTATGTAGTCATAGTCACATGGAGCAATCTCCAGTTAAGCCATCTCCCCTCTAAAACAATAAGGAAAGTAAACACTAGAAATATTAAAGCTGCTCTGAGAGCCCTGTGCTTCGCTTACCTGTGAGTTTCAGCATGTGTCCACTATAGCCAAGGATCACACAGGCTGCAGCCATAAATCAGAGCTAGTTTTACAATAGCTGGCCAGCACAGAAGAAGCATACTTAGAGCAGGACAGAGCGCAGTACGTGCCAGCTACCCGAGTACTACCAGCTTGCTCAGGCTGAATTTACAGCCCTTGCTGAACCCCGCTGCTTTCCTGTTATCCGTGCCCGCTCACTTTGGCCATTTGCGGTAGACTTCTGGCTGCCCAGGGACGCGTCGTGAGACACCTTTACACGCTTTGCTAAACTGTGTTGTCACAGACCAGTTGTTGTTCCACAGCAGGCTTTCATTTACCCTTGGCTTTATAAATCTTTGTAGATCAGCAGCGGTGTTTCAAAATCATTTTGAAGCAGGGGAGAAGCTGATGAAATAATTTGGATTTCTAATTTGCAGCAATTTGCTCTCAGCAAAGCCACTGACTGACAAATATTTAGCAATTCATACGGGGTTTTTTGCTAGAAATACAAAGATGCGATCTATCTGCAGATGTAATTTATTCATAATATTAATAACATCTTGGGGTATTTTTACAGAGAGCAATGTAAGTTGATATAGAGATTATGAAAATGCCTCTTGACAAGGCTGATAGTTGTTAATCATAGGTCCCACAGAGAAGTGTAATTTCTTACTGACAAAGATATGAAGAAGTTTCAAAGATGATGCGGGCATTGTCCGAAACACCTAACAAACAACGAAGGGCGCTGATTGTACTTCCGCAGAAGCACAGCCTCAGGGCCTCACACTTTCAGAAGACTTATAGCACTGCTTCAACACCAGTGAAATCAGACGACTTGGAGGGCTCCACAGCCTGTCACACTGGGATCAGTTCACATGTCAATAATGTGATTTTCCTATTGCTAGCCTGCATGGCTAAGTAAAGACTAAAACTCTTTGGAAAAGATTATATATTTTATAGAAAACAATGGCTTTTCATCAAATAACACTTCTGTCTGTGCTTTCACTTTTCAAGTCTTGCAGGCCTTTGCTATTTTTACTCTACCAGCAATTTTCTTTTTTTTTTTCTTTTTTTTTTCCTCTTTTTTCACCAAACTTGGCCTTGGATCACAGACAGCTTAACCTAGGCTAAGGGTTACAAGTGGCATTTACTATATGTTTTTGTCAGTAAAGTTGGCCAGTCAAATCTAGTCCTCCTGTTTTGTACAAATGATAAACACAGTTATCAAGTACTTGCATCTAATTACTGTAAAGATGTTTGATTCCCATTGTTTGGGTGATGACAATGGTTAGGCAGCAAACAATTTTAAGATGCCAAACCTTGAAAGACTGGGTTTTAGTTTGGAGGGGTGTTGGGGGCGTGGGAGGTGTTATTTGTTTTTGTAATAAACTGATCCTATACACTTGTTGCATATGGCTCCCAATCTGATCATTAACTTTGAATGTAATGCAATGCTACTTCTACCTCTCTGAGCTCTGAAAATCTAATCAAACCACCCTTCCATAATATTGTATCTGTTACCTACGTCTATTCTCAAGTACTTTCCTTACTGAAGCATATCCGTAGTAAGGAAGATGTGGAAATGTTAGTGAATGCTGTATGTTCCTTTGCACTGATGGGTTGAAATACGTCATTTTACCTCCTAACAAATTTTTTTTTAAGAATTGTTTTTGGAAAAGGAATTATTTTTCAGACATTTTGTATTTATAGTTTTTTTGTACTTGTATGTTACATTTACAAGCAATCAATCTTTTTAATATTTGTGATGCTCATAAGTAAAAATATGTATGTGCATAGACAAACTGGATGTATAGTAACTGTGCTGAAAGAGTTTTGGGTTCTGTTTTTAAGGATATTTTGATTTCTAATCTAATATCTGTTTTATTACCCAAAACCCACAAAGTGACATTTTTAGACATGCAATATCAGCTTTTTTTACCACTTGTGTTTTCAATACTTTTTGTCATATTTTTCTGGTTTGAGTTGGATTTTTTTTGTTTGATTTGACAATCAGATTGGATTTCCTCTAAAAGATGTTATGTAGTGTCTCTGAAATTTAAGCTACTTCAAAAATACAAAGTCTGATCTAAAAATGGGATTACTCTCATAAAATGTGGTCTGAATTGAGGTTCCACGCTAGTAAAGAGCAAACCTGAAAAGCCCTGCTGGGGTGCCAAGTGATCTCAGGGGCACTCAACTCAGTGGACACCATATTTCTTTTTAGAGTTGCACCTGTGAGCAAAGACTAGGTGACTTTTTCCCTAAGAAACACCTAGAGGGATGCTTAGATCCACGTTATTCATCTGTCAGGAGGTTCCTGTAACTGTCACGCATGGTCTATTCTGAAAACAAGGTTTCTTAGGACTAGGAATGGGAGAAAGAGTAAATATTAGTTTTTAATCTAATGCTTGAATGTTCCAAGAAGATGGGAAAATCCCGAGATTTGATTCCTGTTCTTAAAGGACATTTTAATTTATTCAATGCCTATTTTGCTTAAAAAGCTGGAATAGTCTCACCTTGGAAACATTTAACTGTTCTGTACTTGTGTTTCCTGATCCGTAAGTTGTAATTTCACTGGCTTATTATACTATTATTTCTAATCAACATTTGAGATCTGTGGATGGTTTCTTTCTGTGCAAGAAAACATAAATAAAAATGTTTGAGAAAAGATTGCATTTAAATTATACAGTGCAAGACAATTAGAAAAATTACTCATTCTATCAGACATTCAGAATAATGAAGGCATTAAATGTACTGGAACACATACTTGTTGTGCATGAAAGACACCTATCTTGAAATTGGTTTTCCCTTTCTAGTTGAAACATGATAGCAAATGTAGAAACTGGTGAATTTTCTTGAAACATACAGAATTCAGCTATGCAAATGAAGATATTATGTATAAGCACTATACTAGATTGTGGTAAATAAACTTTTATTGCAGTTGCAAACAGCAACATGAATGCTAATTAAATAGAGTTTACAGACTGTTATTGCACAACAGCATATGTGCAATCCAAGAAAAACAGAGCAGAGACTCAGCTATGTAGCGAACTGAGGGTGCAGTGTGGAGTAGCATGCATTTTGACAGCAGCACTTTATGAGGAGCACTTATGAGCAGCACCTAATCTTCTGCTTCTGAAGTCTCAGAGCAAGAAATGTCTTTCCTTTGCATGATCTTCATGTTCTGCCTGATACTTTGGTGTGCATTCTGTTTGCATTGCTAATTGGTAAGAAAGGCATGTAAAAGCCCTTATTACGACTTTAACCTTGTTTATTCAGGAAAAAAAAAAGAAAGAAACGTTATCTGGTATATTTAACTGGCAAAAGTTCCTAGTAAAAGCCCTTTTGGTTTACACTAGTGGCTGAACAAACACTGCAGGCAAACTAATGTTTCCTCCAGAAGGAGCTACTCAGCAAATGAAGTTGGAATCGCTGAATGGGTGACCACCCTCAGCTGGCCACTTTGCTGCTTTAGCACATTGCTGCCTCAGCAAAAAGGATGGCCACATGGCTATTTTACTGGTTGGAGAACTACTGCACTCAACATACAAGTGAGAACCAAGAATTAATCTTGTTTTAAATTAGCATATTGGATTTGAAACAGCGGGAGTTCAGGAGTTGATTCATGAACAATAGTTTGGCTGCAAACAGCTAAAATTTCGGTCCTGACTATCTCACTGTGTTTACTGTCATCATTGTTTCCTTTATGCTGGGTGACATATATAGCAAAACTGAATAAAACAGTATTGGTTTTAGTAAAAGCATGCAGCGAGATTTTTCTCAAAGAAAACAACCTCACAGTGGACCAAACTGCAAATCCCTGGGCAGTTAATCATGAGATTCACACTGATAAGTAATTCTTATGACATTGGCCATATTACTTAGGCAAGTAGCCATTCACCAATGTATTATTCTGGCGTTAGGAAACTTACTCTAATACACAGTGTTGGCTTTTTTTCATGTGCGTTTGATCTATTCTAAATGTTTTGTGTCAGCCTGTAGAAACGAAAACATGTTTTTCTCTATGTGTTGAATAGTAGATGAGCATTTGGAAGATATCAAAATATTTACTAGTGTAAATATTGAATTAGTTTGTATAAAGTGCTTTGGAATACTTGCATGAAGTAAGAATTGTGTTAGTGTTTATAAGCCATACTGAAATACATCCAATGCAAAAGAAAACTTATTGTTTGAGATTCTGTCATCCAGTTAAAAACTACTGTAGAGCACTTTGTAACTCATGAAAGGTTCTACAAAGCTAATGAAGCTACTTACACGAATGATTTGCAGGACTCCTTTTGGTGTCTTTATCTACAGCTCATTCACAAATCTAGGAAAACTAGGGCTTAAGTAACAGATGAACATGAATTGTTCTCTTTTTTGTTGCTTCCTCTTCAGGTGAGCATGAAAAATTGCACTGCAGTCAATAGGACTAGTAGCAAGGGCTGGGCTTCAGGGTTGTGTCCAAATTTGCTTTTCTTAGCCACTAGAACATGACTAAATTGTCCCCCAATTTCTCTAGCCAAATCTGGATGTCAGCAAATGAACAGGTGATCCTGCTGAGAGAGGGCTCAGCTAGGAAGCCAACAAGATTAAAGATTCGTTTGGAAAATACCATATGACTTCAGCAACCTTCACATATGTCTTCATGTAACTCTATAACTAAGTTAATTTGACACAATTTCAATGTCAAGCATCACTTAAGCAAGCTGTGCTTTAAAATTGTCTCTGACTAGTTATTTTGGGGGTCTGAAATATATCCATCTCACTAAAACCACATTGTTAGAGAAAATAAGAGGCTTTGATGATGGAGTTTCTCTGCTCTTGTGAGCTCTACAGTGATTCAGTCATGGGGAAACATAGATTAATGTATGTTACTGTGAAAGCTGCAACAACGGATTTAGAAGATGTTATTTTTGTGGTAGGGTAATCTGAGTATCAACTTTAAAAAATTAAGACATATCTTATTTTACAGATTCTTTTTTAATATTGCCATTGGTTACTAGAACACTCAAAAATATTTTTTTCTGTCCTCCCTGACTCCTTATACAGACACAGTCCACAGGCAATAGTCTAGCAACAAATGGCTTCAATATTCTTGTTCTTGTAGTAACTCCTGGTTCAGACCTTCATGAGCTGCAAGTGAATAAACAGATGCACACTGACTATATTAAAAAAAAAAAAAGAAACAAACCAACTGGGCAAAATGGATTTGAATATTGCCCAAACAAAGGCTGTAAAATCTCATCCTGAATGTATTTTGTTCTCAGGAAAAATCATTTAGTGTACAGAAAAATGACTAATTACCAAAGACGATGATCTGCTTCCATTCTTGAGGAGGAAACTTTTTAAGGGTTTGCTCATTATCACTATCCGAAATGTATTTTTCTTCCTGTTGTGCTAGAATGAAAGCAAAAATGCTCCACATATCTTTCTTTGTAGAATTAGGGCTCTGGCTAACAGGCTGCTTCTTTAGTATTTGTTGCCATGGAGCTGCCTCTGCCTATTGAATTCACCTGGGTGGACTTCGGATGGCACACTGAAGTTGATTCAGTCTGTCACTAACATTTGTCTTCAGTGACCACAGAGTTTCATAAAGGCCGTAAGGAAAAGCAAGTCCTGTTCAGATTTCCTATAAGGGATTGTTATAAGTAAAATTAAAGCTTCATTTTTTCATCAGGTGCTTTGTGAGATCATTGATGGCCTGACAGTCCCCCCTTGGAAGAACAATGCTCTGTCATTACCGTTCTTTGCTGCCTTTTTCAGAAATATCCATTCAGGAAACTAACTCAAGAGCAGATGTGGATGTGTTTCCCCATGGCTTTCACCAGCAGCTCCTGCGCTACCCAGCAGGGGTAGTACGGCATTGTTTGATTTTTAATGTCCTGGGCGTCACAGGCTTGGACACCATTACATTAGCTGTTGGTTTTTAATAGATACGTCATTTTTAAAGTTGATCCTTTCCTATTATTTTTATCAATGTAATTGCATCATGCAAAAAAAAAAGGTATTATGTCTATTTCAAGCTATTTTTCCTACAAAATAGACCACGGCAAAATTGAAGGGAATTTGTTTTCTTAGCATCTAATGATATAAAGAAACCATCCAGATTTGAGAAACGTGTCATAGAAAGTATTTGAGAGCGTATTTTAAAATACATGGTTTCAAAATAGTATTAAAGTACATTTTTAGCTACAAAATGTAGAGTAAATCTGATTGATGCTTGCCACAGTTTTCTTCTTTGCGCATGACTAGGAACAAAATGTTGTTCTTGGGCTTCTGGCATTTTTTTTCTACAGAAGTCATATGGGATACCATTGCAATGTTACAATAAAAAACTATCATCTCAGCACAACTTGGTTCTTAGGTTTTCAAAGGACACTTCAAGGACAGTTATCTTAATACAATGTAGGGCAGCACAGAATCAGAGGGGAAGATGGTGAAGTCTTATGCACTTTTTCAGGTTTTAGGTGGACAAACGTTTCTCTCAAAATCTTACTCTGGAAATAGATAAGATGGTTTTGATGGCAACTAATTGACTGTGGCTAAAACAGAATTTACATCATGGTATTAACGTGACTGCTGATATCTTATTGTTCAGAATAATTTTTTTATGAAACTTGAAGGCTGCTAAAGCTTTATTGAAAATCGCTTTCTTACAAAATGAGAACTTTAATTTTGGTAAAGATTGGGGAGCAGCTGAGTAAAAGAGACTTAGCAGTAAGGGAGAAAAAGGAGGAACAAACAAAAGCTTGAAGAGTTTTCTTTCCTCGCCCTCCTTTTGTTGCATAAACTCAAAGTGCTTACCAAAAATTACTTTTCAGAAGCCAAACTGACGTTATTCTGCAGTAATGTTTTCAAAACTGACCGTGGTTGCAGTTTGATGTTTATAGCTAAGCTGCTGTAAGAGCTGGTGTGCTGCCAGGAAGGAATTCCTGCAACCCTGCTCTAAGCTACGTAATCCTGCTGTCCCCCCCTTCCCCTCTCACCCTGGCAGTTGCACTTATGGGACTTCATGGTAAGATGACTCATGGAGATAAAGCAGCAGAGAATTAACCCTATGGAAAGGTACTTAATTTTCTGGTAGATTTTGCTTTTAATTCTTGAATGGAGTCCCTCGTGCTCTGAGAAGCACAAGTGGTGTGCAGTGGAGGATGAGGTTAGCGCAGCCAAGGTGAGGAGGGAGGGAAACGACTTCTGGCAAACGCTTGCTGTCGAAATCGACTTGATGGTAACGTGGAGCTGTGCCATCAGCGATCTGCGCTTCAGATCTGTGCACGTATAATTGGCAAAGAGTTTGTAAACTCTTAGGTGTATTAGCTCTGCCAACAGCCTCGATAATGACGAGTTAACTGTCAACCATGTTGACGGTTTGGCAATCCTCGCACAGAGTAGAGGTTGTCATTGTCTTTTCTTACACCATTTATTGTGAATGAAGGTTTGCTTCGGTGCCACAAATAAGTGACTTGTTGGGTGGAAAAAAAATATGTCTTCCTAAAGCTGAGCACAGGGCTTAATGAAGGGTAGAGGAAAGGCCAACCTCAAGGAGCTGAGAAGAGCCCAGATGCCGTCCTTGGACACAGGCTGCACGGTCTATTAAAAGCTGTCTCTTATGTCAGTAACTCACATGGACTGAGCATATTTGTGGGTGAGAGTGCTATAAAGCCTTTTTGTGCTCTTGCGATTCAAGTGTTTAATAATAAGAGAGCAATAAGACTATAAATAGGAACACCATAGTTGGTAAGGACTGGGGATACAAAAGGAGGTATGTGGTCTCAGTTATGACAGGAGGGCAAAGAAGAAGGAAAGAAAATATCAACAGAAACCAGCAACTTGTGCAGAAGTGCTTAATCAAACATGAACTTTGTATACAACTCATTGACAACAAAATTGCCTCTCACAAAGTGAACGGCTTGCGAGCAGGAGCGTGCCTTTTTTGGTTACGTTCTGCAAAGGGCTGAAAATATGTGCTTAGTAGGTGTTGTGGCTTTTGCAAGTATTGCGAGCCTTCCTGTGCATTAGGAGCATTTTTGCCAGTATTTGTACCTTGCTCATATCTTCCATCATGTAGGAACGTTGCTCCTTCCTATCTTGTGTCGTCCCGTCCCCCCCCCCCGAATATACCGTAACAATATCAGCCAAGGTTTTGCTGCATGGCACCTATATCCTACAGAATAAAGCATAATAAACATGAGCTGGAAGAACAGAGTTCATTAAATCCAGCCAGGCAGCGTTGTGCTCTGATACAGACCGATAATAGATTCATAAGTGAGCCTGTCTGGAGTGGTTTTGTTCAGACTTGTCGTGTGAAAGATAAAGTACAATAATAAGAGGAATCTCTTTAGTTTGCAGTTGTGACAGCCAGCTTCCAGTTTATCACTGGAGAAGAGGATGAACTATGTCTGTTCCAAGATATTAAATCCAGGTAACTGAGTGAATTCTTGTTTTCACAACACTGAATTTCTAGCTACGATGTATTTTAAGCAGGGGGTAGCACAGAGTAGTAGATGGTCAGCACTTCTAAACTGGTATTACTAAAGAAATCTGCCGTATCAGGGCTTTAAACATATGCTCAATTAGAAGCATTTTAGTAGTTTTGTAAGAGTTGTTGTAAGCTCACTGGCCTATATTTATGCAAGTTTTTAATGATCTCCCTTTTAGCTTTTAAATGCATTTACACAAATATCAGCCCGTCATCCTAGGCCTATTTTTGCACATTCACGCGATGGTTACAGACTAAATCAATCCTGTACTCACTGTACGTGTGTGCAAAGGTTAGGACGTGGTGCTGACACCACATTCTTATATTGGTGGTAAAGGACAATTAAACATGCAAAGTAATACAGTGCTCCTTGCTCTAAAAGAACATCTAATCTCTCATACAACGAAAAAAAGCTTTTTTTTTGGTACCCAAATCAGGTTATCTTCTTTGTCAGCCGAAGGTTTTAGGGTTGTTTTTTAAAAAAACAAACTAAACCAAACCAAACCAGCTTATCTTTTCTTCTGGTCTTCTAACATTTACATGTTTAGAAAAATCCAAATAAGCATGCACAACACCTCTCCATTGCAGATAAAAGCATAAAAAAATGCAGCAGAGTGGTTTTCTGCTGAGAAGTGGTTAGGCATAGCAGGTTGTTTTCCCGTTGAGAAAGAACAAGCAATTTGGAATCTCTGCATATTGTTTTTACACATTGACCCTTATCCTGGAGCAGATGTGGCCAAAAACAGCGTGCGGAGGGATGACTGCATGTGTCTGTGTTCAGCTGAAGGATTTTCACTGCACTTTTCAAGGTTAGAGAACTCTGTTCAACTGCTAAACAAAAGGAGTGAAACAGAGTAAGATACTTACAGTTATTTTTCTAGGCTAATCTTCTAGCCACTCATTACATCAAGGCAATGAATGGTAATTGCTATTAAAGAACCATTAGGTAGAATATTTTTTCTCAGGAAGAAAAAAGAAATAAACTTCCTAGAAATGTGGAGGTGATTAGTGTGTGTGGGGTTTGTTGTGGTTTTTTTTCCAGAGAAAACTGTACAACACAACTATTTATATTTAACTATTTTTTTAAAGTCAGTGAGTTCCCTTTTGTTTATTTGTGCCTTAAAAAATTCGTTCCTGAGTCCCTGCTTTCTACAGCCCTTGTATGTGTGTACATTAACAAGCAAAATCATTACCTTTATCTTTTTATAAAGGAAAGAAAAGAAGACAAAGTAATCATAAAAGATACAAGACAGCAAACAAAACATGAAGTTCATTTGATATATTCAAGCTCTAATTTATGAGGGAATAGAAATACCCTTTCAACGCAGATACACAATTTATAGGTTTAGAAACTGTAATGCTTCCAAAATGATCTCTACTACTCTTAAAGAACGGTATACTTGAAAAAACGTGCTATGTTATTTATACAGTCTTTACAAAGTGAAAAATTCAGAGGGCAATACGAAGGACCACTGTTACATGATTAAATAACTTCCACCCCCTTCTCTGCGTGAGAGAGAATAGGCAATCTCTGACAGATGCCTGAAAATTTACCAAGTAAATGTACTGAATCACGGTGGATGAAGTGCCTGTCATAGAGAATGGCTTGAAACAGAAGGATAAATGGTTCCAAAGCTATAAAGGTGTTAGAAGTCAAAGCCAACATCTTTTGACAACACCACCCCACTTAGCATCATTAACAGGAATACTGTGTTTAGGTTATTTTGTAAATCTTTATTTATGTATTATCCTTCCTCAATTATTATGATGGTCACAAAAAAGTAATTCTATTAAAACAATCTAATTTGGAAGTGACAAAGAAATAACTACTTCAAGGCCTACATTAGAAGGTGAGGTATGTATTCTTCCCACCAAATGCATAAAGAGAAAATATCTTTTTGGTTACAGCCACTAAGAGAATAGCTGGAAGCAGTCCAGGCTCTAGCATCTTTATAGTTTCAAGATTATTCACCACCTCTATTTAACCGTTTGAATGAAATGTAACCATGTAAATGACATTCTTTTCACTTAAAATTAAGATTCTGTTTTGCCATAGACAACAACTTGGACACAATTCTAGAAATTATTTTTGAAGAATACTATGACCACTTTTCAAAATGAAATGTGAACCTTCTTGGACAAGTGAAAGTTCTCAAGCTCCTTCAAACCTCGGAGCACTTCCATTTGCAGGGAAAGCCAATTTCTTTACAAAAAATGGGTAGTTCCTGCAGGATATTTTCACTGTTCATGTGAGAAAATCCGTAGGGGTAAGCTAATTCAGAGAGGAAATTTATTAGCTGTTATGAAAAATGAAATAAATCAACCACACAACTGGGAGAAAGCTTGAAAGTACTTCTTGAAGTTGAACTGGCTTTTGTGCTGGTTTTGGTTTGCTGGCTTCTTTTCCTATATGTGACTATTATAATGCTCTGAGTAATGGTTGTGATTTTAAGTATATGACGTTAGCCCACTCAGAGTTTCTGTACTGTTTTTTCACTGTTTACAATCAACTGATAAGAGATTTCACAAGCAATCACACAAGTTTCCCTCTCGTGTTGCGTGGAGCGCAGCTGGGTCCGATCCAAAGGCGACAACAAGAGGTAACAAGTCTTCCTCTACAAAATCTTCTCTGACTACAAGTACCAGTCCATTGTGTGCTTATGTGGTCAGAGGGCTTGGTCTCTGTTGGGACAGTCTTAAAGTTGGGTTTTGTTTCCAAGAAATGAACGACAGATCATTTCAGGGGTGGAGGGTGATTTTCCCGGGTCAGATCTTGAACGGGTCTTTCAAAAACTTCCCGTGAGGTATCCGATAACACAAGTGAAATTGTGCTGCTATAGGTTATATAGAATTAGACAGCGGTCTTTCTCTCACCTGCTACCTGGGAATTACTCATCCCTTGTTGATACGCGCAGGGGAATCTCCAGGAAGTACAGGAAGAAACCGTATCAACAAGACAGACCTATGGAACTTTCTCTTTGGAAAGTGGAGGTTTGTCCACTAAAACCAACCGTACCCCATGACTCGGGCTTCGGTACGGGTTGAGACGTGCCGTGCTGTCTCCAGGGCCAGGAGGAGCAGCACCGCAGGGCTGAGGGAGGGGTGCACCCTGCCTCCCCCCGCTCTCCCGGGCGTACCTGGCTGGAGGGGGCTTGGCTGAGGGGGAGCGGCGCGCCTCTCCCACCGCTCCGACCCAAACCGCACCCGGGAACCGGCGCTCCACAAGCCACGGAGTTGTCTGACCGGCGGGAAGCGTCGTTTGCGACAACTTACCGACGGCAGGCGGGAGCGAGCCCCTCCCGCCCTCGGCCACGGCCGCGCCGGGGCTGACCCGGCCCGGCGCACACCCACCGGCCGGCCCGCCCTCCCGCGGCCCGGCCGAGCGGCGGGGAAGAGCAGGGCCTGGCGCCCGCCGCGCCCCCAGCCCCAACTTTCTTGCTCGCCCCTCCGCCGCGGCCGCGCAGCCCTCCCCGCCCCGCCCCGCCCCGCCGCGCCCGGCGGGGACTCAGGCGCCGCCCCGCGCCCGCCGCCCGGCCGCTGCCGGAGGGAGATGCTCCCTGTCACTTTCCCTCTTCCCCACGCGCCGCCCCCGGCCCTCCCCCGCGCCCGGCGGCGGTGCCCCGTCCCCCGGCGCCGCGCCGCGCCGCGCTGCGCGCTCCCCGCCGGCAGCAGGCAGGGCCGCGCCGCCGCCCGCGTCCGCCCGCCCGCCCCCTCCCCCGGCATGGCCGGGCGCTGAGGGGCGCCCCGCCGCCCCGCCCCGGCTCGGCTCGGCTCGGCTCGGCTCGGCTCGGCACGGCACGGCTCTGCCCCGCCGAGGGGCTCGGCGCCCGGCCGCCCGCTCTCCTCGCCAATGGTCCAGAGCGACATGTCCAAATCGCCTCCCAGCCCGGCGCAGGAGGTGCAGATGGAGCTGCTGGACAACCCCTTGCCCGCGGCGGCGGCGGCGCAGGTACCGCGGGGGCGGCGGGGCTGGGGCCGGCGGCCCGGGGCTGCGGCGGGGAGCGGGGCGGAGGACGGCGGGGCCGGGCCGGGCGCGGAGGGCTTCGCCCTGAGGCGGCGGGCGGCAGGCTGGGAGAGGCGGAGAGGGGGGCGAGGGGGCTGCCGGAGCTCCGCGTCCTTCAACTTCGGCTGCCCGCCGTCGGAAAAGTTTGACGGCTCTCCTAAGACGCCTGAAAGCCCTGTCCTCCTCCCTGCCCCCAAATGCCATTTAATTAACACGCGCAACGGGATGCTCTGTGCCACAGAAGCTTCGTACGTCAAAAGAACCTTGCAGTTGTCTGGAGGGTGGATATATAAGAAAACGTTGCTGTCTAGGTGCTCTCCGTGCATGTATCACTCGCAGGTTACGGCTATTTTTCCCTGCTCCAGTAACCTGTTGTATCTGTACCTGATGCTTACCACGCACTGCTGAAACCTTCCTCATCTGTTACACAGGCTGGTAACAGTCTGTGTTGATGGGGGAAGGCGATTCAGGCTGGTTGTTGAGCAGGATTTTTGGGGAGGCTGAAGGTGTTGAGCACGCTGCAGATTTAAGCTGCTCCATTACCGCGCAGAAGGTGGCTGTACAGTCATCGCTGAAATTTTAACAACTCGGTCCATGTGCGCTGCGTTCAGGTGGATGGATGAAGAGAAGGAGACAGGGTATGGATGTTTGCACGCTTGGTAAAGACTTTATATTTTGAAAGGTGGCTCCTGTTTAGTATATGAATGTTGCATAATATCTTCGAGTTTGCAATAGTTGGCTACAAAGACTTACGGTGCTATTTTTAAACCCAGTAAAAGGGTGGTAAAATCTGATTGCGTGCATTTTAAATTACAAACATGCTTGTTCTTGTTAGCACAGAGTTTTTTTTCCTTTTGGGGTGGCAGTTTTTATTGCTGCTGCCAAAGCTATCTCTGATGCTTTATTTTCTTTGAGAAGGTGGTCCAGTTTCATCACAGAAGTGCTCGATTGCCAGAGGAAAATGCTGTCAGTCTGTCAAAAGACTCGCTAATTGATCTTTACTTACTGGGGACCAGTGACAGCAGAACAAAATCCAGGCACTGAAACAGAGACTAGGTTAAGCTAAAAAAAAAAAAAAAAAGTGTCTCTTTGGATGTGAATTTGACTGCAGCCTCCAAGTGCAGAACAGACATTTCAGTAGGGCCATATGCTTTGCCAGCTTCTCCAGAAGCAGTGGCAAGGGAACTAATTTCTGACCTACAAATCCCCCTTTTTATATCTTTTCAGCCCTAAGCACAGAATCGGCAACTGTCAAATCATATGGTGCCTCTCTGCTGTGGACAAATGTCAAATGCTGATCATAAAATTGATTTTCACCCCGTCCTTTTAACTAGGCATAAAGAACCTCTGTTTAGAGAGGAAGGATAGTTTGCTAACACCCGCGTTATTTATGTTTCAAGTAAAATACTTATATTCTGTTTTATAGAATTGGTTTCTGAACACTCACAGCCAAAAAGATCCACTTTTTAAGATAGTAATAATGCAGCTTTTTAGTTCAGGGAATATTTTTCAGTTTTCGGAACCAAAGCCATTCGGAACCAAAGCCAGGCAAAACAAGAACTGTATCTTCCCCATATACACATATTCTAGTCATACATAAACCTTTGGTGTAGAGGAAATAAGATTATGGAAGCAAAAGAGCCCTTTGTCTGAATAATAATGTTAGTTAATTCCTTAGCATGCACTGCATTGAGAGACAATTATTCTGATTTGAATTTTTTCTCCATTAACATGATTTCCAAAAAATCGATATTGTAAGATCTTGCTGCTTTAGAACATACTCGCAGTGAGAAGGAGAGGCTTAATGAGAACATGTGAATCATCAAGTAGATTGCCTACAGGTACTTCAGTTATGCCCACCTCTATCTGTTTCTCTAAGGTACTTGAGTATCAATCCTAGAAACATTTCATGCCAAGTAATGCGTCAGGAAAAAAAAACCCAAACAACATTCGAGCTTATGGAGTGATATCACTCCTAAAAGTATTCTCTCTGAAGTGCTACTTCTGGGAATTATGATTTAGCAAAATGTAATTGAAGAGCCTTTGTAGAGTTGTAACAAGCCTCAAAATTTCTCTTATCCAAGAATTTTATTTTTGCAAAGCTGAGGATGTCTTTTAACCTGGCTGTACATCATGGTCGATAGCTTGGATCATGCCTGTCCATCGATTTTGGCCAAACTTGTCACCACTTGGCAGAGGAGTGAATGTAGTTAACACTCTGGAAGTAATTACTCTTAAAAGGTAGTTAAATGTGTGAACTATTCCTGGATAGCCTCTATTTCTTATTTTCATAATGCATTTTCCTAACAAGATCTGCAAACAAAATTAAATCCCTTTAGGTGTTGATCTTGACAGTTATACTGTACTCTCCCTGGGAAGTTCTTTGCAATGGGGACAAGGTATTGGTGTGTTATTCTGTATTACCTAAATTTGGTGGCTTTTAGGTCCATATTACTGTAAAAACATAGTTCTAGGTACTCGCTATGATCCTAGTCCAGATGGGGTTGTGCTATAGTTTCAGATGTCCAGTTTTATCCAGATGAATGCACATGCTGACAGTTACACTGTGGAGTTACTCACAACATCCAGGTATATGTCAGTGCAAAGCGGCAGTTTTAGGTGTGGCCCTTTTGTAATCAAATCAGCATTTGATTTTCTGAAATTGTAAAACAAGCAAACTCTGTTCAAATGCATGAGTGTTTGATGATCAGTATCTGTTTTTTAAAAAATCAACTCCAGTCCTTTTTTTAATTCTTTATTTCAAGAACCCCTTAAATCTAGGAAGTTGAATTAGTAGAATGTTCAGTTTAATCGTTTTAATTCACTCAGATGCTATGCTGATTTGTTTATAGTATATTACAGCATAGCATATTAATGCATTTCATGGGAGCTCTTGGCCTCTCTTCTTCTATTTTCCCTCCCTCCCATGTAATTTTTTTCAGATCCTACTTCCAAGTCCCTCAGTCCCCAGAAATCATTAGATTCAATTTCTATTGCTATTTTCTCATCATAAAGCTTCCTGTGTTGTGTCATAGGAACAGTCATAGCAAATCAGATCAGTAAATTGTAAGAGATGTTTCAAAGAAAATACAATGAAACCTTGTATCAAGCAACTACAGACTACCTTGTGGAGGGAAAAGGTATCTTACCCTGGATGAATTCTTCCTTATTCCCCATTATTATTTTCCTCCTCTTCTTTTGCTTGCCTTCTTATGCATCACCTGTCAATGCAGGTCCTAACAACCTGACACATTTTAAATGAAAACAGTTCTCTTGATTGTTTTCTTCAGCTCTTTCACTTGCATTTAGATTTCCTCTGTGCCCTGATACTGTTACGCGCTTCCCCCTTCCAAGTCTAAAGGCTTCATCATCTCAGGAGCTTGTCTCCAGCTGGTCTGGTTGCATTGCTGAATACGGTAAACTGCAGGCATGGGGTTAGGGACAGGCTTGTTCAGTTTTCCTTCTGTATTGACTGTGATTGATGTTAATGTGAATTTTAGATTAACGTGCATGCGGTGACTCCAGAATATCAGCTTAGTTATTTGGCCCTAGCACTGACTGTTGTTCTTCCTGGATCTCCAGCTATCTTTTCAGTTGCATAGCACCATCGCCTCACTGCCTGTTTTGTGGTAATGAGGAATGGAAAGAATAGCCAGAGATTTATTCTCAGCAGATTAATCACACTGCCCTCTGCTGCTCTCTTTCAGCTGAGCTGATTTATCACAATTCATACCATGTTTACCTATTCTTCAAATAAACATTTTGCAACAGTGTATTTCCCAGTACTGGCTTGCAAGAATACTTTGTAAGCAATAAACAAACAAAATTTATATCCCTTTGCTTACTTAAATAATAACAATAACCATTTATTGTAGAGGCATGGAAGGTTTTACTCTCTGCTGGCAGCATCCCTAGAAGCCAGATCCAATGTGGCAGCAGCTCAATGGAGTATATACAAATGAAGAAGAGATGAAATCAAACCCCATTCATTGGACTTTCTCATGGTCCTCAGCAAGAGGTAGTATTTTCACTCCCGATGTGGTAACCTCCTTTCAGTGTTGTACTCCTTACTGACAAAAATAAATTTTAATAGTCCTTCACTAAAGAAAGCCCTTCAAGTTTCAGCTGTTACTTTTCTGGTGGTTCTTTTCTGCTCCTTGGGTTTATTTTTCATTGTCCTGAATTCTATCAGTAATAGGTGATGTTGCATGCTCATCTCTTCCAGAGACCTTTATTTGCCACTTGGGTATTACACATCATCAGCATATATGGTCCATAATAATTGTATTTTACATTTTCCTAGAGTGTAAAATCCCTCTGAAACAATTCAGCAGTTTCAGTCCTACCTTATTTGAGTATCTGGTAACCATCTTCTAGAGACGATCTCTGTTTTTGTCTTGTTTTGTCTCTAGGTTTATAATTACAAACTGTTATGGATGAAAAGTTCCTGTAGTTCCCAGGCTGGCTTCTCTGGAGTCTCAGTTACTTTTCTTCTGCTTCTTTTACTCAGTTCTTTTCTGTGCTGGGATAGAAGAGATTCGAAATAACACAAAGGAACCAAAATCAGCCTTCCTGCCCTCCAAGGGCTTGCCTTAGTCTCTGTTGGCAGGGCAGCAGACCCTTAGCAGTGGGAAGCTTCCCCATAGTTGGCTGTTGCTCCCTGCAAATATCTTTCTGTCATAGAGTCAGATCTATTTTTCTGTGTGCTTGTGTAAGAGAAATACAGAAATCCATGGAGAGCAGGTAGGGAGGAGCAGGCACGTGGCCTACAACTGTAGTTGCCAGTCCTAGAAGGCTGCAGGAGCCACAGCAGGGTTTGCACATGAGCTTCAACACCTACTGCTGTTGTGTGCTCCTGTTCTGCTGAGTTGCAAGCAGACATCTTCATCACTGGTGTTACGGGGAGATGTGCAGCAGATTTGCACCGAGGTGGGTTCCCAAGCCACTGGAGAGGAGGAGAGCAGGCCAAGTTCCCTACTTCTTGTCTGACGGGTGGAAACTGCCGGGTTCTGAGGCCAGGGTGAGAGCACTGGGATATGGCTTAGAAGTGTAGGAACTGGTGAGAATTAGGCTATTTCTAGCTGCGGTACTGGCAAGGCTTTATCACAGGCCAGCAGAAAAGAACATCAAAGATTTAACCCTGTTACAGATTTCTCAGCAGAAATGGGTTTTCTTTTTTTAATGGGGGAAAATGGAGCATCTGTCAAATACTTATTTTTGGATTATGTATGCAAGTTTGGATAAATAAATTATTTGTGGGTTGTTTTTTTTGTTGTTGTTTGGATGGATTTTTTTTTTTGGTGTAGGTGGAAGATTTTTATAAAAGGACTATGGAATGGACTTAGCAGACTCCTCATTGTAGCTTGTGTGAACTCGATGACTGTATATGGAGATCCTCACTTTGATAGCATTCCTGAAGGGAAGTCTTGTCTTTTCTGAATTGTGTCCTGATAGCAAATGGTGTTTGTTTGAAGAAATCCAGGTTTTGAGACCTAACCTTGGGATTCTTCTCTGCTATGGGGACAGGAGTCTGTGCTCCTCAGGCAACTCCTTCACTGAAGGTATGCCACAGGGCTGACCGCCTGTCACAGGGCTGCACTGGTGTTGGTCATGTAGGGTGACCTGAAACCCCGGCCCTGAGACAGAGGCAAGCCAGGCTATATCGCTATGTCCAGTATTGCTCCGTTGCCCCCATTGCCATTATGACATGGAGCTGTGGAGTGCTGGGAAGCTCGTACATGATGAGCTTCCCAGCACTCCACAGCTCCACGAGGTCTATGTACATCTTCCAGCCCTTGGCTGTACTGTCAGAAGGCTGACCACCCCTCACTTACAAGATTAGTGTGATTTGGGGTGCAAAGATCAGAAATATTCATGTCTCTTTCTGTAGCTGACCCTTTATATCCAAAGATGCGCAGTTTGCATTGTTTGAGTGTGGGTGTGGGGCTTTACAGTTATGCGGCTGATGGTGGAGGCTACACCACCCGGTAGCCAGAGGGTATCGGTTCTGGGTGGTGGCAAGCCTGGCCATTGACCAGAGAGGGCTCAGGAGGTCTGACCAACGGGAACATTCTGTTGCCTTGTTGTAAGGAATTGATTAAAGTGGCAATTCCTTGTTTTTCTAGGAGGTGGATGGAGCTGGATGTGCATGTTCTGCACTGTCCTGGCATGCTATTCTTTGCCTGGGACATAGGCATTTTAAAAAATCCTTTAAAGCTTTTGCATGGGAAGGAAAAATGCTTAGTGCACTCTCTCATTTCTGACTTTCCTAGCAATTCTCTAATCCTTCGGGGGGTTGCTCATTTACCTTTAGGTATTCTTTTGATCCTTGTAATTGGTCATTTGTTCATCTGAGATGGTGAAGCCTCATTCCAGCTCTGAATTTTTATTTTCTGTTTTTGTTCTCTCCAGTTCCTTTCTTGCATCATTATTTCTGTTTTGAGACCTGACTCTGCATCGGTGACTCTGCTGCCTAAATCTTCTGCACCTTTCCTTTATTCTTTGAATGAGACCAGTAGGATAGTTTTTAAGGGTTTATGTTTACCACTAACGATGATATCAGTCTCAATGACTGGTGCTATTTTACCCATTATAATTAGTAAAGGTTCAGACTCAGACCTGTGTATACTGCTTTTCTCTGCTTTGCTGTTAAATACTATTGGAGTGGTTACTGGTGAAGGGCATTTTAAGACTTTTACTGAAGATCAGTTCCCTGGTTGTAGATACTTGGTCATTTTAAATGTTTTATATTCCCTCTTCCAGATCATAGTATTTTCCCTACAGGGATAAACTATGCCTTCTGCTTGTCGTGTGTGTTAGAGGATTAAATCTTACGGGTGCATGCCTTTCATGCGTTGAGGCAGAACCTCATTAAAATTAAAGGGTTTTACTGAGTGACATTGATCTCATCTGTTTGCAATAACGAGTAATTGTATATGAAACTGTTAATTATCAGGAAACTGCTACGCATGCCTCTAATGCTTCATATGATTCCCATATTTTGTTTGATTAGATGGGCTGAATAAAGGTTGCACAATGTACTTTCACGTCAGAGTTGGAAAGCAGAGTCTTTCTTTGCTTAATCTTAATAAATTAATATTATATAAAATAAATAAATACATAAATCTTAATTTATTAAGACTTTGTTGATGAAATTTTTTTAATGAGATTAGTCTGGTAGGGCTTTCTTTGGGTTTTTTTTAAGGTTTCACATTGTCTGCCAGGTATTTTAAGAAGCTGCAGAACCTAAGTGCGTGTGTTGTGTTTCTCGTCTCTGGCAACTCAGCCAATTTTAAAAGAACTTCACACATCTGACTAATAAACCAAGCTACAGTTTTGATCTTGTAAACACTTACATGTATACGTAACTTTATTTGTGGAAGATGTTCTGGTGAGAATGTTCCTGTCAGCAAACTTTTTATATAAACAGGCTTGTTCGCAGTGCCGGGGTCGGTTGTATTAAAATCAGCTGGGGCAAATGATGGTATGCCATAGGCACCCGGTTATGCTGGGTTTCGAGATTGTTACCATTGGGCGCTGTATACCGGGGTGCAGAGACTTTTGGTCCCCTATGGTTCTGTTAGGTAGAGCTACCGTATAGGTTGAGAAAGACTGCCCCGTGTTGCTGCTTTTACTGGCCGATGTCCGCACGTTATGATTCAGCCCTTTATTTTTAGCTGCCTAATTGCGGCCAACTGCTGCACAGAACACAGATAAGGCAGCTAATTTTAATATGAAAATCACAGTAACATATTGAGTTCATTGTGAAAAAAAATTCTTTTTTGTTTTCTGGAATTGAAAGTAACTGGTGGTAGTGGTTTGTGGTTTTTTTTTTTTTTTTTTTTTTGCATAAAGGTCTGGTTCTCGCATTAAGCTCTTATGGAAAAAATACACTCAGAGAAGCAAAACATAATGAATATGACAGGATGAATATTCATGATTCTCCACATGACAGAGATATTTAATAATTTTTACAAATATGTAAGAATCTGTTTTGTTTATGGAAGACTTATCTCATTTTTAGAAGAGAGTTTCAGATATTTCTGACTGTGGGAATAAGCTTGAAAGGCGTGGAAGACAAAAGTAATGCCAGATTAGCATCCTTTAAAATAATGAGAAGAGTCATCATATCCCACTTTTCCCACGTGCCGAAATTGTCCCCCTTTCCTCTGACTCAGAGGTGGTCTGTGCGCAGAAGCAGCTGTAAAACTGACTTTCCCTACGCTGGGTAGCCATGGCCTGCCATCATGTCAACTGCTTTTTGTGTTTAAAGTTAGTATTTAGCTTGTACTTCTGAACAGTTTCACATATATAAGACTGGAACAAAAATGTGCATGCTGCTATGCACAAACCCCCCCCCCATACAACTGAAAAATCAAGGTAAGTTTCAGTTCGAGCTGGATCTGCTGTGGGATGTTGCCCACAATCAATGCTGTTAGGTGTTGCTATGCAGGTAGAGAAGTGTGCATTTTATCTGTGCTTGTAAGACGTTTTTGTTCTGCTCTTGTTTGGTTTATCCTCATCACTCTAGACACAGTCCCTCTTCTGCCTTTGTAGTAATTTTTTGCATTAGAAAACTGAACACTATGATTCTGTAAATAAAATAAATATTGTAGAAACTGGGTACAAATACAAAAATATGACTGTGAAAGAGAATATGTGTACGTTTTTTCTAGGGATTACAAAATACTATACTGTACATTATTTATGAAGTTGCCTAGATAGTGTGATCTTTATGTAGATGCTTTATATTTTTGAGCTGCTATGTGAATGTTTTGAATTCTTTATTTTTTTGTAAGTATATTTCCATATTCTTCCACAAAAAATTGGAGAAAAGAGGGTCAGAATGTTGGTGGGTAACTACAGTCAGTTACCTCTGTAAGAACCATTTTTAAGAGGTAAATTTAGATTTAAAGATGTTTTATTTGAAGACTACTGATGTCAAAGATACTTTTTATGTATTTTACATACCTTAATATTATATTATATTAGATGGAATATTATACTGGGTGGAAAAAGATTGTTCTCATAGAACTGTCTATTCTAACAGAAACTGGAAAATGTTTTGAATAAGTTGCTGGTAACGGTGGTTCTGATCTACCTTTTATTCTTATAGATCTATGAAGACCTTTCTACTCTCACAAAGTTCTTCTGTTAGCAAAGATCCTTTTTAGAAATGCAACCATGTAAAGTCATTCCTCATTCAATTTTCATTTTACATTTTGTGATGTACTGGGTTACAGTCCTAGACTCATCAGAAAGTCATATTTTCATCCCCATAATGTGTAGCATGCTGATTTTTATATAGTTCTGCCCTAACCAATGAGTGTAGTATCAGTTCATGTGCCTTTCAGAAACTTATTACATGGCTTTTTTACGGTTTTGTAAAAATGATATGAATTTGGCAAAATATCTTTCCCATGAATCTATATTTTGGGGGAAAGTAATTGCTTTTCTTGTAAGTCATTGTTAGTTCAGTGACATAACAGATATTAAATTATTTTTGCTGAGAATCAGTGTCAGGCTGACAGATCTCTTGTTACTTGAGTCATTCTTTCTGAAATATTGGTATAATATTAGATTTCTCCTAGTGCTCTGAACTTCCCCGGCGTCAACACTAATGGTCCAGATACAGCCCGAGATTGTTCTCGTGCATCTTGTGGTGGCAAATTACCTGGATTTGTCAATTTAACAAATGATCTGAAGTTAGTAGTGGTTATCCGTCATCCTCCTCAATTACTCTTAGATTGCAAAATATTCCGTCATATTTACGATACGTGTTACTGCTAAGAGCTACAGCTCAGATTTTCAAGTCATGATCTTAAAAACCTGCCAGTATGAGATTTTAAGTGCGCCTCTGAGCCTGTGCTGGAGCCCACCCTCCCCTGCCATGAGAACCGACGGGACGCAGCCCCAAAGCTCAGGCGGTGCTCTGAGGATCGCCCAAGCCCAGAGAAGGACATGCTTTATGCTCCCAAGCAGTTTTGTCCCAGGGTCCGCTGTATGAGGGCCAGGTTGTCAGGTGTGTTGTGTTGTAACACACGCACAGCCACGTTCTCCAGTAAGCTGATCATCGTTTTCCCACTGTGCCTAAACCCAGGGCTGACAGCGGCTTAGGGCCAAAAACAACAGCAGGATGCGGATGCATGGACTTGGAATTCTAGGAAATAATAGTGGATAAATAATATAATTTATTAGTGTAATGTTTTGAGATACTAGCACACCAGCACCTTATTATCAAGAGGGGTTTTGTTGTTGTATATTTTAAGGAGAACAATGAGATTTCTGTAAAGGAATTTTTATTCTTGGGAGAAGGATTGCAAGATAGTATAGGGGAGGATATGAAATTACTCTCTGAAAATTTAGCATGTAGGTGATGGAGGCTGGTTGTGTTTGGTTTTGTGTTGTTTTTTCTCCCCTGAGTTACTGCGGAACTCGAAAGTTCAGTGCTGAATGCAAGATGAGAGCTAAGATTGGGAATAGGCCAAGGCAGACCTTGAAAGTGAAGACAAAGCCCCTGTTTATTTCAGGGAACTGTGGGAGGTATTTAGAGACAGGAGACGTGATCCAGAGAGATGGATTAGTAAAATGACCTTTACAGCAGCATGATGAGCGAGGAAAAAAATTGCACTTATCAACCTCAAGGAAAATAATGATTGAAGTAGTCAGGACATGATTTTGATGTAAGTTTAGATGAATTTAAGCAATGTGACTAGATAGGAAGAGCTGTCTCTTAATGTAGTTGTGCAGAACAAATCTGTGAGATTTTGCTATACCTGGGAGGGACACCCTGGGAAGGGTCTGAGGTGGTGTCATGGCACAATTTACAGTCACCACAAAAGTAAGTGGTTGCAAATAGCATAGTTTTAAACTCTTTCATGTTTTTTGAAATTTGTTTTCTGATACTTATTGATGGTCCATATTCATTGCACAGAACAAATAGCTTTTTTGGGGGGGCTGGGCCATTTTCTGTGTTTCTAAACCGTAGTTTAATAATTTCTTCTTCAGCCAACCATTGCTTTCTCCTGGTGTCTTTTTGATTTCCGAATAGAATTCCTAATAAACGATGCCTTGCTTTTTAGTTGTATATTATCCCTTTTCCAGTTACATGTTTAGTCCTTTTTTTGTTGTTATACTGCTTTTACTTACTTTGACTTTTTTTAACAAAATCATTATTATAAATTCTTCCTCAGTTGTAAGTTTGTATCTGAATCAACAAGTTGTTGGTCACTTCTTGCTGTTTAATGTCCCTCAGCTGACTTGGCTCATAGCTGTGATATATTGGAGACTGCTCCAGTATCTCCTTTCCTAGCTCATTTATTTAAACTAGCTGCAAAACAAACTGTACTTTTTAATTATTGTGACTTGCATGAATAATACTACAACTATAGAAATCTATAAATGCTTCTCCAAACCTGAATGTGAAAAACCCCCCAAAACAATCAGGGCTCAATTGCCCAAGCCTAGTTGCGTTGGTGGGCACTTGCGCACATAGTCCCATCAGCTCCTTACTGAATATGTGTTTATTAACTGGCACGAAGCTGACTGTCTGAATCCCTTCTAGTCTAGGAGATATTGGTGATGCTTGTACTGAAAGCTTTCTGTGCAACACAAACTAATGCTGTTCCTCTAATCTTTTTTTTACAGTCTTACGGTAAAGGGGCAAGAAGAAAAAACCGATTTAAAGGATCAGATGGGAGTACATCTTCTGACACTACCTCTAACAGTTTTGTACGCCAGGTATGTGTTTTTCAGTTTTTAAAAGACCGGATGACTTGCTGATGTTAATGTTCAAGTAATTTTTTTTTTTTTTTTTTGGTAAATTGTCAAATCAAAGAGTGATACTGTAGCTTGAGAAATAGCAGAAGTCTCTGCCGGCACAATGAAAAATATTTGGTTGCTATTGTTTTGATCTTGGCAGAAAAATACTTTTTCATTTCTTATTCATTTCCATGTATAGTAGTTTTCATTATTTTTGTTACTCTAATGCCGTCAGGTGATTAAAGCTGGAGGAGGAGGCAGAGTCTGATGGGAGTGCCTAAAGTGGCAACATTTGGGAGAAAGCATCAAAACCCTACCAATGCTCAGGGTTTTCTTGCTTAAAATAGTGCTGTGCGAGGCAGTGCTAACTTAGATGCTTTCCTCCCACATCCCAGTGTTATTTTAAGGCATGGGTTGGAGGGGAAATCCCTGGCAGCGTTTGTCCCCATCGCACTGATGCTGAAAGTCCTGTAGAGGACGGAGTGGTGCCATAGGCTCCCGTGACCTCTGCCTACATGTCTCTCCCTCAAAGGGGGAGACCCAAGTGGACTCTCATGGGGATCCCAGACCTGTGTGGGTCCTTGGAGGACAGCTCAATCTGGCCAACAGAGGTGACAAAAAATGCAGGAAAGGGTATCCAGAGCCCAGGATGGTCTTTGACTGCAGAACGGTGCTATTGAAGCTGTGCTTTTATGGAAGGAGAGTGAGTTTTGATGCGCTTATGGTTGACAGCAACTTGGAGAGCATGAAGGGTAGCCAGAGCATCACGGTGACTGTGCCTGTGCACAGTCTTCATGCATTGGTTGTATCAGTACACATCTTCTGTTTGCAAAATTCTTCTGCTTTGTCCTGCTGTGATCATGTTAGCAGGTTTTATGATAGGCTGTTGATTTGATAAAGTCAGGCCCCTATTACATTTCAGAGTCTGTTGGACATAGGCGTGAAATATTAATTGATCATGGGAGTTTTTCAGTGGCAGTAAACAATATGAAGGCAGAAACCCTGCATCAATAAATTACTTACTTGTAACATTTTGTCCTGTTTAAAAATACTCTGAAAAAAGCAGTCCAAGTAGTGTTTGGGAGCAGCAACAGGATCTCCCAGTTCCAAGGAATCTTTGTAGGGAAATCCGTATTGCTGTTTTCCTTAGCCCCTCATGGATGTTGAATTCAGTCTGGCACACTTTTAGCAGAGTATGACTGTTTATTTTACACCGGCTGCACAAGGTTCTTTGCCTTTCTTGTTTACCTAAATTAAGTCTGAAGTTGGTCTCAAGTATCTCTCTTTGCTGTCATGAGAGGGAGCAAGGCAAAGAGGATGTAGCACAAGGAGGTGGATTATCAAACTACATCTAGATGTTGAGGTAGACTCCTGTAGTCAGTAGAGATCTGGTTGGCTCTGTAGACTGTGGGGCATGATTTATCAAATCTTCAAAACAGAGATATAAAACAGGGTTGGTGAGCTACAGTCTAAAAGTGTCTTTATCTTTCCCAGGGCTGTAAAGGGAGCATAGAGTGTGACTACCTCAAGTGTAGATTTTTACAGAAGAGATTTATGTATTTCCCTGAAATAGATCCAAATTCAGTAGTTACTCAAGCGATATAATACAAATGACTGAAAGGTGAAATAGGCTTCTGCAAAACACCAGAGATTTAATAGATTGCTGAAGCAAAACTCAGTTTTGAAATGGTGTTGTCACTGAAGATAATGAAGGGATGTTAATGGATAATTATATGTTATGTGACATTGTCCAAAATAAATTTAAAAAAAGAAAATCATCACAAAACATTCCTAGTAAGTAATGCACAGGCAGAGCTGTTCAAATTGTAGCAGATGTATGAGAGAAGTGTCTCTTCACAGTTGCTGCTGAGAGGTTTATTTCAGAGCTAGGACTGCATCTTCAACAGGCTCTCCTGCACTATTCTCCTCCTGGGACAGCTTGGTTTTCTCCTGCACTAAGGAATAATTGCCACCAGCGTGACGAGGGTGCCCAGTGCTCCAGATAATAAACAGAACGGGTGCAGTCGCTTTCTGCTGGCTCAGCTGCTGTGCCCTTCCCGGAACCTACCTCGGTGCTGCATATTGCTTGTCTCCATCTTTCTGGGACGACCTTTTGCGTGTTATAAATGGACATAATTGTTTTGCCATAGCCATTTATTTGCAGGAGAAAAAGTGACTCCAAGAATTTGGTGTTACCCCTGCGATGGGTGAAAGCTGCAGAAAAGCAGAGCGGACAAATGAATCCAAACCCAGTAGAACCAATGACGTATCCGTTTATTTTCCATTATTTTATTTTGGTGCTATCTTAAAGTCAATTTTTGCTTGGAATGGGGTTTGTGGGTTTTTTTGGCAGTGGTTTTGATCTACACATGGGATACACACAACCTGTTTGTTTCAGTGATGCTTATGATGCCTATAGCTGCCTTTTTTATTTTTCCAACTTCCTTTTTTCCCCCCTTGCTTCCTGTCTCCTTTCACATTTACTTCTTAACTTGTCCTGCAACTTTTATGTGCATCTCTACAAGTATTCCCTTCTGCACTCAAGAAGGAATCCTGGGATTGTCCTGAACATTTATTGCTAAGGTCTGCCTACATTCCTCATAAAGAAGAAAGAATGTTTGGAAGGTGCTTTTGTGCATATTTAGCTGGCCTGTCCTTAAACTGGGAGGGCTGCGAGAGGCATGCAGGTTCTTGTCGCAAGCATCGATGCAAAGCGGACATTTCCTAACAGAGACATACATTGGGGCTGGATAAAAGAAGACAGATATGTCTAGTCCTAAAGAAATGTTATGCATGTGGAAGGCAGTGGGAGGTATTGTGCAAGAGCAAGGATATAGTATTCAGCCTTTTGAATCCACGGAGCTGCTGGCCATTTAAGTTAAAGCTGCTGCAGGAGGGAGGGAGTTAGTATCCATTACTTACATTGACAAAGCTTTATTGTGTCTGCATTTTACTATTTCCTTAAGGACATATGCACTTCTGGCTCCAATGTGTACCTGGCAAATTTCCTGCAATGCA